>NC_041410.2:21088368-21458368 GCF_900747795.2 Erpetoichthys calabaricus | reverse complement strand
TCTATTGCTACTACATATTTTATAACATAGCATAGACTTCTCAAGCCTACTTAATCCAATTCAGGGCCATGGCAGTGCCAGAGCCTATCTTGGCAGCACTGGGCACACCCAGAGTCAATTTGGAATCACCAGTTTCTCTAACAAACACTTCTTTGTGAATGTAGGATGACAACTGGCATAGCCAGAAGAAAGCCCACACTGACATCAGGGGAAAAAAGTGCAAAGCGCTTGGGCATGGACTTTGAACGCCAGATACTGGATGAGTGTGGCAGCGGCTCTAATCATTGGCACATTTTATAACACAGTCCTCTCCGTGTTAATGTCAAAGGAGAGTTGTTGACTGCCATGAACGCCACATTTCTTATGAGGCTGTGACTTAAATAATCCAAGTACAACCACCGAGTGCTTAGCTGACACCCGAGCAGCCGTGTGGCAAAGCGCAGCTCTGCAGCTACAGCCATATAAAGCGAGTAGTGGGGAGCAGCTGTGAAAAGACAGCTTTCCGTGTGGTTTTAGACTGACCCTAATTGGCCAGTTAACTGTCATGTGCTAAAGGCTTCCTGGCAATTAGGGCTAATTAGAACGCCTGTGGTCGAGACAGCCTTTGAAAGGAGTGCTGGGACTGGAAGAAAGGAAGGGGGCCAGAAATGATGGAGGAGGGTCGGGGTCCAGTTTTGATATTGAGATCATTTCAATGCTATTTCTTATTTTATGTTTGTTTCTGTACAAATAAGTCATACAGCACTTTCTGACCATTTTTGTATGCCTTCCAATAAGGCAGTCTGCATTTTGAGATTGGGGGGGAGCGGGGGGGGGGGGGCTGATGAACAAAGGAAAAGGGGGACTTGGGTGGAGTAGGGTAGGGTGATGGTCCATGTAGGGGTCTTATGAACTTAGATGTGTTATACTAATGCAGGCAGTCACAATAGGTGACATTGCTGTTACTTGGGACACTGTGGGTCACATAAAGCAACATTCAGAACTATATAAGGTCTCTATAGTGTCCCACAATTTCAAGAAAGTGCTCCGTATGTGTCCTCTTATGTACTTAAATTATAACTTGTGGCCTGATAGGCTCAAGCATCCACGACTCCAAACTGGATTGAGCACGTTTGATAATGATGTGAATGGGAGTTCCAGACATGGCGAAAGGGAGTGTGAGGCCTAAAAAAATGACCTTCACTGGCCTTTCTTAAAGTAGCTTCACCACTAGGCAGCCAGTCCCCAACTACTACCTGCAGGCTTTGGCCATAAGAATTTGGAATCTTTCATTATTTGTACTAGGGGGCTTCACTCACCAACCCCTCCACCTGCGCTAGGCGCAAGCAGCTTCATGTCTCTGCCACTTGCATATGTGGATTCCACTTTCACCAAACAACAAATCTTTTAATTCTCGTGGATACGCCTCTTCATTGGGAAGAAACATTACTTTTCCCTGATGGCAACACAAATTAGACGATCTACAAGTCTCAAATTAAAGTTTAAAGGCAAACAATATCTACATCCATCCATCCATCCATCTTCCAACCCGCTGAATCCAAACAGGGTCACGGGGGTCCCCTGGAGTCAATCCCAGCCAACACAGGGCACAAGGCAGGGAACCAATCGCGGGCAGGGTGCCAACCCACCGCAGGACCACACACAAACACACCCACAACACCAAGCACCCACTAGGGCCAATTTAGAATCACCAATCCACCTAACCTGCATGTCTTTGGACTGTGGGAGGAAACCGGAGCGCCCGGAGGAAACCCACGCAGACACGGGGAGAACATGCAAACTCCACGCAGGGAGGACCCGGGAATCAAACCCAATATCTACATACTTCTGTCATATCACCTATGTCCATATATTCGATCTCTTTTCGCTTTTACCTTTTCGTCAATATCGCATTGAATTTGATTCCGTGATTGGAATTCCATCGTGACAACGCAACGTATAACTGCCCATGACTGAATATCGTTTCTTTCTCTCTACAAGAAATGTGTCTGACAATAGCATTCACACAAATGAGAAATGATTGAACCGTGTGCGTGGTTGTAATTGTTTTAGATGTAGGCAGGACTTTTCCAAATCTCTTTGCATAGCGGGGCTTGAAATTTTCTCTCGCGGGACTTCACTTTCACCAAACAACAAATCTTTTATTTCTCGTGGATACGCCTCTTCATTGGGAAGAAACACTACTTTTCCCTGATGGCAAAACAAATTAGACGATCTACAAGTCTCCGACTTAAAGTTTAAATCCGAACAATATATTTGATCTCTCTTCGCTGTTCTGTTAGTTCACCGAGTAATAATTTCCTTTTGTTTGCGCTAATGCGATCTTTACTGTCAGTTTTTTGAGACTTTTGAATTTTAGTACTTCCATTATCTCTAACCTGCTCTGCATGTATATTGCGCCCCAACGTTTTTTGAATCCTTTATGATGTTCTACTTTGTCATCTACTCTTTGTCTTTTATTTCCGGCCCCGGGTGTGGTTAAATCTCTTGGCTCAAAGACTCCTCTTGCAGGACGTGAAAGTGTCTCTCTGAGAAAATCACGTCTCGTCTCCTTCCAAGATTTTTTTTTTATAATAGAGAGATGTGTTTCCCCTCAATTTATTTTGAACGATTTACAATAGTAGTAGTTTTTTGGTTTATTTAGGTCCTAATTTCAGTACTTTAGTAGTTATATTGTTTTCTCAGTGGTCACCACTATTTTGGACACCCATGTACAGGCCCGTCTTAAGTTTGCCAGTGACCATCCGGGCCTGTACATGTGCGTTCTTGAGCAGGGGGACCTTCGATCCATTACGGCATAGTGTGTTACCAATTGTGTTCTTGACGACTGTGGCGGTCCCAAGTGCCTTCAGATCATTAACAAGCTCCTCCCGTGTAGTTTTGGGCTGATCCCTCACCTTTCTCATCATCATTCTCAACTCATGAGGCAAGATCTTGCATGGAGCTCCAGACCGAGGGTGACTGATGGTCATTTTATATTTTTTATATATAGTTGTCATCTTCTCACCAAGCTTCTTGCTGATGTTCTTGTAGCCCATTCCAGCCTTGTGCAGGTCTTGTCCCTGATGTCCTTTGACAGCTCTTTGGTCTTTCCCATGGTGGTAGAGACGATGGAATGGAAGAAATTGATTCTGTGGGCAGGTGTGCTTTATACACATCACAAGTTGAGATCAGGAGTATCTGGCATTGATTGATTGATTGATTGTAATCTGTGTGCCACAGGGGCGCACAGCCAGTCTGTGGGAGCCAGAATTCTTGCTGGGTTGTAGGGGATCAAATGCTTATTTCTTTCAATGACATGCAAATCAATTTATAACTTTTTTTGTAATGTGTTTTTTCTGGAGTTTTGGTTGATATTTTGTGTCTATCCATTAAAATGAAACTGCCATAAAAAGTGGAGACTGTTGATTTCTTTGTAAGTGAGCAAATTTACAAATTAAGCAGGGGATCAAATAATTATTTCCCCCACTGTAGATAGCATGTTAAAAATCACAACAGATGTTCCAGAAGTGTAAGGCCGGGTTTATACTTCAGGAGACGTGGCGCATGCTGTAGAGGACGCTCCTGCTACACACACATTGTTCTGTTTATACTTGTGCGCATATTTTACGTAAATCTGGATGAATCCAGCAGGTGGCAGTGAGAGATATCATCACGGTGAGAACAGGTTCGGCTTCGCTATGTTGTGAATTTCCTGGAACACCCATTACATTCTGATGACACCTTACCGCAATATCACTGAAAAGGATGTTTTATGATTAAATCCATCAGTCCAGGGATATGTCCATTCCAGCAAGCATTGGGCACGAGGCAGGAACAATCCCTGGACGGGGCATCAGCTCATCGGAAGGTGAACACAAGCACACACATACATACACTAGCGTCATTTTAGCGGCACCAAATCTTCATATCTTTGGAAGGAAACCGGAGAACACTGTGGAAACCCAGCAGGAAAACATGCAAACTCCAGGCAGAGAATACCAGTGACGTGACTCCCTGTGAGACAGCAGTGCTACCGCTCTGTCACCGTGTCACCCCCATGTGTGTAATTAGTAACAGTATTCATTATTTAAGCGAAATGAACGATTTATCTGTAAAATGTAACATACATACTTTAATGCGTTTCATCATGAAAGTGATATCAAGTATAAATCTTAGGATTCTAAATGTGCAGAGAGCTGGAATATCATACATTTAATGTGCTCAGTGTGGTGATCTATTGCTGTTTACCGCTGCTGTCAGGTCCAAGAAACTCGTAGCGGTTAAAAACTGGGATGACGTTTACGACGGTCTGCTTTAATGATAAAGTAAACAACGAGGTTAAAGTTGACATTTCGAGATTAAAGCCGAAATTTCCACTTTAATCACAAAATACACGTTTTCCGTGGCTCAAATACAGCGCTGTACATTATGTTGCTGTTGTGAAGTTGCAAAAAAAAAAAAAAAAAGACAACACAAAAGATGGTATGTGAGACTTTTAAAACGTATCTTGTCATTACGATCGGGAATATGCGATGCTTGAATATAAAAGCACCACGAATACATCTGTATGTCGGTATTTTGCTTCACCACATCGAACCATTCATCAAACATCGAAGCGCGCACACCGATCTCGTAGGATCCGCATGGAGGCTTTCTGTCACATGTAGACAGTAAACAGAGACTGTGACGTCACGTTCCAACTTTTATCACATTGCGCCCCCGACTTTTTGCTGGTACTGCAACTCGTGCACGCGTTGCATTAATTTCTGAGGACGTGCTCAGAGGACATGTCAAATGAACGCTGGGAACGCGTGACAGCCATGATATGTGCGCGTACACGTTCTGAGCATGAAGTATAAACGGGCCCTAAGACAATACAGAATTACAAGACCTAGAACTTTACATACTATGTACCCAGTGTCCATTTCATGTCTAGTGCCCCCTATGCCATCTTGGCCAAACTAAAAAAGGGGCATGAAAGGAGGAGGCCTTTACACCGTCTTCTGGCTGTAGAGCCTCAGCAGCACCTCTTAGCACACAGTGGTGGTGTAAACAGGAGACAACCCATCATGAGCTAATGGGCAAGAATGGCCTCTACTTACCCCATCACCGTCTTCAATGCCTTCATCTCCTCTGAGTCCAGTGTCAGTCACATCATACTGCCAGCCATTCCAGTCACTTCATTCAGGCTTGCCCCTCATTGGTGAGCACAAGCAAATGAATGCACATTCTGTGTGGCGGCTCCCTGTGCTCATCCCACAGCATTGGCATATGTCAGGAGATTGATGGCTGCTCCATTTCAAGAGATGACGAGACAGCCATCCATAAAAAAATTCGTCCGTAATAAACTCTACCAAGAGACGTCTCCGTTTCAGGTCAGTCTGTGAGGTCTGAAGCCCCTTCGCTCAAAGCCCCAGCGATTTCACTTAATTAATAAAAAGGAAAGTAGGAGCCGTACGACGGCCCCGTGGCTGCTCATGACAAGTGAGCTTTTAGGCATGAATTTCCACAAGTGCCGTGACGTTCGAGTTAGAAAGGCACAGGCATTCCCATCAAACTTGACACTTTCAGGAATTAATAGGACACTTTATGTTCCTAATGATTTAAGACTTGGAGAAATGTTTAAAGGAAATGTGTTACATTACAATTTTATGAAATGAAAATATCCATCAATATACATTAGGGAGAGAAAAGAGGAGCAGAGCTATGAGCTGCGTCGGTTTAATTAAGGGGTAGCCACACTGTAGCTCGCTGCTCTGTCCTGTGGTTGTAGGTTCAAATCCAACTGAGGACCCAGCTGCAATGGGCATGGTGTGAACCATTGAAGGATGCTGGAAACGCGTGGATCCTTCATTCCAATATACCAGGCGGATTAAAAATGATGAGATTGCTGAACAAGAAAGCTTGAAGTGAAATGAAGGAAGTCCCTTTTGCCGCTGATAGCTTACTTATATGGTGGTGACATCGAGCCTGAGCACTCTGCGTGAAATGGCAGACAGAATGCAACAAAAAAAAAAAAAAAGGAAAGACAAATTGAATTTGTAGGCGCGCTTGGAATGCCGTGACGCCCACTAACGCACAGCAGGGTCCCTCCACAGCAGTGCTGCACTTTGAAGTAAATTACAATGGAAAGCTTTAGGGATAGACCTGGAGTGTTTAGGAAAGCGAACTGATAATGTCTCCTCGATTCGCCTGATATGAGGTTCCGCTTGAGCCTGGATGAAACGTAAAAAAGTAGAAAATAAAGTTGTCATGTCTGGTTTGGTTATCTGACCTTTCCTCTTTCAGCCTGTTTGGAAATGATGGCAGGGTCTGCGCTTCCAAAACGTGACTGCAGTGTTTTTTTCTTCCAGACTCTTGCTGCCCACTGGGTAGCGGACATCCTGCTTTGGACTTTGATTGCGTTTCATCTTAGTCTGCACTTAGCATCTGATTTTACTGATCACAAAGCTCAGCTATAATTACAGGCATTGACTGTGGACCAGGTCTGGGCTATTAGTGATGAGGCAGCGATTCAAGCAAAATTAAACCTTCACGTCTTGCTTTAGAAAAAAAGAAAAAATCACAAAACTTTGTTGCTATGTGACTAGCGAAATTCATGTCATTGACCGTGGAAGGACGGCACTTAGTCTCTGTACAACGTTGCTGCAGAACTGAAGCAGGGACCACAATTCCCATCAAGCAGAAAGAGAATGCTGGGTCTGATGGGAGGACATCTTTATCACTGCTCACACTTTCGTAAGGGCCAAAGAAGGGTCTCAGCAGACTGCGGGTGCTGTGTTTTCTTCTCAACTAATTTGGATAACAATTTTATTGCCTCACTGGATTCCACCGTGAGCAAGTGACGCAGCATTTGTGGTCTAGCGACCCACGTCCTGCTTACAGAGGAATTCGAAGCATTACGCACATCCAAATCTGTTTCTCAGAGAGTCACAATCAGGGCGGCTGATGGAACGGTCCTTACGGATGACACTGCAGTTGTGACCCGCTGGGCTGGCTACTTTGAGCAGCTGTTCAAAGCTGATCTTCCAGCCTGGACATTGGATATCTCTGGGTCCATGGTTCTTGAGGCTGATGTGAACCCCCCAATCTCACTGAGATTGCACAGGTGGTGAACCAGCTGAGGGGAGGGAAGGCTGCAGGGATCTGTTGTATCCAGGGTGAACTTCTTCAGGGTGGTGGTAAGGATGTCCTCCTGGCATTGCAAGCAATCTTTGCTTCCATTTGAGAGACTGGCATCATCCCAACTGACTGGAAAACAGGACTTGTTGTCCCTATCTGGAAAGGGAAGGGTGATCGCCTGGATTGGGGCAACTACAGGGGGATAACACTGCTCTCGGTGCTGGGTAAGGTCCTTGCTAGGGTCATCCGCGATGACTTGCTCACCTACTAGCGACCGGGGCAGTCTGGTTTTATGGATCAGAAGTCTACCAGTGGTAGCGCTGCTGCCTCGCAGTATGGAGACCTGGGTTCGCTTCCCGGGTCCTCCCTGAGTGGAGTTTGCGTGTTCTCCCCGTGTCTGCATGGGTTTCCTCCCACAGTCCGAAGACATGCAGGTTAGGTGCATTGGCGATTCTAAATTGTCCCATGTGTGTGCTTGGTGTGTGTCACCCTGCGGTGGGCCGGCACCCTGCCCGGGGTTTGTTTCCTGCCTTGCACCCTGTGTTGGCTGGGATTGGCTCCAGCCGACCCCCGTGACCCTGTAGTTAGGATATAGCAGGTTAGATACTGGATAGATGGATGGATGATATGAGAAATATCAGTCTGCTCTAGTCCACAAAATGTTTGGATGGTACTCTCAGAAAAAAGAAAATCAACAGTTTTCAAAATCCACTCGTCGATCTCACATTCCCTTTTTCCGGCAATCGTGACAAAGATCTTGAGATACTTGAGCTCTTCCACTAAGACCAGTTGTTCCTCCCTCACCTGGAGAGAGCAGTCCATTCTTGTCTGAGAGGGAACCATGAACTCAGACTTGGAAGCCTCATCCTAGCTGGTTCACACCTGGCAGAGAATGACTTGAGTTTGTGCCAAAGATCCCCCGTCAGATGGGGGCAGCATCCACTTTATTGAAAGGATAAGCATCTGTGTGTCCATCTATTGAAATGACAGAGACGTATCATTAACATTAACACTGCTTTTATGAATCCCACACCAAATGGCATATAAGAGAGACACATGCATTGCATTTGTCATTCCAACAGATGGTGCATTATCTGCATGATGCACTATAAACGTTAACGCTGCGGCCTACGTCGATTACTTAGATTTCAACCCCTCTTAGATGGGTAGCACAGCTAGTCATCTGCATAAAGCAACAAAGCTGCCCCTAGCCTTCTCGACTGGACACCCTCACATCCTCGGCCTTGCCTCGATATGTTCTCCATGAAAGCACAGACAGGAGTGGTGACAAGACACAGCTGTAACGGAGTCCATCCACAGTGAACAAATTCCACTTGATGCCAAGAATTCAGACTGGAAGAGCGGCAGCTGTTCTGCGGGTGCTGTGCCAGTCCCTGGTGGCGAAGGAGAGTGTAAAGACAAAACTCGTAGTTTACCCATCAGTCTACATCCCTGTCCTCACATTTGGTCATGAGGTGTGGGCAATGACCGAAAGCAGGAGATTTGTGAGTACAAGTGGCAGAAATGAGGTTACTTTGCCAGGCTGCCCCTCCATGATAGGGTGAGAAGCTCAGTGATTCAGGAGAGCACCAGAGTAGAGTCCCTGCTTCTCCAGATCAAGACGTGCCAGCATGTCTGAAGAATGCCCCCTGGAGCTCCTCTGGGCATGCCCCACTGGGTGAAGACCCTGTGGAAGACCCAGGATATGCTGGATGGATCATATCTCTTGGATGGCTTGGGAATGCCTGGGAATTCGGAAGGAGGAGCTGGAATCTGTAGCTGGGGACAGAAGAAGAAGATTAAAGATGAGATAACAGTCTTGGAAATGTCTGGCGTGGCCAGTTGAGAGCACTAACAAGCCATTCAATTAAGTAACGGGTGTCTTTAAGAGCAAGCGTCAGCTTCTTATTATTAAATTAGTGAGAGAGAACAGAAACTGCGTGTAAGACCCCTGAGCTTCATGTGTCATTCCTTTTGGCTGCTGGTTAAAGAAAAAATCAAAACAATGAATGGCTGTGAATCTTAAAAGGTAAGTCAAGCAAAATGAAGGCAAAAGACGTCTGTTCAGCAGGAATTGGAGGCAAATTAAGAAAGTGGCCGAAATGAAAACCCACAGCCACTGCGGCCCTCCAGGATCAGCGTTTGACCGCCTTGACCTGAAGCTTTTTCTGCTATGGTCCCCCAATTTCCCACCCAAACCCGACTGCTCTGTTTTCTCGGTAGAGGCAGAGAATGAAAGGCACAGCAGCAGCTCCAGCGTTCCTTTAGTCATTTCAGGCCTCTTCAGCCGTAAATGGAGATTTCCCCCAGTTGACGTGTGTTTACGCTACAAATGAAGAGATTTCAGTAAGGCAAAGCTTTCAATTACATTCAGCACACACTTTGCATCCCATAACAATATATGCCTCCATGACATGCTTCAGTGGCGCTGTGATTTTTGACAATGCACACTGAAAACGCTGGCAGATAAAACGCCGCAGAGCCGCTGCTTTTTGTTTTCTCAGTTGCCTCCGAAGCTCTGCTCTTTTGCCAGGCTGCAGGGCTTTCACATGTGCTGCTGATTCACTACACCGGCAGACGTGCCGTAAAGAGGTGAAGGACTGGCATGTAAAGCACCTTGGGAATTCTCCTATGAAAGGCTTCACTCACTTGGAGAATACCCCTTTGTGAAAGGCGCTATAAAGGTCTTGATGTGTTTCTTTACAAAGCATTATGACAGATGAGGTCATGGAAACTCAAGTGTGATGGCATCATCTGAAAGTGCAATAGGATGGCAGGAAGGGCACTATAAAGATTTCAGGGGATGTCATTTTTGCAATGCCCCCTGATGTTGCAGGCATCTCCTGCTGCCAAATTCCCAGAGAGACTCAAGACAGGCCAGTTATTCCTCTTCAGCTGTCCCTGGCTGGTGTTGGGTGCCCAAGTAGTGGGTACACATTGTCACCCCCTCATCTTGCCCATGAGATATATAGCACAGGGGTGTGACGGTGGTGCTTGAGAATGTTCCAGAAGCTGATCTCTCAGTGAAGGAAGTCCCTTTGGCCGCATGATTTGTAACTGGTTTAGGAGGCTGGTGGTCTGGACGCTGGCGCCTTCATTACTTTTGTGCTTAATTCCTTGGTGAGAAAATATTGATTGGCTGAGGGCAGATTTGTTTCTGTGCATGGGTTTGCTTCTGAAATGTCTGTTTGCTTTCATTAGACCCCAATCAGATTTTGAAGCAGAGAGTGAAGTCTTGCCTCACCTCGCCATGTACCCCAGGACAGGAGCCACGCAGAGAGCGGCATGATCAATGGCTGCCAGCGGATGTTTTATTTGACTTGCACCCCGCTGTGCTGATAATGGACGCCGAAGGTGCAATGCAATTCATTTGAAGTAAATCACCAGGAGTTAACAAGAAAAGCAAAGGACAATAAAACAGCGGGGGGCTCACGGTTAAAGACTTCACTATATGGAAAAATAGGAAATCTTCTTTTCCTCTGAGCCACCACATACCCCAAAATTGAAGAGTCTCAGCCATTATGATGCCCGGTCACTCATGCGTGATTGTGTATATTTGCCAGAGTGCAGCCCCTGTGAGCCGAGCCCTGGCCTAGTTTATCATAACATAATGGTATCAAATCAGCGTAATTCAGTTCAGGGTCACAGTGGGCTCAAGCCTATCCAAGCTGTAGGCAACAGCTGTGATGGAACCGGGCAGTCAGCGAGCCCCAAACCCCAAACACGATCACACGAACACAGTCCCGGGTTCATATAATGGCTGGTTTATTAACCAAAATACCTCAAAAGTGTACAAAAGCACCAAGTTATCTCTCTCTTCCACGACTCCCTCCACAATATGTCTCCTCTCACCACCACACTACCATCCTCCAGTTGAGTGATGCCTCCCCACTCTGACTCGCCTGGATAAGGGAGTGCGGTCCTTTTTATTGAGGACCCGGGAGTACGTCTGGTGAGTGGGCTAATGCCTGATGGAAGCACTTCCGGGTCATAAGGAAGTCCCACATATTGGGGAGCGCACCTTCCTGCAGTGCCCCCTTGTGGCACCCACGGAACCCAGCAGGGCTGTGTTGTCAGACTACATCTCCCAGCATGCCTTACTGGTTCTGTACTGGGCACCGATATCTGGAGCCGCTGCCATCTAGTGTCCTGGGGGAATAAAGAGTCCACAGCAACATGTTCTTCCTTCGGTGGGTTGTCCATTCATCCCTTCTGGCCATTAATTCTGGGTCTGGAACCTTTTTCTCCCCTGTCCAGGATCTGCCTGCTAGGAGCCTCCCATCCAGGTAAGTAACCATCTTCTGTTCTGGTTGGGATGCCCGTCCAACCCATGTGGCATTTACACAGCTAAAGGGCACCCTTCAACCCACACACACATACACCTACTGAGCAAATTCTTAGGACCACCTGTACACCTGCTTAGCCATGCAATTATCGAATCGGCCAATCAGACGACAGCAGCATAATAGATAAAGTCCTGCAGACACAGGTCCGGAGGTTCAGGTAACCTTCACATCAAACACAAGAATGGGGAGAAAGCAGGACCCCAGTGGTTGCTGGTGCCAGACAGGCTGGTTTGAGTATTTTAGTACCTGCTGATCTCTGGGGATTTTCTCACACAGCAGTCTCCAGAGTTCACTCAGGATGGTGCGATAAACAGAAAAGAACATCCATTGAGAGGCAGTTCTGTGGGCGGTTGATGAGCGACGTCAGAGGGGAATGGCCAGACTGGTTTGAGCTGGCTACGGTATCTCAGATAACCACTCTGTACAACTGTGGTGAGCAGAAAACCATCTCAGAATTCACAACATGTCGAATGTTGAGGTGGATGGGCAACAGCAACAGAAGATCACGTTGGGTTCCACTCCTGTCAGCCAAGAACAGAGAGCTGAGGCTGCGGTGGGCAAAACTGGACAGGCGAAGTCTGATGAGTCTCGATTTCTGCTTACACACACAGATGGTAGGGTCAGAATTTGGCATCAACAGCATGAATCCATGCAGCCAACCTGCTTTGTGTCAACAGTCCATGCTGCTGGTGGTGGTTGTGGTGGTGGTGTAATGGGTTTGGGAATGTTTTCTTGGCACACTTTGGGCCCATTAACACTAATCAATCTTTGCTTGAATGCCACGGCCTATGTGAGTATTTCTGCTGGCAGTGTGCATCTCTTCATGGCCACAGTCTACCCCTCTTGTAATGCCTACATCCAGCGTGATAACACATCATGTCACGAAACAATACTGGTTTTGTGAACATGACAAATGAGTTCAGTGGTCTTCCCAGTCAGCGGATCTGAGTCCAATCAAAGACATGCTAGAATGGGAGATCCTCAACTTGAATGTTTAGCTGACAAATCTACAGAAATTGTGTGATGCAATCAAGTCACCATGGACTGGAAT
The DNA here is from genome assembly GCF_900747795.2 of Erpetoichthys calabaricus. Taxonomy (NCBI): domain Eukaryota; kingdom Metazoa; phylum Chordata; class Cladistia; order Polypteriformes; family Polypteridae; genus Erpetoichthys; species Erpetoichthys calabaricus. The sequence goes on along the minus strand of NC_041410.2, from coordinate 21,445,867 downwards.
CTCAAAGGAATGTTTCCAACATCTTCTGGTATCCAAGCCATGAAGAACTGAGGCTGTTTTGAGGGCAAGTGACAGTTTACCACAAATACATCTTTTGAATGAAAAAAAAATGGCCATGTAGGCCTGAGGAGAACATGAAAACTGCACACAGATAGCAAACAAGAGTGGGCTTCACACCAAGGATGCTTGATCTGTGAGGCCACAGCACTAACCACTGCGCCATTGTGCCACAGTCTAGAGAAGAAATTCATTCTGAGATAAGTACGCACAAATCAGGCTAGGACAGCAGCCAGTGGTGGCGTTGGTATCCCTTGAGACCCTGCCTTCATTGACAGTTTTTAGGAAAAACACAGACTCCTTGACCATGGTGTCCATTGGTTTGAGATGAAATGAAGAAATGGACAAGCAGTTTTGAATAACATTCTCCAAAAGGCATGATCCAAGTCACAGTCACAGATATCTCCATAGCTTATGGTGCAAAGCAGGACTCCACCCTGGACAGGGTCCACTCCCTCACAATCGGCCACTTTAGAATCTCCAACTAACATGGCCCACACGTCACTGGGGATGTGAGAGCAATATGGGAAGGGGGAGAACGTGTAAACTTCACATGGACCACGACCTGGCACAAGATTCAAACACAGGATGGTGGAGCCATGAGGCAGCAGTGCTTACCAGCGAGCTGCCATGGGCTCTCAACTCTGGCTCAGCTGACTGTAAATGCAAATAGAGATGTTGGAAGGGGGCTCACATGGGCCTGAAGACAAGTCAATGGCTACCATTTTGGCAACTGCAAATATCTGACAGGACAACGGCACAACATGGGATGACACGGCCACTAGCAGGCTACAGAAAGCGTTTCCAGATGACGATTTACTCTCCGCAGTAGCAGAAGGCACCACGTGATGACCCGATGACATGTCCACCTCGAGGGAATGTGACGATATCTCCTGAGCGGGGTCAGTGAGAGGTCGCAGACAATCCAAAAAGAAAAGAGTCATTAAAGAAAATCAATCTGCTCTTCCTGGCCCTGATTATTGAACGTGGGACGGGTGGAGCGATAAGGGAGTTGTAACTGGAAGTGTCTTAAAATGTGACCAAGTGTGTGACGTATAACACCTTGAGTGCCTGATGGCGCCAGAGAGCCCCACGGTTCAGCAGCTTTAGCTGGACACCCCCAGTCTCCAGTGGGTTAAAATGTGATGTAGTCAGACAGGACGCCATCTCACTGCTGCCTGTCACCTCCACCTAACTTCACTTCAGTTTAGCGGAGGTGCGACCGGCCATTCCTAGCTTGCACTTGGAGGCAAATGTTATTTTAGGTAGCGCCCTTCACAGCCCCTCAAAGGGCTTTACGTGATGATCAGGGGATCTGAACCTGAAACCCCAAGTTAATAAATTGTAATTACAGTTCTGAAAAGGGGCACAGTCGAGCTGACTCGTCCCTTTCCTTAAGTGTAATGTCACCGCTCTGTGACTTCAGAATGAGATCCAGTAGATGCGAAAAGGGAAAAGAGCCAGGATGTTAGTCAGAATGGCATAGCTATGTGACCAGAAAAATGGAGGAGATGGTCGGGTCTGGTCAAGCGTCCTAACAACCCATAACAGTGTGTCCATTAGAGACCTTCAAGTAGGAAAGGGGGGCATTGAAAAGGACGCTTTATTCTCTGCCTGCTCGTTACTGCTAACCAACAATTTGCCCTTTAGCAGCTCCCGCCTAACAGGGACGTCTTTCACACATGTTTTACTTAGCCATGCCCTCCTTGTGCCCACTCATTGCACTGCTTCTGTTTTGCAACAATAAAGATCAAAGATCACAGGTGGACCCTTGGTCTAGGGGTGTTGGGCATTGGGCGGGCATCGTTAGTTCTTCCGCATTCTGTTACAGTTAACCAGCAATCGTACAGCAGTGCGACGCAGCACATGAGGTCTACCGCTGATCCAGCACAGCCCCCAAGGCCTTCGGAATCCTGAAGGGACTCCATCTTTGAATGGCGTAATGAGAGATGGAGCTGCAGTTAAAAATAAACACGTTTGGCGCTTTTCTTCTTATTTCTTCATTTGGATTCAGGGTAGCGGCAGCCCAGGTGTGAGCGAGAGAGAGAGAGAGAGACAGCCGTCAAGTGGAATTAAAACCAGCGCCTCGGCGGCGACTCTTCTTCACGAGGCTTTTCTTCTTCACGAGGCTCCCTCAGGAATGTGCTTTAGAAAGCCTAAAGTGTTTTTTTTTTTTTTTAACCTTCTTCCGTGTCTCTGGGGGGCTTTTCTGCCTACTCTGACAGGCTATAATCACCAAGTGTCGCCTAGGGAATCCAGAGTGGTGGTAGTGGTGGAGAGGGGGAGTGAGGGTCTTTAAAATGACATGAATAAAAGCAAAGCTGCTGTTGAAACAAAGTAGCCACGTGACTCCAATCCAGTAATTGACTTCTACTCATTCAGTAGAAATAAATCAATCAGGAGGTCGCTGACTGCCCGCCATCTTCAGTTCATTCTGTTGTTGTTGTCCCTCCGTCATTCTGACATTGGGAGTCAGAGTGGCACAGTGGTTAGTCACTGCTTCAGAGACCTGTGTTTGAGCCCCAGCCTGCCATTGCTCAGTTCAGTGTGTTTTCGTATAGTGGTCTTCACTGAATGCTGGTGCAGAACACTTCCTCATGTTGATGTGGCGTTGTCATATTCTCTCCAGGGTCTTGTCATCTTTGCACCAGAGCCTCTGGTTTTCCTCCCATAGGTGTCCATATTTGGTTAATTGGCTTGGTGTGAGTGGCCATGCCCTTACAGGCTCCTTCGTTATTCCTGATTTTAGAAGATACAACCCAGGAGCACACAACACCAATTATTGATTGATTAATCATCCAAACGTGGGTGGCCAGTTGACCCTTGTAACCCACTGGGGGGCTTCCTGTATGAAGAATGAAGCATAATCTCCCCATGTTTGTTCAGTTTTCTGCTTCTGCTCAAAGATATTCAGCCTTGGCGTGTCAGCACACAGTGCTTCTGGAATTAAACCGCACGTCCTACCACCTAAAACTGGAAAAGGCTGATTGAGTGACGCAAATTATATTCAAAATGGAGACAGGGTAATTACCCTGCTGTAAGTTTATTTCTCGTTTATTTAAGATTTTTGTTGTTTCCATTCATCAACTACCAAAACCCTCTTGAGGTTGTAGATGAACTTCAAACCTGGAGCTTTACTTCCACCATTGCTTTTCCACTTATCCTTGTCTTTTGCCAGGATAATATTATACCCGACGTCACGGCTGCCTGCTATTTCCTGTATGTCATCCATCCACCATGTTCTTCATCTCTCTTTCCCTTTCTTTATCTTTCCCTCTTCAAAAATCTTGCATAACTCCTCTAATGCTGAGTTTATTGCATTGGGGCCAAAGATTTTGCACTTTCTCTTCAATATAGCTTCCAGTAAACATGGTTCACTTCACTGACTCTTTGCAGCATCTCCTCATTCATGTCTGTCCAGCTGATTTTTGAAGATCCTCCTGCAGCACCATAGTTATGAACTTGTGATCTTCTTTTTTAAAGACATTGTAGAATGAGAACTGAGAAAGGACCAGATTTGTGTTTGTAGCAAGCCATTTCTTCTTTCTTAGAAGCAGATTGTTCTTCATCATCTCTTTGTTACTCCAGAAACTTTGATTGGCCTTGAAGATTCCAACTCTGACGTCAACATCGTTCTTCATGTTTTCATTAATCCATATTCCGAGATGTTGAAAGTTGGTTACTTGCTTTATTCTTTCATTTTCTAGTATTAGTTTTACTTCTTTGTGCCCATTATATATTTCAACCATGCTTTTGTCTTGCTGTTTTCTGCTATTTCAATAAGTACGTGGTTGAGGTCTTCCTCTAATCCTGCGAGCAAAACCGCATCGTCTGCATAACTGATTTTCGTTATGATCTTAGATTCCTATGCTGGAATTCCAACATCTGGGCAAATACCCTTAAAAGCTTCATTTGTATGACTGGTAAATAGCAGGTTGGACAGAACACACCCTTAGTGCAAGCCCCTTTCTACTGACATTGCATATTTTTGTTTAATATCCGTTTCGTTGTGTTTGAATTATTAACCTTCATATGTTTTTTGTAATGTAAGGTGTGTTAATATTGTTATGATTATTTACTGCATTACGCAGTATTTATGTATTGTGCATGAGTTTAATTTTCTTTTATTCCTTGAGCGTTGAGTATAATGTCGTGCACAGACAAAAACAGAAATGTGCGTATGCACAAAAAACTTCAGATGCATACAACTGTGTGTAAACAAAGTTCAATGCACTTCCCTTTATAAATCCCAATCAATGTGAATTTTAACACACATGTGCACACGCCTACAACCCCACTACAATATTTGAATATGCAAATCAGTATAAATATCCCCTCCCGTTCAGTATTTTGTTAAAAGACAATGCTAAAAGCATGTATAAAAAAAGGAAGAATTTCAAAAAAGAAGTGTCTGAGTCATACGGATGTGTATTAGGGCCACAGAGAAAAAAAAATATGGATAAATTGAGAAAAAAAAATTTTGACTTTAAGCTCGAAATTTCCAATTTAATCTTGAATTTTATTTTGTCCTGAAAGTAGAACATCATAAACCTCATCTTAAATTAGATATTTAATTTACTAGACTTTCTCAGATCCCATTGTTACTAAAGTAGCATGTTAAGTACTTTGTATTCTTAAACTCATCTTAAACGGGCTTTCTCTTACACCGACAGGAGCGCACAGGCAGTGATCGCCACACAGAATATATTACATTCATGATATTACAGCGCTCTGAACATTTTACAATACTAAGATGTATACTTGATATTTTCATGATGAAATGCATTAAAGCATGTATTAAACATGTAGTGGCACGTTGGTGCAATGGTAGTGATGAGCTGGTGCCCCGTGTATGGATTGTTCCTGACCCTCGCTCGATACCTGCTGGGACACGTGTGACCCTGGATGGAGTCATTTATTGCACCAATGCTGTGTCTGTCACACGTACCAACCCCTAATTCCTGTCCTTCTGTTTTCTTTCCCTACGTAATCAATCGCCACACAATAAGCGTCTGCAATAAATGAAAAACCAGCTGCAAGCTTAGAATGCTGATTCTTCAAAACTTTTAAGGAACATCGAAAATTCTTCATTAAACATTTTTAATTATTCCATTCATCCATCCAGGGTTGCGCATGTCCCAGCAAGCATAGAGTGCAAGGCAGGAATAATCCCAGGACAGGGTGCCACCTCATCGCTACTGCAGTGCCACTGTGCCCCCATATATTTAATTATTAACATTATACATTATTTAAATAAAGTTAACAATTTATTTGTAATATGCACTATAGATACTTTAATGCATTTCTTCACAAAAGTGATGTCAAGTATACATCCTAGCATTCTAACAGCACACAGTGCCAAGAGGACAGCTCTTGGAAATCTAAATCGACTTAGAAGACAGTCATAATCATCTGTAAATACGCACTCTCTTCTATTGAATTGAATAAGATTCCTTTATTGTAATTGTATGGTACAATGATATTTAATATGCAGCTCAACCATAAACTTATTTTCCTATAAAATGATAAAAAAATATGATAAAAAACTATGAAAAATATACAATATGAAAGCATATGTACAATATACTACATGTACTTATAGTGCAGATAGTGCAAATGGCTCATACAGTGGCTCAGGTTTTGCAATATAACTGTTGTAGTGCAACTTTACAGTGAAGTAAATGTAATTGGAAGTACAAACAGTTCTACCGAGAGCACTTGATGGACTGATTGAGTGCATTTGTAGCTCTTGGAACAAAACTGTTTCTGAACCTTGAGGTCCGTGCATGATAGGCTCTGAAGTGTGTTTGCTGGATGGGTGAAGTTCAAATAGACTGTGTGCATGAATGAGTGGAATCCATGCAGATGCTGGTGACTTTCCTGAGATAGCATGTGCTATAATTGTCCTCCAGGCATGGAAGCTGTATCTCGATAATCTTCTGCGCTCTCGACACAAACTGTGGAGTTGTGATATCACACACAAATACAATAAACAGGTTAAAATACTCTTGGTGGTGCTCTAAGAGTAACAACGCTAAACATCTATGGTATCTAGAATAGTCTGGCCATTCCTTGCACCATTATATTGTTACAGAATAACCAAAATCAAATGCCTTAAATTTGTAAATGATATGCAATTAATTTTGGTGTATTTGATAAAGCCCGCATCATAGATGTGAATCTAAAAATGAAAAACCAATTTACAAAACCAAGCAAAAAAGAGCATACACGGGGGGCTACCATGGAAATGTGTGTGGCTTTATGCCAAGTTTAGTTTTTATACATCTCGAAGTGAGCGTGGAAACATTTATACATGAGGCCCCTTGTGTTTAGTGGAACCCCCCCCCCCAAGAGGCAGGGCCACCCTGATGTCACAGCTGAAGGACCACCCTAAGCCTTTATATCTCAGGCTGGTGAGCAGGTCCTTCACTGGTTCATTGATTGAGTTAGGAAGACTGTGAGTAAACTATTGTATTTATTCTCTTTTTAGGACTTTTGCTTCTGTTCTTTGGAATGATGTTAACTGGGTCACACATTGGACTTTTTATTATTTCTTGAATAAATTCCTGATTTATAAAGAATCTGTGTTGGACTTGTCTCTCAAGTACCTCTCCCTTGAGGGTCATTTTTGATATTTGATTTTGATCTTGGGGACATTTTAAGATGTTTTTACATTTTTTAAGCCAGTTGCCCATTTTGGTCCTGGGTAGGCCTACAGAGTTTAGGGTCAGGCTGCCAGGGGATGAGGTCTATCTTTAGGCAGACTAGGGAAGGTCTTAGCATGTTTTGTGGGTATTTTTGCTAATTTGTGTGCTGCTCCTCACAGTAGATTTAGGATTTTGTTCCTTTTTTGTGTTTTGCTCTCCTAGTTTTGACTTTTGTGTGTATCTTTTGACTATGTCCATCACGTCAGTTTTTAAAAAAGCAGGTGGGCTTTGCTATGCTGTAACCAAGATGAACTGCAACGGTTCCCATCTGCCATTTTGAGGATTGCTTTTGTTTCTTTTTGCCCTTTCATTTCTGGCAGAACAGTATAGCATTGTGCTTGGTCACTTATTCCACGTGCCTGTTGTGGGAGGGAAAACATTCTTATGTTTGTTCGAGATCCGTGTTTATCAAGTTTCCCATGGCATCTCTGTGTTCTTCTTAAGGATCCATTTTAAAGTGGCATCTGGTATCCTTTCTGGTATGATTTCCTTTCATAGTTCTGAACACTTTGGTTATGTCACCTCTTAAACCCTCCTTAGGCTCTACACATAGGAGGCAGGGCAGATCACAAGCAACATCTCACAGAAAGACACAAAAGTGAAGAAAGTCGTACAATTACCAGACAAAACCAAAGCATATTATACTAAATTATTTTCAAACAACAACAGAAAAACTAAATAAACAACAAATAAACTTATGCCAGAGCAATAACCCTGGCTGAACCACAACATTACTGAACCTGGCTAGCCTGCCATCTCGTCTCCTGTTTGCCCCTGTCAAAGCTGCTTAGCCCTGAGAGTGGATTCCAAAATATTTGGACTTCATCAACGGCTTGGTAGTAGGGTGTCCCTCTTGACTCTGCCTGTAGGTATCATATGCCTACAGTAGGGATGAGTGGTAAAGTGGCTGTGGAAAAAAAATAAAACATCCAAATTTTAAAATGTTATGGTACCAGCATTTTGGGATTCTCAGTGCCAGCAGTGAACGACATCTTCCTCTCATTCTTCCCCAACACTCTGCCCCTCATCCCCACTTTCCTTGACATTTGATCTTGGAAATGTGGAAAAATGTCCATTTCATAGACTTCACAGAACAAAACGATACACTTTGATGTGATTGGGACCTCCCGTCTATCAAGAGAGAAGCAGTGTGCGTAACATGGAGTGGCTCACGCAATTGTGTGGCACACCAGAGAGCTCGGAGTAAGGCGTCGGGTTTGGAGGGTTTGGAGTTATCCGTTAGCTGCTTTGATACTGTTATGGTACCGGCACTGAGGTCTGAAAGCCGGTATTGATACTGAAGTCAAGTTTTTGGTACCAGTCCAACACTAGCTTATCGTCTGCTTAATCATTCTGCCGAGTGGCATCATGCTGTATTAATCAAGTGCGTCCTTCTGCTGTTTATTCTACAGTCGTGCGGATCACTTCTGCGATTGTTTTTCTCTAAGCCCCCCTGGCCGATTTTCAAGAGACAATGATGATTGTGTTTTTCGACACTCACATACTTGTTCGTAGTTTATTTCCCATGGACAGACAGGTAATCAGTGGCATTACACCGATCTGCTATGGGATTTCCAGGAAAGCCAAAGAGAAAACGTCCAGATAAGTGATGCACACAAACCTGGATTTCTGTACCATGAGAAGTTTGGACCAAAACCAATGAGTTTGTCACTTCACACACCCCCCAAACTCTGCCAGACCTCCCTCTCTGTGACCTCTTTCTGTCCCCAAAAATCAAATTAAGACTAAAGGGAAGATGATATGCTACTGTGGAAGAAATCCAAGGAAAGACAAAAGAGGAATATAGGAAATGCTTCCAGGAATGCAGCAAGTGTGTTGTACCGCAAGGAGATTATTTTGAAGGTGTCAAGTTTTATAATTGAGCTTTTTCTTTTTTTAACAATTGTTTGGGAATGTCTCTGTCCCTCCTTGTATGCTGTTCTACAGTCAGGCCGGTCTGTCTATTATGGAGCATTTCGTCCAGGCCCAGAGTGATCGCTGGTAGACCTCCAGCCCTGTACAAGGACATTACAGCTTGAGTTTTTGCTACTCAGGTTTACAAAGAACAGCAAATCAATCACCCAGCATGTCAAACCCCAACACAGCTGAGGATTCTGCAAATCGAAAATAGCGTTTCTGAGAATAAAATCAAGCCGGTCGCGACACTAGCAGTGCAATATTGCTTCTTATTAATGTGGCTTTGAAGTGTGGAGTTAGAAAGTGGGCAGCAGCCACATCAAACGAAACCAGCGTTTACTTTGTCAAGTCAAAAGCAGCCGTGGCGAAGAAATAGAAATTGAAAGAGCTTTAGGCGCTCTTTTAACCTGTCAGCTTATAATAAAGGGGGGGGTCTGGGGGATCACAGCATTCTATAGTTTTGGAAGCTTGAAAAAGAGAAAACGCTTTGTGGTGAGAAAGTCCTCAAAGCACAGGCACTCCGCAAAACATGGCCGAGCCTTCAGACATTTTGTGTGCCATGTGGGAGCTGAGGAAGGAGCACACAACATAAATCCACACAGCAGTGTGCTAACGGGCCGAGCCTTGGTCAGGCTCACGGGGGTCAGCGTGTGCACAAGCCTTGGTCATATCGTCCCACCCGCACACCACAGAGGCCTGTCTCAGAAGATTCTTACAATTCCACTGGTGAGATGAAGGACGTTTATGGAGGGAGTCACCACGAATACTCAGTACAGCACTCAGTCACTCCTATAGCGCAGATTGATTGTGATTGGCTGCTGCACAAGATTCTCATCCGGGTGGGCCAATAACAAATAGCTGCTGCTCGGCACTCTGACATAGGAACACATACACAATTCACTCATTCTACACACAGACAGGACCCTCAAATCAGAGGTGACGACGTAGGGCAGCATCAGCCCGGCTTTCAAGTCCAAGAATGCTGTCGGATACGGAAAATGAACAAAAAAGCGCACATGTGCAGAAACCGGAGAGGCATCATTGGCAAGTAGGAGACGGTTCTGATTGGCCCAGTGGTGAGCATGCTGGACTTGAAAGCTGCCGTGCAAAACTCACATCCGACTCGCTGCGTGACCTAAAACTGCTGGTTCAACTGTCACCTCCATGAGACCAGCTGCACACAGTCACTGAATTTATTATATTTAGGCATCCTGGAATGACCCTTACTATGACAAGGCACCTTATGAAATCGATCTCATTCCTGTCTCTTCACATTTCCATTGTCTTAACAGTGTGGCACGGCTCTCGCACCGCACCAGTGCACCCTCGAGAGCTGTCAGGTACCTGAATGAAAGATGGCTGCAGGCTTTGGCACTTTGTAGCTTTTGTTCAGACGAGAGTGCAGTTAACCGCTGGGGAGGGTGGCGGGCGCACGCATTGTGCTGGTGTATTAGCTGGGTGATGGCACGGCAGATGAGACCATTTTGCCGCAGGCTCTTCCACTTCTCACTTGACAAACTGAAAGAGAGAAGCTTAGTAAAGTAATGGCGCTCAGAGCTGAGCTTACAGTCCTGGAGGGCGAGACGTGCCGCTTCGCGTTTCCCAGGTGTGTGTTTTTGGATTTGAACGTGAGAGCGACAGAGTTCAAGGTGTGTTGGAGAGAGTTTACATCTTAAATCTGTTAATCTTATTTGTGTATCCAGGGCCCGTCTTTTTACTAAACTGCTCCTGAATTTCTTGGCTCAATCCCTGAGGAGGTCAACTTTTGACATAAACTTTAATAGAACCGAGTCGCACACAGGGTTATGGTGGCAACCTCATTGATCCAGTGCCCATTGGTTGTCTGTGTGGAGTTTGTACCTTTTTATCCACATTCGCAAGAAGGTGGAATTTAGTGTAACTGGAGATTTGCGATGGACTAGCGCCCTGTTCAGGATTGTTTCTCATCTTGTGCACGGTGCTACCAGGAGAGGCTGCTGCCCCAATCTGTCTGTGTAGAGTTTGAATTTTCTGTGTGGGTTTCCTCCAGCTGCTCTAGTTTAGTCGATTGGTGATTTCAGTCTGGCACTATGTGAGTGATGTGTATGAGCGGGCTCTGCAGTGGACTGACACCCTGGCCAGGGTTAATATCTGACTTATGCCCATCTTTGAAGTGGATTGAGCAGTTTTGGGTTACTGTATATCTATATCTATATCTTCTTCTTCTTTCGCTATTGTGATAAAGGTGCTATATAGCGCCCGACCAGGCACAGACTCATTCAGAGGCACATGTAAAAACACACAAGACTTTTATTTTTCTTCACCTGTGGGGCACGTGAACCCCACAGGCAATGCACAGTCCCAAAAGCACTAAAGGCAACACAAAACACTTTTCCTCTGGCACCCTCGGCTCCTCCCAGGCAACCTCGTCCTCTTCCTCCCGATTCTGGCTCCTGAGTGGTGGATGCCGGCCCTTTTTATAGCCCACCCAGAAGTGCTCCATTGTGCTTGATCACCTGTTGCTGATTGCACTTCCAGGCTGGGCTGTAGAGGTGTCCAGGTTGGCTCCGGGATCCATGCAGCACCCCCTGGCGGCCACCCCAGATCCCCACAGGGTTGTGGAGAACTCCATCTCCCATGGAGCCCTGCGGGAAACTGAGGCATCATCGTCACCCAGGGAGGCTGCCACCAAGCGTCCCGGGGGAGGTACTGAGGAGCCCATGGCGGCTTCCCCAGAACATATGCAGCAGGGCCGCCCGTCACACTATGTATATATATGCACACACACACACACACACACACATATATAAACATATATCTACAATGCTAAGGGTTGCGTCCATCAGTAATGCAATTACTTGCAAACCACTGAGGCTAGACCCTTCATCGTATTTGAAAGCTTATAACATGATATGAGCTGGTGAAGCATAAAACTTGGGTAGCAGCAACCTCCACAAAGTTATTGATTGGGTGCTTGACTTGATAGGGTAACATGGCAGAAATGAAAAGAACAGCAGCGACATCCGCTGAGCGTGAAGCACATCGTCAAACAAAAAAGAAGAGCAGCAGCGCCATCTGCTGAGCGCCAAGTATGCTATGCAGAATACACGTGAGACAAAGACAGACAGATGTATGCCCAAATTGATCATTATGATCGTAAAATACCGTGCTATACACTTTGATGGGGAGAAAGAAAACTACAGTACCAACATCTGCTGAGCGTCAAGCCAAACACAGCAGGCACTTCAGTGATGAAGAATGGCAAGAGGTAACCCTGAATATGCAGCCGTTGAGCAGCTGGCTAAAACTACGGTTCATCAACATGCTGCACACACTCCATGATACAAATTGCAAGAAGAGCAACAACATGGAAAAGTATGCTGACAAAGGAGGAGATTGTTAAACACTCACAACTTCCAGCCATATGCAAACATGGCTTTAATGTTGTTATGTCAGTATTGGGTTGATGAGCACTACTCACGATGTACATCAGTGCTGAAAACAAAAGACAGTGTGGTCAAACTGGAACTGCTCAGCTTGCTCTATGTGAAGCCCCTTTATTTGAAGGCTGGAGGCCCACGTGTTTCCTGGTATTGTATTAAAACGGATTCATTCCTTTTCCCATTTATTAAAGCGTGACACAGAGGAAGCCTGCTAGATCATCATAGGAGATATTTGAGTCAAGGCAACATTTGACAATATAAAATATGTCATTTAGAAAATGGTGTTGATGTAGCACCAGGAGTTATGAATAGCCTCTAATCCTTAAACTGAGGGGATCAAAGGCAACATGAGAGCTTTACAGGAGGATTTGGATGTGATGCACTAAAAAAGTTAGAAGGTGCAGTGCCACCCCACATCAGCAGGTGGAGCTGTCTGGCTTCTTTTCAAAGGGCTATAGAAGAAAACTGCAGGTGTGTATCTGTGTCGTCTGAAATCCTCAAGACGGGGGCCCGAAAAAAATCCAGGGGTCAGGGCATCAACGTGGACAGGAATATCCAGAAAGAGCTCAGAGTTAAGGCAGGGAGAAGATGGGTGACGATCTGGCCTGGGGGTGAAATCTGTCCTGTGAATGTGGGCACAGTTGCAATCTGTGTCTTCATTTAAGGCACTATATTAAAGTCGCCAGTTCTTTTCTTCTCCATGTGGCTGTCTATTTGGCCGAGGTGGTCGTTTCTCTCATCCTATCTCTACAGTCTCCTTCTGTCACTGAACCTCTTCAGTCGTGCCAGGCCCTCCTCCTGTCTGTATGCAGAACGCCACTAAGGCAGAGTCTCATCCTCTGTGCCCAATGTAAATGCCAAAGTGATGATTATATTGTCTTCAGTCTCCAGAGCTGAGTGAGTCCTCACGCTAAATGGCGGCAAGATTGGCACTTGAGCCCCACTGAGCACTGTAATCATGAAGTTCACATGGAGCAGGAGTACTTTAAACAATGTAGTCTTTAGGCTACCAGGCAGGACGTGGCACTCGCACATCAGGCAAAGCCCTGACCTCCTTCTGTGCATTTTCTGAGCCCACTTACTGCTTCAATTTGTGAAGAGCCAAAGCCAAACCCTTGGTACCACTGGAAGCAAAAGGAAAAAACAACCCTGGACAGAATGCCATTGTGTTGGAGGGCACACTTCCTTGGGTCCCTAGGAGCAGTTTATAAATAGCCATGTCTTGCCAGGGTTATTCAGACCTGAAATGAGGGGTGGGCTGATGGGCCACCTGAAAAATGCAACCATTGAGTGTGCCAAGTCTGGGTCAGTTACATAGTTAGAGCCAGAACAGCCCTGGATGAAGTGCCAATATATCAGTGGGCACAGTCACATACACCAGATTAACACAGACTTGCCAGCCATCCTGGTCGATGTATCTTTGGGATGTATGAAAAAAAACCTACATGGACAATGACCAGACTAGAACTGCTGGGCAGCAGCCATAGCCACTGTGCCAATGAACATTCACTTCATTTGAAAACCAACAGGGCAGCAGCTTCTTTCAGCCCGTGTCATCAGAATAAAATGCAGAGAGTCCACGCTAGGAGCCCATTAGAAGTTCCTGATGTCCAAAACCAGTGGCTAGAAAGGTCAGAGGTTACAGTGGCCTGTCCAGTTTGTGTTTATGTCTTTGCTGCTTTCCAGTGCTGTAACTAAAACCAGAAGCTCAAAATGTGACAACCAACATTTCACCACAGTAGGTGGCCCACGGAGGGTATGTTGCACCTACAGACTGCTAGGAGGCACTCATGAGACCATCTAAGGCAGTGTTTCTTAAACCGTGGACACGTTTGTGGTGGGTCGCCACATAATTGTGCAGTAAAATTAGCAGAGTTTGTCCTAACACAAGTTCTTTAGCGAGTGATATACTCTCGCATCAGGTTATGTTTATTCTGACCATATGCAATGCACCATATAATTTATATTGTGATCGCTGGTACAGGGGGACACGGATGCCCTTCAGAAACCCCCTCTTAAACAGTTTTCCATTGGGAAACAAAAGCACTCTTCAGTTCCTCTTTGCGGGATCAGCTGCTAGCATGCCGCACGATGTGCTCCTCACGCGGGGCTTCAAACGTTTAAAAGACTGAGCCGCGGCCGTCCTGTGTTCTCACTCTCCTGTCTCTCTTCCCCCAGACTCCCTCTGCTCCGGCCGCTGCTCCTGGGCCGCTGTTCCCCCTTGATGAAGAAGACTTTGTGTTCTTTTGAGCAGGAACTGGGACCAATGCGTCAATCCTTGCGAGGCCTGGATCACCTCTGAAAGAGACTTGTGTTTGTACCTGCCTGAACAGCAATAAAGTCCCTTTGGTGCTCTCCTGTGCAACTCTGTGACCCAACAATATTGACAATATGTTGAACAGTGGCCTTTGTAAGGAAACGATTTGTCTGTAGACAGTTCATCGTGGTCAGACGCTTGCTGTCTGTCAGTCCAGGTTATCAAGAGCAGTTCAAAATCACCGGGCCTGCTTTAAGCTCCGCCTTCATGAGTCATTGGATTGGTTTAGAAATGTGGCACTCAGCGAGTCCCACCCACTTTTAGGCAAAATTCACTCATGGTCGCCTGCAGGTGTACAGTATGTATTATATAGTGCTGTATATCTTGCACTGTCATACAAGTCATTCTGCTGTAGTGTGAGGAGGAACGTATTTGGTGGACCACTGAGAGCTGGAAGAACACCAGAAAATATCCCAAAGGGGGAGGTGGGCTGTAGAGTGGAGCCTCAGGCATTAAATTTGTCAGTGTAAACGTTCAACCTGGACACTTTGCTGAATTTTTCTTTAAGTTTTATCTTCTCACCCATATGAAATACAAATAAAGCATACATTTAAAGGAAACGTTTTACCAGCTGACTCAACTTTTGTAGTCAGTTTACTGAGTTCTGCATGCTCAGCTTTAGACGAAGGTGTTGTTAATGGTGGAAAAATGTTATTTAAGACAAGGTAAATAAACTGCATCGGTTGATTATTTTTTTTGCCTGTTTTACCCCTTATCCTGTGCCTTCAGTCAAGCGACTTAGTTAAGTGACCCTCCTACCGTCCTTTTGAAATCATCGTACCTTCGCACTCCTCCCTTTATAAGGAAGCATTTGTGCCTCTCAGCTTTACTTACAATGTGCAATTAGACTGGCAGTGATGTACCCCAGGGGTCCACTCCCTGCTTTCAGTGACAGCAATGCTCTTATTAACATTGTGTTTGCTTTCCGCTAGAGAAATATGCTTGAACAGAAACGTAAACTTTTCCTGTTGTTTTTATTTTATGGCGGTTGTTATTTGTCTCTTGTATGGCTCTGTTGTCATTATAGTAATAATGCAGTTCTTGGGTCCCAGTATGGTACAGATTTTATTATTTGGTTCTCAGATTAAAATTTTAAGCACTCCTGGTCTAGGGCATGATTATCCGCAAAGGATAAACGTCACTTTGGGCAACAGCTGAAATGTCGTTGATCTGAACCGATTCCCGTTTGCCATGTTGGCAGTTTGGAGGGCGACTTGAGATTCTCCAACGTGGAGACCCAGCTGTCTTTCAATGGAGACTTCAGCACCCCAGGTGGAGTAGCAGCTCACTTCCAAATGTCACCTAAAGACACTGCAGCTGTTCAACGATGCATGAAAGTAGTGGGACTGGTTTGGAATTTGCCAGAAGTAATCAGCCAGAGCCGGGAGGGCGGGCATTGTGAGAGCAGCCTGAATGAACACAATAGCATATGAACACGGCTCATTATGGCTACTGCTAGTTTGTGAAAGGCACCGTATAACATTATTCTTGTAACATTTGTGTAGAGCGCACCTAACAGTTAAACCTGAATTAGTGACAATCCCTGCACTTGCTTTTTTATTTCCCTTTTCCTTTATTAGGATGGTGGGAGGATGCCAGTATCTTTTTGTTTTAAATTCAGTTGTAATTCTCTGTCTTCTCATATTTGTTAAATTTGATACTAAAAAAAATTATTAAGGTGGTCCGACTGTGCTGTCAGGGTCAAGGCACAAGGCAGGGCTAAGTCCATCAGCAGATCTCCAGATCAGCAAGAAGGCTCACTGGCAGTGAGAGGAGAGGCCCTGCGTGTGCCAGTGTGAGAGCACAGGGGCCTCTAGGCACTTCAAGGCAGCCTGCAGAGTTTAGCAGATGGTAATTTAAACCCCGGGAGGGGGTGGGACACCGGCACTGAGCGCTATGATGAATGGTGGCACCGGAGGTGTGACGAGATGCATCGGCTCTGTCATTCACATAACTAATGGCGCTCATTTCTTTATTGCTGACGTCTTGCCACCTTAAATGATCTAACACAGTGGGCAGATGAATAGCGGATGGGTAACAAAGACGAGGCTGCACTAAAATGTTTCAATCCTGTTGGTTTCTGGCCTGCCTTCCTGTCCCCATTGGGCTTTGTGGTGGTGTTGTCCTCCACCCTCACCTAATGAAACTTACTATTATAGGTGAACCTTCCATGGCGTGACAAACCTCACCATTCACAGTACACCCCATAGATCTTTAAGTCACTTGCCTGAGAGATGACGTACCAGACAGAACGTGCCTACCGTATGTACTCGCGTTTACGTTCTCCCGCGGATAAGTCGGGGCTTGATTTTACTGTATCATTTCCAGTACTTTATAATGTCGGTCGTGTAAGTCGAATGTGGGAAAACTCACGCTATTGGTCCAAGAGATTATGATATACTAATGCCCACCTGAGTACAGAAGTGCATTAGCGCCATGGAGAAGAAAAAAAAATACGGACTCAGTGAAGGAAAAAAAAAGCGTATGTCGAAAATAAAGTCAACATGTCGACTTTATTCTCGAAATTTATTTTGTCATTAAAGTAGAACGTCGTAAATGTCATTTTAAAATCAATGTTTAATTTACTAGACTTTTGCACATTAAATGCTTTGTGTTACTCAGTACGTGCTTCTTAAACTGACTTCCTCTCTTCCTCTCCTCGACTTTATTCTCGACATACACTTTTTTTTGCTTGACTGTGTCCATGTTTTTTTTTCTTCTCCATGGCCCTAATACTGTTCTGCACCTGAGAGAGTAACCACGGAGCACACGGCCTTTTATTTCTATGTATTGTGCCTACTTGACCACACGGTACGACCCGACCTATTCCAAAGTGACGTTTGCAGTGTTTTGTGTTTTTGTATCTCACACCCTCGTACACCTTCATCGTAATAGCATCCCTTATCTACAATGGAGCGTTCGATCAGAAGAAAATATGAAGCTGGTTTGAAATTAAAAGTCGTTGAAGTTGTGAAAGAAATTGGTAACTGTGCAAAATTCGATGTGTCTGAGAAACTGGTGCGAGATTAGAGGAGGCAAGAAGATGTAAAAATAAAAAAATGAAGTGTCGTATTTTTGAAAGGGCGTATAAGTCGGGGTCTGATTTTATGATCGATTTTTTACGTTTCAAGACCCGGCTTATACGCGGGTCCGAACACCATCAGACTAACACCAGCACTTTACAAAACACACGTTTATTTACACAAATAAAGTCCAGACAGCACACAGTGCTCCTTCACCAATCACCCTTAACAGGAGCATTCCTCTCCCCATTGGGCTTTGTGGTGGTGTTGTCCTCCACCCTCACCTAATGAAAGTTACTATTATAGGTGAACCTTCCGTGGCGTGACAGACCTCACCATTCACAGTACACCCCATAGACCTTTAAGTCACTTGCCTGAGAGATGACATATTCTCGACATACACTTTTTTTTGCTTGACTGTGTCCATGTTTTTTTTCTTCTCCGTGGCCCTAATACGCTTCCGCACCTGAGAGAGTAACCACGGAGCACACGGCCTTTTATTTCTATGTATTGTGCCTACTTGACCACACAGTAAGACCCGACCTATTCTGAAGTGACGTTTGCAGTGTTTTGTGTTTTTTGTATTTCACACCCTCTTACACCTTTATCATAAGAGCATCCCTTATCTATGATGGAGCGTTCGATCAGAAGAAAATATGAAGCTGGTTTTAAATTAAAAGTCATTGAAGTTGTGAAAGAAATTGGTAACTGCGCTGCTGCAACAAAATTCAATGTGTCTGAGAAACTGGTGCGAGATTAGAGGAGGCAAGAAGATGTAAAAATAAATAAATGAAGTGTCGTATTTTTGATTGGGCATATAAGTCGGGGTCTGATTTTATGATCGATTTTTTGGGTTTCAAGACCCGACTTATACGCGGGTCCGAACACCATCAGACTAACACCAGCACTTTACAAAACACACATTTATTTAAACAAAGTCCAGACAGCACACAGTGCTCCTTCACCAATCACCCTTAACAGGGGCCTTCCTCTCAAATGTCCGTGGGCCACCTTTCCTCTCTCCTCACGGGAGTTTTGTCCTGCTCCCGCTTCTGACTCTATCTCCTCGAATGGAGTGAGGCGGCCCCCCCCCCCCCAGTGAGGTGCCTGGTGACGCTCTTCCGGCAGCACTTTCTGATGTGGTGGAAGTGCTGCGCTTGCACCCCGAAAGCACTCCGGGTGTCCCTGGAAGGTCCTTCCTCCACCTTCCCAGGTGTGGCGGCAGTGTCGATCTCCTGGGCTCCACGACGCTATCATCTATCACGGGCTCCAGTGGGTTTGAGCCTCCTTACTCCTTCCCTGTGGTCCCCTCAACATTCAGGGCGGTTGCCCCCTCGTGGCCCAGGGGACGTATAAACCAACTCCCGGTCCTTCCAGGCGTCCCAGCTGGGTCTGACCCCCAGCCTCCTGTGACAGCGAGTATATACGGTAGTCCCAGTCCAATCCCAGTCCGGGGCTTTTCCTGGTCTGACACCAATCACAACATGACAGAGTCATGAATCTGAGGTGTTCTACAGCTTTTGACCGGTAGTGTACATCGGCCACAATTCAGTATTGGTATACAGTGATGCAGTAGTCAAAATGAAAGGCAGATATCACAGCAGACAGAAGCAGGTCTCAAACGCATGGAGCCACATAGCTGCAGTGGTCTACATGTTTGACTGCGTCTTCTGTGGCCACGGTCATTACAATGAACAAATTAGCCATTAAGCTTCAGCTGCTTTGTGCTACTGAGCTCCCGAACAGACGACAGCAATTTCATCTTTGTGTTTTTTTCTCCATGTCTTCTGTTCAATTTCTTTTTCTCTTTCTCTCTGTGTTTACATAGTTATGTTACAAATCCGTCTAATACATGACCTGAAATGCGACACTGCAATCCCGAATATTTAACTTGTACGGACAGGAATGAATTAGGGGCGGGTTGTTAGGAAGGAGCCCTGTGGGCGGAGCCTTTTCAGAGGTGGATTTCGCCACCATTCACTACAAGTGTTTTACCAAACAAATGTGTGTTGTCATTTGAGAATCACATCAGGCCCCGTGAGGCTGGAGGTCAGGTGGCTCTCATTATGAAGCCACAATCTCATTAGGTGTGGACTATAAAAGATGGTGTTACGGTAGAAGCAATGCATACATCTGTATATCTGTAAGCAGTGGCACACATGTAGCAAAGGCAGGCCTGGACTCAGAGGCCCAGAGTTCACACCCCACGAGGACAGCTGTTAGGAGAGGCAGAATGAATTTTTCAAGATCAAATGGACTTTGGTTTAGTATCACTTAGGCTAATTAAATCTAAGGTATTGTTGGACTTGTGCTTTGTATTTTTTGACTTGCTGTTTTTTTTCACCTGCCACTGTGACGATTTGCTTTTTCAGCTATGTCTCTTGTGACAATGACTCTGATTTTTCCTTTTGATTGTTTTCATCTCCTGGCCGTTTTAGTCTAAATCAGTCTTTTGGCACTGGTGTGCTTTGACTCAAACATTAACAGGTGGTGCTTCACTGGCTTGCAGTGTACCCTGCCAATTGGCCCTGAGACCTTTCTGAGGGGCAGCGGGCAGACAGTTCCCTGACTTGGGTCACCCACATGCATTGTGCGCCTTCTTTCCCAAGCACCAAAATGAAATTCCAAGTTTTGTAAGTTTCCCTCCTCACGACCAGAGCGACAGCAGCAAACGCGATATGATGGCTCCTTTGACAAGCCCAAGTCGAGCAGAGAGTTTCTGAACGCCAGTGAGCTGAGTTTGCTTTACTAGTGCGCTCAGCCGGAAAGGCACGTTTGTGATGGGCCACCGCCTCTCACAGCCTGGGGGCTGGCACTAGAGATGTCACCTTCTGTAACGGAGTAGTGGTGGGCCTGCGGCGGCTCGTTCTTCAAGTTAGTCTGCCGAGATAATTGGAGTGAATGCCAGAGTGTTTGTCTGCCTGGAGAAGTGGACTCCTCACATGAATTGTCTGCCTCCTAGCCAGCAGACCCAACCTTTACAGTCTTATTTACGGACATTTCTAGAGTCTAATGGGGTCACTTTGCATTTTTTGCTATATAAATTTCAAAATCTAGCTTCTTACCAATAATGGCCACTCTGACACAGAACAGCAGGTGTCAGGTAGCACTGAGTACTGGGCTCACTTCTGCCCTGTGTTTTGCCCACACGCTGATATAGCAGGGTGCTGGTTGGGCGCATTTTATGCAGCATCAGAAGACTTACAAAGTAACCTGAGTGCCACCGTCTCTCTCTTTGAGCAGGTGAGGGCGGCTGCTGCAACACTGACTCATAGATATCAATAATGAGGGCCTTGCCTCTCATAACTAGGCCCAGTGTTCAGAATGGGGTTCCTCCAAATTTAAGTACACTACACAGGTGCAAAAAGGGGGCAAGCTTTGCGTCGAAACAGTCATTATAATCTTCAGAGTCAAAGAGTTCATCAAGAGGGAGAGAAACCGTGTAAAACTGAGGCCCTTTGAAGAAACAGTGAAGATTTATTACAAGAATTAACAAAAAGAAGAACAAAGTTGCCTCCCAGAAACATATCAAAGGCAACCTACAATCCCGAAATCAGAAACCACAAAACAGATCAAAATGGATAAAAGAAAAGAACAAATCCCGAAAAACGATGCTTCCACTACAAGACTCAATACCAATCTGAGGCACCTCCTCACCCTTTTCCTGTAAATATACAGTCAGAAAAAAGCTCTATCTAAAGGAGACAGGGCACATAACTAAACACATGAGCACAACAGATAAACAAAACAATATACAAAGCACAAAGACAAAAAACATGATTAATAACATAATATACAAAATAATACTGTATGTAACAAAACGTAAAAATAACACATCAAATAAAAAATGTAGTTGAGTCGGGGATAAGTGAGAAGCTCCCAGCAAGAGCCATAAAGTTACTTCCCTCTCATCAGGGCTTGCTGTATCAAATGACTGGAAACACACCAATGGGCAGACATCTCCTGGAAGAAGACGCAGAGCAGGAAGTCCATGTGAAATCTGAGTGATTCTCTAAAATCTGTAACTCCATGGAGTTGTACTCCAGGCAGCACATCACTTGTAATAAATTCAGCTGTTACTTTTAAATTGGCTTTCATTGAGTGTGGTCCAGCTGGAATCTCTGCATCTCTCACTGGTATTGCAACCTGGATGAAGGAACTCCAGCTTAACCATCTTGTTATGCAAGCTCATCTGTCTCTTCAGCACATCACCTCCTTTCAGCTAGGCTCATTATGGCTAACACCCACAAAGTTTGATCTCATCCTTGGCGTTGTGATCGATGACCAGCTCTCCTTCTCTGACCATGTCACAAAGGTCTCTCTCAGTCTTGCAGATTCATGCTGTACAACATCCACAAGATCAGACCGTATCTGGCAGAGTATGCAACACAACTTCTGGTCCAGGCTTTGAACCTGTCACATCTGGACTACTGCTGGCAGGAGTACCAGCATGTGTCAGCAAGTCGTCGCAGATCAAATGCAGTGGCACATCAGGCCAGCCAAGGTGGGCACACGTCACACCTCTTTTCACTACATTGGCTTCCTGTAACAGCACATATATAGTTCAGATCCTTGAAACTTGCCTGCAGAATAGTCAGAAGGTCCGCACATATATATGTGGAGAGGAAGGGGAGGTAATCTGCTCCTTCTCGATCACTCAGGTTTTCATGTGAGCTCTTAGCTGGTGGAATGAGCTGCCACCTCCATTCGAAATGACCCCCACAAAGTGTTTGAAGACTGTCGTTTGGAGAATTTCTGCCTAACTGATGTTAGTTGTTAGGTTTGAATAATCAAGTAATTGTAACTAATTGTAATTGTTTGTGTTTTGTTCTGAGATCTTTAGTTTTTATGGTCAGTTCTGTAATGTGTCCTAAACAGTCCCTCAGGCTGGTGTTTACTTGATTATGTTGACCTTGTTTTTAAGTTGCTTTGGATAAAGGCATCTGCTAAGAAAATAAATATGTAAAATATATATGTATTCTATATAAATTCAAACATCTAGTCCATCCCAGCCTGCTGCCACTTATACATATGGCCTCACCCATCCAGCTTCAAGCATCTAATCCTCTGCAGTCAGCTGCCATTTAAACACCTAGCCACACCCAGGCAGCTGCCATTTAAACACCTGGCCCCACCCCTGCAGCTGCCATTTAAACACCTGGCCCCACCTCTACAGCTGCCATTTAAACACCTGGCCCCACCCCTGCAGCTGCCATTTAAACACCTGGCCCCACCTCTACAGCTGCCATTTAAACACCTAGCCACACCCCTGCAGCTGCCATTTAAACACCTAGCTCCACCCAGGAAGCTGCCATTTAAACACCTAGCCCCGCCCAGGCAGCTGCCTTTTAAACACATAGCCCCACCCAGGAAGCTTCCATTTAAACATCTAGCCCCACCCAGGCAGCTGCCATTTAATCACCTGGCCACCCACAGGCAGCTACCATTTAAACACCTAGCCACACCCCTGCAGCTGCCTTTTAAACACCTGGCCCCACCCAGGCAGCTGCCATTTAAACACCTAGCCCCGCCCAGGAAGCTGCCATTTAAACACCTAGCCACACCCCTGAAGCTGCCATTTAAACACCTAGCTCCGCCACTACAGCTGCCATTTAAACACCTGGCCCAACCCAGGCAGCTGCCATTTAAACGCCTAGCCCCGCCACTACAGCTGCCATTTAAACACCTAGCCACACCCCTGCAACTGCCATTTAAACACCTAGCCCCACCCAGGCAGCTGCCATTTAAACACCTAGCCCCGCCCATGCAGCTGCCATTTAAACACCTAGCCCCACTTCTACAGCTGCCATTTAAACACCTAGCCCCGCCCAGGAAGCTGCCATTTAAACACCTAGCCACACCCCTGCAGTTGCCATTTAAACACCTAGCCCCGCCCATGCAGCTGCCATTTAAACACCTAGCCCCGCCCAGGAAGCTGCCATTTGAACACCTAGCCCCACCTCTACAGTTGCTATTTAAACACCTAGCCCCGCCCAGGAAGCTGCCTTTTAAACACCTGGCCCCACCCAGGCAGCTGCCATTTAAACACCTAGCCCCGCCCAGGAAGCTGCCATTTAAACACCTAGCCACACCCCTGAAGCTGCCATTTAAACACCTAGCTCCGCCACTACAGCTGCCATTTAAACACCTGGCCCAACCCAGGCAGCTGCCATTTAAACGCCTAGCCCCGCCACTACAGCTGCCATTTAAACACCTAGCCACACCCCTGCAACTGCCATTTAAACACCTAGCCCCACCCAGGCAGCTGCCATTTAAACACCTAGCCCCGCCCATGCAGCTGCCATTTAAACACCTAGCCCCACTTCTACAGCTGCCATTTAAACACCTAGCCCCGCCCAGGAAGCTGCCATTTAAACACCTAGCCACACCCCTGCAGTTGCCATTTAAACACCTAGCCCCGCCCATGCAGCTGCCATTTAAACACCTAGCCCCGCCCAGGAAGCTGCCATTTGAACACCTAGCCCCACCTCTACAGTTGCTATTTAAACACCTAGCCCCGCCCAGGAAGCTGCCATTTAAACACCTAGCTCCACCTAGGCAGCCACCATTCAAACATCTGCCCCCACCTGGCCTGTTAAGAGGTCGCAGACAGCTGCCTTCCCACCTGCCAGTGATGAGCTGCCTGCCAGCCTCTTCAATGCTTTCTCACAAGCCCAGTAACAGGCACTGAACAATTCAAAACACAAAACAGGTTTAACAAATATATATTCAGTGACCTTCTCCCCGCTATATTAGTGGGTCCAGACTTAATTACGGGTAAACTGAGGATTTCCAGAGCCCATGTGAGTCCCCATGTATTTCAAAACCTTGGATACAATGTGAATGGCACCCTGTTCGTTGGCCCCTCGTCACAGCTCTAGGGACACAGGTTTAATTCCCAAGCCAGCCCCTGCTGGTGTGGAGTTTGCATGCTTTCCCTACTTCCCAGTAGGGTGGATTTCCTCCCATGTTCGTTTTGTGTTACGCGTCCAGTGCTCCCAGTTGACACCTGCCTTTGCTCCTAGTGCTTCTGGGATAGACTCCAGCGTAATGTGACTCTAATGAGACCCTATAGATGGAGAAAGCAGGCATGAAAATGAATGGATGAGCTAATCTGAACAATTTTGTCTTTTTTTTAAGTATTTGAAAACTTCTCTCTGCTTTCAACCTAAAGTAATAAAATAAAGAAAAACAAATGATAATACAACCGGCAGCCATGCACACAATCATTTAGGAAAAATGAATGCTGGCATAATTTTCAGATGTGTTCAGCCATTGCCTTCAACTGAGTAATCAGATCTACAAGAATAAGGCTTGTGAGGAAAATTGAATTTGAAAATAAAAAACATATTAGAACAGCTTCTCTCCATCAGCTGAAAAACAGGTAAAAAAAAGAGAGAGAGAAGCAGACAGATGGATTAAATGATGGAAGTGCTGTGTTGCCAGCGAGAAGATCAAATTGAATGCACTCGTAAATGCATTTACATAATAGAAAATGAAAAAAAAAAAGAAAAGCCTCTCGGGTGTGATGAACAATAATTTGTTCACGTGGGCCTCATTAATATGAAATCTGACTTTCTGTTTATTTTCGTACCATAGGCGTGACAGGGCCTCGCCTCGCTCATCTGATTCCCTGTCTTGATTGTAATTTATAATTGGAGGGGCAGTTTGTTCTTAAAATAAATCGGGAGGTTTCATCAGCCCCAGAATTCAATTCCATGGGCCAGCAGGTGGCACTCATTCAGTTCTCTCCACACATCAGTGAATGACAGACGTCTGACTTGACACACGACAGCACTTTTAACTGGCGCTTTTATCCAAAGTGACTTACAAACCACGCATGTAAACTCTGCTTGTTTCCATATTTATCAGTGTTGACTTTGAAAGGTGAAGAGACTTGCTTGGAATCGCATGTCTCATGGCACCTGATAATCAAATTGCAGTTGTTCCCGTATTTCTACAGAGTGATTTGTGAGCTGTTCATAAATGGGTGGCATGGTGGCACAATGATTAGTGTTGTGCTGCCGCACAGATCCAGCATCTTGGGTTTGAATCCTGTGCCCACTCACTACCCAGGTGGAACTTACATGTTCTCTCTGTGTTTATGTGGGTTTTAATCTGAATACTCCCCAAAGGTGTCCGGGTTGGGTTAATTAGTTAGTCTACGGTACATTGGCTAAATGTGGTGAGTCTGCATGTGTGTGTGCGTCTGGCACTGTGATAGACTGACACCCTGATCAGGGGTCTTTGCTGGGAGAGGCCCAGGACCCCGGTGACCATGATTTGGATTCAGTGGGTGTGAGAAAGATTTAGCTGAATAAATCCCACTTTTCAGTGTGTGAATATTTATAGATAAGTTAAAAAAGATCACAAAGGACGATGAAATAAAACACAACATAACATTCTGAAGCCAATGTAGTTACTGATATGAGGGTATGAGGTAGTTGAAGCCTCTCACAGAAGGTCTGGGCACAAGGCAGAAAACAACCCTAGGACCGTAGTTACAAAAACAGTATAACGTGACAGAGAGATAGATATGAAATCCTCTATATAATAGATCTATCTATCTATCTATCTATCTATCTATCTATCTATCTATCTATCTATCTATCTATCTATCTATCTATCTATCTATCTATCTATCTATCTATGTATCTATCAGATAGAGCAGCAGCATCTTGAAAGTGTCTCCAGTTGTACAGAACAGCCCTGTTGGCCCACTTGGCTTGAGTGATTGTTCACAGTGAGACCCACAAGTGCTCTTGTTGTTTACTTTTCCCTTTGCACATCTTCAGAATTTGATTTATAATATAATATAATATAATATAATATAATATAATATAATATAATATAATATAATATAATATAATATATGTGTCCTGTGTTGGCTGGGATTGGCTCCAGCAGACCCCCGTGACCCTGTAGTTAGGATATAGCGGTTTGGATAATGGATGGATGGATAATATAATATATATACAGTGATCCCTCGCTATATCGCGCTTCGCCTTTCCCGACTTCACTCCATCGCGGATTTTATATGTAAGCATATTTAAATATATATCGCAGATTTTTTGCTGGTTCGCGGATTTCTGCGGACAATGGGTCTTTTAATTTCTGGTACATGCTTCCTCAGTTGGTTTGCCCAGTTGATTTCATACAAGGGACGCTATTGGCAGATGGTTGAGAAGCTACCCGGCTTACTTTTCTCTGTCTCTCTTGCGCTGAAGGGGGTGTGAGCAGGGGGGCTGTTCGCACACCTAGACGATACGGACGCTCGTCTAAAAATGCTGAAAGATTATCTTCACGTTGCTATCTTTTGTGCAGCTGCTTCCTGAAGCGACATGCTGCACGGTGCTTCGCATACTTAAAAGCTCAAAGGGCACGTATTGATTTTTTTTCTCTCTCTCTCTCTCTCTCTCCCTGCTCCTGATGGAGGGGGTGTGAGCTGCCGCCTTCAACAGCTTTGTGCCGTGGTGCTTCGCATACTTAAAAGCCAAACAGCCCTATTGATTTGTTTGCTCCTTTGAAGAGGAAGATATGTTTGCATTCTTTTAATTGTGAGACTGAACTGTCATCTCTGTCTTGTCATGGAGCACAGTTTAAACTTTTGAAAAAGAGACAAATGTTTGTTTGCAGTGTTTGAATAACGTTCCTGTCTCCCTACAACCTCCTGTGTTTCTGCGCAAATCTGTGACCCAAGCATGACAATATAAAAATAACCATATAAACATATGGTTTCTACTTCGCGGATTTTCTTATTTCGCGGGTGGCTCTGGAATGCAACCCCCGCGATGGAGGAGGGATTACTGTATAATATAATATAATATAATATAATATAATATAATATAATATAATATAATATAATATAATATAATCCCATACACTGCCCTGGATACGTGGCAGATGGATGGAGAGATAGAATTATAATATAATTAAACTAGCCATGCCCTGTGGCTTCTCCTGCGTATTAGTGAAACAGGACAGTGCGGAGGGCCCGGCCCAGTTCTCTACTCCTGACATCACGTTTTCCCCTCCCCTCGGCCCACAGCCTCTGTCTCGGATTAGTGTGAATATATCGCTACCACAAGTGAACTATGATTCTTACCGCAATGAAAGAAGTCACAAAATCAACTGGAATGTTCAAGCAAATTATAGAAAGAAAAAGATCTAAATCCGTTAAGTAGTTCTCTCGTTCGCTAACTAAGCGGAGTTAAGGTTACGCCCCGAGGCAGACACGTGAGTGAAGATGGGCCCCACCCTCCTCCCCACAGCCCGATGAGTCTCTCTCGGATTCGCGCTAATAAATCGGTACCACAAGTGAACTGTGATACTTAGCGCGATGAGAAAGTCGCAAAATCAACAGAAAGTTCAAGCAAATTATAGAAAAACACCCGATCTAAATCTGTTAAGTAGTTCTCTCGTGAAAGCGGACAGACATACAAACGGGTCTAAAAAACTATAAGAAATTTCGCACTTGGACCCCAAAATTTTTAAAACCGTTTCTTAGTGAGCACCTCTGGTCCAAGGGTAACCTGCATTCCAAATGTCAAGTCCCAAGTCCTCAGGGTTCGGGAGATTTTGTGATGAGTGAGTCAGAGGTGTTTGGCTTTTATATACATACAGTATATAGATTGCATATCCTTGGTGGTGCTTGTAACTTCCGGGCTGTCCAGGACAAAGCGCTCAGACTTTGTGATATCGTGTTCACTGTGAAATGAGCAGATTTGCAGATCTGAGTGACAGGACATAAAGATTTGATCCACGCGTTGGTCATTGTGTTCATGTATTTTACACACCTAATGTACCAGGAGTTGTGCAGGTAGTAAGCTTTTCATAAACCGTGAATGATGCTGTATAAAATAAAGACTGATGGGAAAACACCTAAAGCTCCATTTTTGTTTTCCCTTTATTCTTCACATTTGTGGCCCAATAACGTTGTGATCCAAAGAAGTGCCACAAGTGAACATGTCTCAGTTTTGAACAGTGACGCCATCCACAAGTGCCACATGCGGTTGTACTGCTAGGCGCAGATGACGGGTCACAAGCAGATGACAGGTTTGTCATCCATCACCATTGAAAGGGTTTCTTTGGCACTTTTGACAGTGACAGCCACTGCACGTGGTGGAGTGTGATGTGCTGTTTTTGAAATGCCCCCATTTTAATGGTGCGGTGTAGACAGATGGAATGATTGTTTAAGATTCTGTGTAAAACAGTTGTGTTTTCAATATTTAAACAGCGTGAACAGTCCTCTCAGTGGTCCTCTAAGGAGCACGGTGGTAGTTATGAGATGAAAGGCCCTCCACACTCAGTAAATGGATTGTCCTAGATGGCGCTGGAGAGCACGTTGTGATTATTCTCTCTACTCTTAAAGATATATAAGTCATAATAAAACAGTTTTCTCTTCATACTTTTAAAATCACTTTGTATAAAGCGAATATGGACTGGTAACCCTTCAGAATTTACAGTATATGTGCATCTAAGAGCCCATTATTGCTATGAAGAGCTTAACAAACAGTATGTTTAGACTTAATGAAATTTAAAAAGCAGCAGAGACACTTTAGTGCTACCCACATTGCATTTTTATTCACTTATGGACAAGTAATAAGAGTTTAACAGAGGCCTTATTTGAGTTAGATAGCAATAACTGACTAACAGACGCGCTACAACCCGGTGGACTCTTGAACGCTGCCATTTTCAGTATGATGCATGTTATAAAGTATAAAAATTGATCGACTTTTCTCAGGAGCCCCATAAAGATCTTTGTGATTGTGTCGACATGAAATGCATTTTATAGAATTAAATGGCTTGTTCAAGATACAGTAGCTATTTAAATCACGGATGTATTCATTGACCTTACATCAGCTTTTCCTCAGTTTTGCCAATAAAAGCATTTTATAGAAAACAAACGTCAATTGATTGTCCGCAATGCACCGGCTGGCTGTCCAGGGTTAGTCCCTGCCTTGCACCTAATGCTGCTAGGGTGGGCTCTGGATTAAGAAGGTTTTCTAATGTTATATCAGAAACTGAATATTTCTACCAAAAGCAAGTGCTTTGACAGAATCGCTGATAAACCATCATGCCGGAGCTGCTCGATTTCTGCATGGCGCCAATTGAACATCCATCTGCAGGCCCTCTAGCCCAGTGTTTCTAAACTTTACCAGCTCGGAACCCAGCTTTACCACTTTAAGTTTATTCGTCTCCTATTCTCCATCTGAGTCGGCCTGCCTCACTCATATAGTCAACATCCGTACAAGCGTATACTTTGTGACTCTGTGTGTGTGTGTGCGTGCGCTGTGACCTGCAAGTCCCCGTCTTGCACCCCAAAACACGACGCTGAGTCTCAGTACTTTAGCAACACCAGCTTTATTCAGATTGAAACAGCAGCAGCGCAGTTATTTATTGTAGTGGGATCTGCCACTGTCCTATGCACAGACACAGCAGTCAGGCAGGGTCGTGGCCAAGTAGTACTGTGCCCTGCGCTTTAATAATGTTCCTTGTTCCTTGTATATCACCCATCGACGGCAGGCACTTATAGCATGTCTGCGATCTTTTCAGATTTGCTTTTGCGGCGAACTGCTACAGCGCTGGGAGACTGTGATTGCTTTAGGACGCTCTTCCACGTGTCGTCCCGTTGGGTGGAATCCCACAAGAGTTTAGAAACTCACTCACACCAGCCATGATTCTTTTCAAAGGTAAAGTTCAGGTTAATTTGTTTTATGTATTTTTACTTTATATTTTGTATTAGTCATTTTTATATAAATAGTTTTGTGTTGTGGAACGAATCATCTGAGTTTCCATTATTTCTTATGGGGAAATTCACTTTGATATACGAGTGCTTTTGGACTGCGAGCACGTTTCTGGAATGAATTATGCTCACAAACCGAGGTTCCACTGTACTTGTTTTAAAAATAACAAAAGGTTGAAAATTAGCAAGAGGTCGTTTCAGACTGGAGGTAACAGATAGACTGACACAAAATGGCGGTGGAAACCCCTTAAGAAGAAACCAGACCAGAAGGGGTGGGGTCAGTGAATCTTGACCTGGAAGTGATACCAGTGAGGCTGTCGATCATCTGATCTGGAGGGGAGAGAGGAGGAGAAGCTTTAGGCCACAGCGCCAGCCTTCGACTCAGAATGGAATTACCATTAGATAAGTCCAATGCTTCACTCCACAACCCTGAACCGGACAGGCAGCACGTCTCCGGTGTGTTAAAAAGACGTGTGACGTCCTGATGTTACCTGGTGATATCTGAGGTCGTGAAGATGGAGGAAGAGGTGGGCTATAAAATAAGAGCTGTAAGTCAGCAACAACAAGGGGACAACCTGGGAGGCTGTGATCAACTGGACAGTCACGTAGACAAATGTATGGGGGGATGCTCCAAGCAAGGCTAAGCTTCTTGATCAGGGCCACTTATGACACCATTCTGAGTTCTTAGAACCTGCACCTCTGGTATGGCTCAGAGGAGATCTGCCAACCCTGCGACTCACAGAACCCAAGTTTGGGACACATCCTCTCTGGCCCTATGGCAGCATTACTACGGTATAGATGGCGTCACGAACAGGTCCTACATAAGTTAACTGAAATCCTGGAGGTATGCAGGTCAAAAGCAAACAGGGCCAGCCTGGTAACTTCACAGAGGTTTGTCCAGTTTGTCAGGCAAGGGTGCAATGCCCAGAACAGCAGCACAAGGATGTGGTCCCACCTGTCACCTGGAGGAGAGAGGACCATGAGGGCTGACCTTGATCGTCAGCTGACGTTCCCACAAGAGATCACCCCAGCCTCTTTATGGCCAGATGTCATGCTCTGGTCCACCGTTACTAGAGCGGTCATCATGGATGAATTGACTGTTCCATGGGAATACAGGATGGTGGCCATCTTGGAGAGAGAGAGTGAAAAGCATGCAGAACTGTTAGCTGCATGCTTGCAAGCAGGGTGGAGAGCTTTCATCTTCCCAATAGAGACTTCACTGGAGCATCCTCCCAGAGGTTCCTGAAATCCCTTAGGAGTACAGGCTCAAAGCTGAGGAAGGCCATCAAAGAGGCAGGCAGAAAAGGGAGCTTCTAGCTTTGGCTCAGAAGAAAAGATAAAGCGTGGGGGGAAAAACAAGGATCCTGAATGTTGGCTGCAGAGGTGGTAGGGAGACGTACCTATTGCTGCTTCACCACCTTGAGATGTTCAGGGATACTAAAGGAGCGAAACATCAGTGAAGATGACTCTGCAGCCAGCAAGGTGGCACTATCAGAGGTGCGTCAGGCAGAAATGCCCAGCATGTGGTCCCACCTGTGCTCTCGTTTCCACCTCCAGGATCATCACAATGGAGAAGAATGAAAGAAATGGAGCGAATTGGAGGTGTCAAAGCTCATTTGTGCGACCGCCCCGCTTCCGATGACACACTAATACAACTTGGCTTTCAAAAGTAGCCTTTAAAATTGCAACCAGCCAAGCAAGGCTGAGAGATCAGAAGTGCGAATCTCCTAGATCTGATGAAGAGACAGTATCATTATTTTGCTATTAATCAAAGCAAAAAAGTATATACTGTATAATATACTATATATATATATATATATATATATATATATATATATATATATATATATATATATATATACTGTACAGGGTGATTCAAAAAGATTAATCCAATTTCAAAATGATTGATTTCGCTTGTAGATTATTACAGAACAATGCAGTAAATTGTAAAATGTTCAGGTGAGCCTAAAGTTTATCATGTCATTTTACAAGTGCTCAATATGACCTCCTGCAGCTGTACGGACAACATCAACGCGAGAGTCAAATTCATCCCATACTCGATTGAGCATGTCAGGTGTCACTGTACTCACGGCTCTTTCAATGTGAGATCATCCAGTGTTGTTGGGAGTGCTGGCACATAAACAGAATCCTTAACGTACCCCCACAAAACAAAGTCACATGGCGTGAGATCTGGTGATCTTGGGGGCCAGAAGTGGAGTGCCAGGGCTCCTTTACGACCAATCTAGCGATGAGGGAGCTCGTTGTTGAGAAATGCTCATCTCCTCGCAGACTGAAGGGAGCCATCTTCCGGTGACAGCCACAAACTCTATGACCCCCTCTTTTAATTGATATGTGATTGATTCGTAGGCACCTCACAGTTGTAAAAATATGGCACTTTGAGATTGAATGAATCTTTTTGAATCCATCCATCCATTCTCTAACCCTCTGAATCTGAACACAGGGTCACGGGGGGTCTGCTGGAGCCAATCCCAGCCAACACAGGGCGCAAGGCAGGAACCAATCCCGGGCAGGGCGCCAACCCACCGCAGGACACACACACACACTAAGGACAATTTAAAATCGTCAATGCACCTAACCTGCATGTCTTTGGACTGTGGGAGGAAACCCACAACATGCAAACTCCACAGGGAGGACCCGGGAAGTTAACCCGGGTCTCATAACTGCGAGGCAGCAGCGCTACCACTGTGCCACCGTGCCGCCCTCCCTGTATATATATATATATATATATATACACTATAATATGTATATAGAGATAGAGAGATATGGTAGCATAGTGAGCAAGTGCGGCCGTGCTGGAAGACAAAGCTCCACTAATCAGTTTTCCCATCTGCCTAATCAGTTTCAGTGGATTCAGGGAATTGGAGCCGATCCAGTCAGCACTGGGCAATGGGCAGGAACCCACCCTGTCATAAGACACCCCACAGTTGCTCGTTTATAGTTGCCAATTAACTGGATGCATCTCTAGAATCTCATTGCCATGTTTTTCCAGTTGAGCTCGCGGTCAGTTTGTGTTTCCTGTCAGAGTCCGCAGATGTAATCAGTTACTCACGGGCCACTTTGTGAATGAGGGTTGCCAGATACCACTTGCAATTATAGCCATAAATCTCCTTTAAAGTGGCCCAATTGAAATGGACGGCAGTGTCATGCCATCTATATCAGAATACAATATTCAGATACAGAGAATGCTCGATGCCAGAGTACACTTTCGAAGTTCGCATTTCTCAGCCGCACACTGGGGTTGCAGCTTCACTCACAGAACGGTGATGTCGTTTAGCACAAGCAAGTAAGAATTTCCCTGCACTCTGTAGATGTGACCCAGTGCAGGAATGAAAGCTCGGGGAAACTGAGAATAGTCAGAACACCAACCGGGTCGTCCCGTTTAATAAGGGAGTGCAACAGAAAGTTGTGCCTTTATGGCTTCAACGGGAAAAATAAAAAACAAGAGAAGTCGGTCTCTTTGCTGTGGGATGTCAGGGTCAGTCACCAGAGCTCTGCCCCGCTGTCTGCTCTGTTCGCAAATGGCGCCTCCTTCTGGGCAGCCAGGCTTCCGAAAGGGGCGGGGCTAAGTGCCCTCACTGGGCGGTTCCTTGGTGCTACGATGAGAGAAGGAGAAGAGAATGTCAGTAACAATGCTGTAAACACTAAAACATATACTAGTTCCAACTGTCATACAAAACTCAGCTACGTAGAAAACATTACTATGTACTAAAAGTCCTTAAGACTCTAAATACTTTAACACGTTGGTAGTTTTAGCTTTTATTTTTTCTTTTCACATTCTTTTTCAATATCAAGCCCACCTGCTGGCTGGTATGGCACTAATGTTAAAAATCGTTTTTTCTTTCTTTTTCTTTACCTGATTGTTTCTCTTCTTTGTCAATTAATTGTGCCCTGCAGATGTCGGATTATTTTGTTTATCGAGTTTATGGCTACTGACTTTAACCTGCAGCTACACTGCCCACCTATACTGCTCATTACACTGACTGAGGCTTAGGGGTCCGTGGCCTGCCTGTTAGGTTAAGGACCCCAACTCAAGTTCAGGGCCTGGGAGTCTGGTATCTCTGCACCCCGGAGCCTCCACCCTGCTGCTCCAAGTACCTGGAGTTGAGTTTATGGGCTGTTCTCATTATCTGAGTCAGGCGACCTTCCCACAACCCTAACCTTTACCATAATGAGGCTGGGTGGAGCTCTGGAGGTCTGCAGTCAGACTCTATTGGCATCCATTGGGGTCAACTGCACCTACTTGGACCTACAGGGTAGAGGCTCTGGGCTGCAGAGATATACACTTGGCGGACTGATGGGGGCTTTGTAGTGGCTATGTATTCCATTTTAACAATTTCAGACTTAAATTTCATAATTTTATCCAACTAAGCTAAGCGCAACTGTAGTGATGTAATTTTTACCTTTAAAATTTTCTTAAAATACAGCATTATTTTTTCAATAGAAGCCAAAAACACGCAACCCTCGAGAACCCTTTATTCTTCACTGAAACCAAACGTAAAACAGCCCATCTGGGCAGGAGTACCTGGCAACACTAGCGGTGGGAGTCCAGCAGCGTGTCTGAGGCGAGAGCCCCCGCATTTTCTGTCATCATCACTTACTATGCATCCTCATTTCAAAAATGGCTTTGCTTTGCTCACCTTGAATCCTCTGCACTGGGCCATTTTCCACTGATGTCTCATGGCTCTTCTTGACAATCACAACCTGAAGACTGAAGGGTTTCTTTTGTGATTGCAGCTCATAAAAAAAAAAATCTTTACAGCCAGGCTTTCAAGTTGTCATTTATGAAATCTGCTTAATCCTGACCAGTGTCAGAAGAAAGTAGTAGGAACAATGGAGGACCCAGCATGGGTGGGGTGCCAGTGTCACATTCAGGACACATGCAATCATGGGAAGGAATGTTGCATGGGAGAATGATCCAAATTTTCACCGAGTCGATGTCAGAGACTGGTGGGCAGTTATGCAAAATGCCTACAAGAAGTTATGTCTGCCCAAGGGGGCAATACCCACTTCTGAGGCTCAGGGTTGGCTTACTTTTTCCTCAGTAGGCCATTACTTCTATTGACAATTTAATTGACTGAATGATTGAAAGGGCACATTTTCTTAAGTTTTCATCCTTGTATTTCACCTGTTAATGTTTGTCTGTTCAGATATGTTGCAAATGTCAACAGTTTCTGTGGGGTGTTCTTACGTTTTCTCATGAAAACTGAATGTATGTAGTTCCTCATTGAAAACTGTGCGATTCCAAGTGTTTCATTTTATGTTCGCACATCCATCCATCCATCCATTTTCCAACCCGCTGAATCCAAACACAGGGTCACGGGGGCCTGCTGGAGCCAATCCCAGCCAACACAGGGCACAAGGCAGTAACCAATCCCGGGCAGGGTGCCAACCCACCGCAGGACACACACAAGCACACCCACACACCAAGCACACACTAGGGCCAATTTAGAATCGCCAATCCACCTAACCAGTTTGTCTTTGGACTGTGGGAGGAAACCGGAGCGCCCGGAGGAAACCCACGCAGACACGGGGAGAACATGCAAACTCCACACAGGGAGGACTTGGGAAGCAAACCCAGGTCCCCAGTCTCCCAACTGCGAGGCAGCAGCGCTACCCACTGCACCACCGTGCCGCCCATGTTCACACATCTATTGTGAAAAACAAAAGAAACAAAGCAAGACAAACACCCACTTAGACATGGTGTGAACACGGATACTCCAGGCAGATAGTGACCAGGAGGAGCCTGGATCATGGAGACAGCAGGCTAAGTGCTGCGCCACCTCCTCACCAACTATGGAAAGGCCTAGTGTGTCACGTCTTTCAAGTTTTCAGCAAATTGAGAGAATAATGTTGCCTCTATAATTAACAATCTCTAGATTTTATTTTTCCTGAGCTTCACATACACAATATCGTTTATTTTTCATGAATCAACAACACCTTCCATTTAAATCAGGGGTGTCGAACTCCGGGCCTGGAGGGCCGCAGTGACTACAGTTGTTCATTCTCACCCTTTTCCTAATCAGTGACCAGTTTTCACTGCTAATTAACTCCTTTTCCCTTCATTTCAATAGCTCTGTTTTTAAGGATTCAGTCCTCTGAATTGATTTGTTTCTTCATTAAATGGGAGCCAAACAGAAATGAGACGTGAAACGAGCCAATGGATGACCAGCTAAACTCGGATTTCAAACCAATTTCACTCCAAACACTCTCTTAATGAGAAGCTGATCCTTGCTGTTAATTAAACGCGTTATTTAATTCAATGGCTTGTTGCTGCTCTCATCCTGCCACAGCAGACATTTCCAAATTTGTTGATTTTTCTGTTTTTCTAAGAACATAGTTAAAATGTTTTGGTGACCTGAGAGATTAACCTTACTGAGACCTTCACCTTTATTTATTTTCAGATATTGTGTGATGGGCACAGGTGAGCTGGTCATATGGTGGCTTGTTTGTCTCATTATTGTTTGGCTACTAATTAAGGAAAAAGAGACAACTAAGGAGCCCGAGTCAAGTTAATTAAAACTAAAGCAAAACAAGTTAATTAGCAGTAAAAACGGCTCACTAATGAAGAAGATGGTTAGAATGAAAACATGTAGCCACTGCGGCCCTCGAGGACCAGAGATTTAAATCATGCAGTCGCAGTGTTTACATGACATGATCATAATCCAGCGTTTTCATCGGTCAGTGGATTTGCTAGGTTTTTGTCTTGCAGCATGTTAAATATTGTGTACATAGTCGCTTCTTCCAAAGTGTAGTGACCGGAATGAAGACATATTTGGCCATTACTACTACCTTATAACACCAGGAAAGACTCAGTAACTCCAAAAACTAAAGAAACTCAATTTTGAAAAAAATGGCAGTTACTGGGGTGGCACGGTGGCGCAGTGGGTAGCGCTGCTGCCTCGCAGTTAGGAGACCTGGGTTTGCTTCCCGGGTCCTCCCTGCGTTAAGTTTGCATGTTCTCCCCGTGTCTGCGTGGGTTTCCTCCCACAGTCCAAAGACATGCAGGTTAGGTGCAATAGCGATCCTAAATTGTCCTTGGTGTGTGTGTGTGCCCTGCGGTGGGCTGGCGCCCTGCCCGGGGTTTGTTTCCTGCCTTGTGACCCTGTAGTTAGGATATAGTGGGTTGGATGATGGATGGATGGATGGCAGTTACTGGGTTTTTCCTTTGCATGTCAGCCCTCTTTATGCACTTTTGTTTAACACGATTCTAAGCCCTAACTGCTTGCCATGCGCAGTTTTTGCATAAAGAGACTTCATGTTACCTTCTGATGCATTTTGTTCTCCCTTCTTGTGGATTGTTGTCCACATTTAAAACTTTCCAGTCATCAGTTACCACTTCACAGCTCCAGAAACCCTGGCTCCAACCTGGCCTTGCTACGGGTCTGCTCTGGGATTTCTCCCACGTCCCAGAAAGGCAGTGAGTGTGCCCTTCGATGGACTGGTGTCTCTTCTAGATTTTCAGAAATTGTCGTGTTTCTTCAGAAGGCTCTTTAGACATGTCTGATGTCAATTTCATTCCAAGTCTCCTGCACATTTTACTAGGGTGGGAATCTGCTCTCAGAACGGGGGGCATGCATTGCAAATCAATTCTCTGCCCTTTTGTAAGTAAAGTTAATGTTGGCGGGGTATAAATGATCAAAAGTTATATTATTTTACCGCACATCATTGGAAAAAAGTCTTATGTACAATTTATGTAAGCACTGATTAGAACAAAATTAAATTTTATTTTATAGTTTCAAAAAATTAGTTCAAAAGTCAGCATGACAGCATTCGTGTCATACATAAGTGTAGCTCAGAGCACAAAGAGACGAGACGTGCCCGCCTGTGGCAGCAGTGTTTGTGAAGTGCGTTAGACACAGTAACATAATAATCATTCTTATCGCTTTCAAACGTTTTAGAAATTTTGCCAAATAATGAAAATGTTTTTACCGGAGTAGCTGTGCCTGTGTGGCTCAGGTCACAAAGCAGGCAGATGTTAGCAATTTCAAATGGCTTAGCTGAAAATGATATCACTTGGGATTAGGTTTCTGCACAGTCGCCGTCCCAACTTGTGATTCCCATTGTGGGTTGAGCTGTAATAGGCTTTAATTTGAAAAGACCTGTGCCTACTGATGGTGGGGGGGTGGGGGGGGTACATGGCTGCATCACAGCTCCACTAAACCGAGTTCAGCTATCAGCCAAGTCAGCGGAATGTACAGGTATGTGTTCTCCCTGTGTGTGCATGGATGTGTCCTGTAGGAACTCTGGTCTTCTCACACATCTAAAACACACGCAGGTTAGGCTAAACTGACATGAGCCTCCGGGTTTTGGTCCTGTCGCTCTCATTGCCTCCAGGATAGATTTGCCTTGCTGTGATTTTGTAACTGAAATGCAAGCTCAGGAGATAGACGGAAAGATGAATGCGCGTAATGTTCGATTTCTGTGCTTGTTCTTTTTCAGAGCTCCACTTACACTAAGAGCAGTTCAGTCTTAAATCTGAACTTGTTCAACCTAATCCAGCTTCCAGCAAATTCTTATCCACGCAACATTTTATGCTGCACCTGAGAGTACTTCCGGTGGTCAATTATTAGCATGGCTCAGAAGCACTTCCAGGTGAGGGTGTTTCTGGGTGAGGTGAAAGCCCAACATAGTAGGACTCTCCAGACCCTGCTGTTCCCCCGTGGAACCCAACAGGTCTGAGCTGACAAACTTGTGTTACGTGACTGACGTTGAGGGCGTTTTGTGATGTTGGGGCATTACATGACTGACCTCCTAGGTACTGCGGTCTGCAATTGCACTCTCTTGTTACAGGGATTGAACCTCGGACATCAGCGCCCGTATCACACATCTATGATCTGCTTCTTGGATCCAAACGATTCAGACCTAAGAATGTGATACTGTGATATTCACAGCCGCCGTGGCACAACGTCAGAGGCTTTGCCTCAGGTGCTCACGTCCGAGCTTTGATCCCCGTAAGGTGAAGCAAAGGTGTGTACTTCTGATGAGCCCCAATTAGGGAGAAACACATGTCATGTACTCTTTATATTATTTGGCAGGGTCACGGGGCACTGCTGGAGCCAATCCCAGTCATCACAAGGCGCAAGGCAGGAAACAAATCCTGGGCAGGGCGCCAGACCACCGCAGGGCACAGACACACACACCAAGCACACACTAGGGGCCAATTTAGGATCGCCAGTGCACCTAACCTGCATGTCTGTGGACAGTAGGAGGAAACCCACGCAGACACGGGGGGAACATGCAAACTCCATGCAGGGAGGACCCGGGAAGCGAACCCGGGTCTCCTAACTGCGAGGCAGCAGCGCTACCCACTGCCCAACTGTGCCGCCCTATATATAGTATATATAGTGACAAAAAAGAACACAAAACAGAAGGTCAAGAGTTGGGGAATTGCCCCATATAATGTTTGGTGGATCTGATTCTCCTGAATCACGGTCAAAGTAATGAAAATTAAATATTTGACAAAACAGAGTGGTTTCGCGGTGCTTTTATGGATACGTGGCAAGAAACTGAACTGAAATCAAAGGCAGATGTGGTGTTGATTGAAGGAGCTGGGGATGACGTGATAATCGAGGGATGGAAACGAAGTTATCAAGATGATACCGGATGTGCGGTAATTCATTGGGGGGCCGGAACTGAAGTCATCTGTGGTAGCCGGAATGGATGTGCAGACGTGGGCGTTACGTCAGGTAGGACCGTTTTAGTCTTCCGTCTTTCTGTTGAGGAAGGGAAAAAAGACGTTAATGCTCAGTTCCAGTCCCCTACTCTCCATTCTTTCGTGCCCTATTGAGCCCTTTGGCTGTCAATTTTTTGCACATATGTGACTATATATATATATACAGTATATATGTATATATATATATATATATATATATCCATCCATTTTCCAGCCCGCTGAATCCGAACACAGGGTCACGGGGGTCTGCTGGAGCCAATCCCAGCCAACACAGGGCACAAGGCAGGGAACCAATCCCGGGCAGGGTGCCAACCCACCGCAGGACACACACAAACACACCCACACACCAAGCACACACTACGGCCAATTTAGAATCGCCAATCCACCTAACCTGCATGTCTTTGGACTGTGGGAGGAAACTGGAGTGCCCGGAGGAAACCCACGCAGACACGGGGAGAACATGCAAACTCCACGCAGGGAGGACCCGGGAAGTGAACCTAGGTCTCCAGATCTTCCAACTGCGAGGCAGCAGCGCTACCCACTGCGCCACCGTGCTGCCCTATATATATATTGTGACAGATATGGGGCGCTCTCGCTCCCTTGAACCCTCGGACACCACGCCAGACACCAGATAAAATCCAAAATATTGAATTTATTATTAATAAACAGTGCACAAAGCACCCTCCTCTCCACAGTACTCATATAAATCAATAACAATACTACAATAAACAATCCTCCACTCTCCCAGATGTGTTGCCACCCTTCCACCCAGCTCAGCTCGTCTGTCTGGGATTTCCCACAGTCCTTTATAGTCCTCAACTTCTGAGCCCTCAGTCCATGTGATTATCCAGCACTTCCGGGTCAGGTAAAAACTTCTCTTTTTTCTTCAGCCCAGAAGTATATCATTTCTTCCGTTCCCATGACTTGGAAATACTTCCGGGCTATACGGAAAATATAAATCCCTGGGCCTCCCTGCAGTGACTCCTGGCGTCCCCCTTGGTCCACTGTCTATAATTCCCTGCTGGCATTCGGGGCATCTCCGTGCTGCAAAGAGGGCTCCATCTGGCGGCCTGGGGGTGATGGCCGGCCATATCCCACAATATATATATATATATACAGTATATATATACAGTGGTGTGAAAAACTATTTGCCCCCTTCCTGATTTCTTATTCTTTTGCATGTTTGTCACACAAAATGTTTCTGATCATCAAACACATTTAACCATTAGTCAAATATAACACAAGTAAACACAAAATGCAGTTTTTCAATGATGGTGTTTATTATTTAGGGAGAAAAAAAATCCAAACCTACATGGCCCTGTGTGAAAAAGTAATTGCCCCCTGAACCTAATAACTGGTTGGGCCACCCTTAGCAGCAATAACTGCAATCAAGCGTTTGCGATAACTTGCAATGAGTCTTTTACAGCGCTCTGGAGGAATTTTGGCCCACTCATCTTTGCAAAATTGTTGTAATTCAGCTTTATTTGAGGGTTTTCTAGCATGAACCGCCTTTTTAAGGTCATGCCATAGCATCTCAATTGGATTCAGGTCAGGACTTTGACTAGGCCACTCCAAAGTCTTCATTTTGTTTTTCTTCAGCCATTCAGAGGTGGATTTGCTGGTGTGTTTTGGGTCATTGTCCTGTTGCAGCACCCAAGATCGCTTCAGCTTGAGTTGACGAACAGATGGCCGGACATTCTCCTTCAGGATTTTTTGGTAAACAGTAGAATTCATGGTTCCATCTATCACAGCAAGCCTTCCAGGTCCTGAAGCAGCAAAACAACCCCAGACCATCACACTACCACCACCATATTTTACTGTTGGTATGATGTTCTTTTTCTGAAATGCTGTGTTCCTTTTACGCCAGATGTAACGGGACATTTGCCTTCCAAAAAGTTCAACTTTTGACTCATCAGTCCACAAGGTATTTTCCCAAAAGTCTTGGCAATCATTGAGATGTTTCTTAGCAAAATTGAGACGAGCCCTAATGTTCTTTTTGATTAACAGTGGTTTGCGTCTTGGAAATCTGCCATACAGGCCGTTTTTGCCCAGTCTCTTTCTTATGGTGGAGTCGTGAACACTGACCTTAATTGAGGCAAGTGAGGCCTGCAGTTCTTTAGACGTTGTCCTGGGGTCTTTTGTGACCTCTCAGATGAGTCGTCTCTGTGCTCTTGGGGTAATTTTGGTCGTCCGGCCACTCCTGGGAAGGTTCACCACTGTTCCATGTTTTTGCCATTTGTGGATAATGGCTCTCACTGTGGTTCGCTGGAGTCCCAAAGCTTTAGAAATGGCTTTATAACCTTTACCAGACTGATAGATCTCAATTACTTCTGTTCTCATTTGTTCCTGAATTTCTTTGGATCTTGGCATGATGTCTAGCTTTTGAGGTGCTTTTGGTCTACTTCTCTGTGTCAGGCAGCTCCTATTTAAGTGATTTCTTGATTGAAACAGGTGTGGCAGTAATCAGGCCTGGGGGTGGCTACGGAAATTGAACTCGGGTGTGATACACCACAGTTAGGTTATTTTTTAACAAGGGGGCAATTACTTTTTCACACAGGGCCATGTAGGTTTGGATTTTTTTTCTCCCTAAATAATAAAAACCATCATTTAAAAACTGCATTTTGTGT
Source organism: Erpetoichthys calabaricus (assembly GCF_900747795.2). Classification (NCBI taxonomy): domain Eukaryota; kingdom Metazoa; phylum Chordata; class Cladistia; order Polypteriformes; family Polypteridae; genus Erpetoichthys; species Erpetoichthys calabaricus. The sequence goes on along the minus strand of NC_041410.2, from coordinate 21,403,358 downwards.
TTACTTGTGTTAGATTTGACTAATGGTTAAATGTGTTTGATGATCAGAAACATTTTGTGTGACAAACATGCAAAAGAATAAGAAATCAGGAAGGGGGCAAATAGTTTTTCACACCACTGTATATATTGTAAACAAAAGAACACAACAAGCATAACGGTTTGAGGTTTCCGGCCCCGTATACTGTAAAGTATTCTGGTCAGTGCTTTCCATTAAATTACAACAGACAACGGTGGAATTGACAGGCGGACAATTTATGGGGTGGGGCCGGAAGTAGACAGACGGAGTGCTGGGAAGGAACCGTGGTGGTAGATGGGATTAATGATGTCATCAGAAGGGGACCAGAGGGACCAAAGGAACCTGGAAGTGGCTTGTTTCTCTTAGCAAGTCCGGGTGAATTCACGGCGGTGGTGCTTCATTCTTTCTGAGGAAATAAAGAAAGAGAGGTTAGTACCCTGTCGTTGTCCCCTGGTATGATATGCCACGGTGCCCGCTGGGTCTTTAAGCGGCTCCCTATGCGCTTGTGTGTGATATGACCCCCATAGCCCAGATCCATTGGTTCAAAGTCATGGCTTCATGTTACACGCCGAGTGACAGTCTGAGACTTTAAAGCTTTCACGCTAACTCTTAGATCTGAACTCTTCTTTCTTTCACGTAGTCTGGATGGTTTGGCTTTGTGCAGCCCAACATGAAGACCCCTTTATATGTCATAAGGCAGAGTGGATATTCCAAGTTAACCACAGAGTGAGTTGCTGGCATATCCTGTTAATTGCCAAGATGTGTAGGAAGTATTACAAAATGTTTTTTGGCAACCCTTATGGAGTACCAGTAACGGCGCACTGCACAATAACGTGCAGGGAATACATTTGACTTTCTTTCTCTGTCCGTTTATCATTCGTTTGCTCAGAAGTTGATGCGCTTGCTCCTTCCTGAGCAGCTCTTCTTTACTCCACCCTAGTGGCCCGCTTCTTCTCTTCTTCCATCGGCATCTTTTTCTAAAACTGATGTTGCAATTATGTAGTACGTTTTTCTTAATTTTTCACTTAAGCTGTCACTTAGGTCTTCAATCTGCCTCAAGAATGATTTAAGATATGAAGAGGTAGAAGAAGTGATGGCACAGGTGGTAGGGATGAGAACGGCACCCGTACGCATGTGCCACACTGCCACCCTGCTGGCCGCTGCCAAGAGTTGATTCTACAATAAAATAAAATTAAAAGAGGACTAACCTTGGTGGTCAATCATCCCCCTAAAAGTGGATAGTAGACATCACTTAGTACATGTGTACCACATTTCAGGTCAATACTTCAAACGATTTAAAATCCTGGACAGACAAACAAACAGCCACGGTAGCGTATTATATAAGGAGATATGGAGTGCATTCAATGGAGGGTTTGTGGTGTTCACGCTGTACGTATGCAGTGTAATGGAGGCAACGCATTACTGCACTTCAAATGAATACAATCCACATTACCCAGAAGACTCCTGTGATACGGTTGATGGCAGCTTCCTGTCTGTCACTTTGGTGAGTTTAGAAGTTGTGTGTTTCAGTGAAGTTGTTTTGAGTTCCTCTGCTGTTTGTTCTTCTCTGTTGCCAGTCATCCATTGTGTCATAACCGTAAATGAGTGAGTGCTGTCATAGGACATGAGGACACCCCGAGGGCCGTGAGTGTGTATTTAATGGATAGAATTGCCCGTTTATATTGGCAGTGTGAGTGGTCTCAGTGTGGTCTTCTCCCAGGTGAATTCGATATGCAGAGTGCAATCCTTTTTTTTTTTGAAAACCCTGTCTCATAAAAGAAAAGAAAGGAAACCCCAAAAAATGTTCAGTGACTTGGCAATGCTCCTGTTGGGCACTCAAAGGCCAAAGTCCTGCAGTCTACTAGATGGCATCCGCTGTGCCATGCATTCTGGGCGATTAGTGGTGTTTTATTAAAGGTTCCACTTGACTCTCTCCTAATGGCATTGCATCCGTCTATTAATGCAAATGGATAACTCCGAGGAAAACAAATGAAGAAGAAAGTCAATGAGGCCTCGGGGTCAGTTGGCCCGGTGGTCTCTGCAGACTGGTGTTGCACTTCATGACAGACATTAATGGAGTGTATAAAAGTAAATCACGCCGACGTGCCACATGCAGACACATTGATTGATCTCTTTGCCTCTTATCATCCGGTAAGGAATCTGCAAAAAAACAAAAAATCCAGAGAGCTAACATGATCCCACCGGTATGGCACACCTCGCCAATGTCACTTGTACTAAAAGCTGACGGGCTCCCCCACATTAAAATACACACTAATCTAATTGTGCCCCTCGAGCTGATGCTCCCATCTGTTTTACTGAGTGTGCCCCTGGTTCCTGGGCTGTGCTGTAGATGCTCTCATTTATCGTTCCTGCTGCCAGTGAGGCAGAGGGGGAAGGTGGGGGGGCTTATAAATCACAAAGTAGGTGGAGTGAGCCTTGAAGGTCAATCACAGCGGCCTGCTGTGCAATTTTCCAGGAGGAAGTCAAGATATGGGGGGGGGGGGGGGGGGGGGTGTATATTATATGAGGTCTCAGCCATCATCCCGCATCCACACTGAAGTCTTCCTCTGCCAGCAAGCAGTGGCACTCATCTCATCTCATCTCCTGCTCAGAAGCAGCGCTTCAGTGATGAAGGAAACAATCCACTTGTGCGCAGGCAGAAGACCTGATGAGCTACATTTAAACAGAAGGGAACCAATCAGGCAGCCGGCGCAAATTCAAGACCTTCTCGAAGCGAACAAACGGCCCGTTACCTGCTGGGCTTGCATGGCCAACTCCACTCCAAATTACGAATGTGAAATGATATCAGCAAAGAGAGGAGAAACAAAGACGCAGCGGCTTTTACTCTTTTAATATTTCTTTTGTAGATATACTGCTCAAAAAAATTAATGGAACACTTTTAATCCGAGTATAGAATCAAGTCAATGAAACTTTGGGGATATTGATCTTCTCATTTAGGTAGCAGAGGGGGTTGTTAATCAGTTTCAGCTGCCTTGGTGATAATGAAATTAACAACAGGGGTCCTAGAGGGGCAACAATGAGACGGCCGCCAAAACAGAAATGGTTTAACAGGTGGAGGCCACTGACATTTTTCCCTCCTCATCTGCTTTTTCACTAGTTTTGCATTTGTCACTACTGGTAACATGAGGTGATACCTGGACCCTACAGAGGTGGCACAGGTAGTCCAACTTCTCCAGGATGGCACATGAATACGTGGCATTGCCAGAAGGTTTGCTGTGTCTCCCAGCACAGTCTCAGGGGCATAGAGGAGATTCCAGGAGACAGGCAGTTACTCTGGGAGAGCTGGACAGGGCCTTAGAAGGCCCTTAACCCATCAGCAGGACTGGTATCTGCTGCTTTGGGCAAGGAGGAACAGGATGAACACTGCCAGGGCCCTACAAAATGACCTCCAGCAGGCCACTGGTGTAAATATCTCTGACCAAACAATCAGAAACAGACTTCATGAGGGTGGCCAGAGGGCCCAACGTCCTCTAGTGGGACCTGTGCTCACTGCCCGGCACTGTGGAACTCGATTGACATTTGCCATAGAATACCAGAATTGGCAGGTCCACCACTGGCACCCTGTGCTTTTCACAGATGAGAGCACATGTGACAGACGTGAAAGGGTCTGGAGAAGCAGTGGAGAACGTTATGCTGCCTGTAATATCATTCAGCATGACCGGTTTGGTGGTGAGTCAGTGATGGTCTGGGGAGGCATCTCCATGGTGGGACGCACAGACCTCTACAGGCTAGACAACGGCACCTTGACTGCCATTAGGTATCGGGATGAAATCCTTGGACCCATTGTCAGACCCTATGCTGGTGCAATGGGTCCTGGGTTCCTCCTTATGCACGACAATGCCCGGCCTCATGTGGAGAGAGTATGCAGGCCGTTCCTGGAGGATTAAGGAATTGATACCACTGACTGGACCCCACGCTCGCGTGACCTAAATCCAATAGAACATCTCTGGGACATTATGTTTCGGTCCATTCTTGCCTTATCTCTGTTACTCCTCAGGTAATCTCCATCTCCCCACTAAAAGTAGCTTTGGAGAATTAATGGATGGACTGATAGAGGGCATTCAAACCAGCATGTCTCATGCTTTTCTAACATATGGTGTTCCTCCACATATTTCTAGTCCAAAGCTCACCGCACTGCTAGAGCAGTTCAGACTTGAAATAACAAATCGGCGTTTTGTAGCACTTGTTGGGGATTTCCTCTTAATTTTCTTGGAAGACAGTGTTCCATGAGTTCTCCCTGGAGACATCAACCCCTCAGTCACATTGTCCTCGTTTCAGCGGCTTCTCTCTTCATTTCTTCATGTCTCATTCATCAATGCTGCCATTGTTGCTTTATTTGCCGTTTGGTGTGGCTTAGTGGCTATGGTGTTGGACTGTAAAGCCCTTGGTGATCGCCAGCGCCCATTCTCTCAGTTAAACTAACGCAGAAACAATTTGACCCAGAGTGGCATCCCACCCAGGGTTGGTCCCTGCATAGTAACTGGTGTTTTAGGGATCGGCTCAGACTTTGAATTGGACAAAATGGGAACAGACAATAGATGACAATGTCTGTACCTTGAAATGGTGTTTACTTTGGAAAGGCACCATATAGAGAATGTGTATTTATTTGAGAGACCTCTTAAGTGGATTCTTCTATATAGCGCCATCCTCACCCTTTCGTGCATAAATCCCATCCCATTTGTTCACCATTTCCATCAATTCAGTCAAACGTCTGCTTCTGCTGGCCAGTCCAGTTGGACTCCAGAATCTGTCACACATGGTGGTCTGTCCAGCTGCTGAACCAGCACTGCGCGTGCCTGTCTAGTGTTCTTCAGGCCTGTACATTTCAGATTTAACATTTCTTCATATTCAGCTTCATTTGCACAGATGTGCCCAGCTTTGAGGCCACCTACAGGGATTTAGCTGCCTGCCCAGAAGATCTGCTCCTCTAGCTAATCTCGAGGTGTCCGCCGATTCAATTAAGACCTTTGTTTCCTGCTTATCTCCATCATTGCTACAATGAAAGAAAGCAGCGGCCTGAACGCTGTGGGATGTCACTTTTGACATCTCCCAACATAGAAATGTGCCCCTACACCATGTGGAAGCCAGCTTGATACCCAAGGGTGCCCAGCGGCTCACAGTTTATAATGAAGCATTCAGAAGGTGAAAGAGACGCCCGCCAGGGAAGTGTAGAAATATTTTCTACTTCCAACAGGATGCGACATCAGTGCATCATGCAGCCGTTGGTGTGCCGTGCCAGAAGGTGTCATCGTGGCAATCAGAATCAGAGCCATGTGAAGGCCATGGAGCACAAATGGAGGCAAAGAAGCAGGCTGACCTGCCCGATGAAGCCTCACTGCTCACACATGGTCTGAGGGCCGCTGCTGGCCATTTCATCGTGAACAGAATGGAGCCCTTGACCATTTTTTTGTGGGTTTCTTTTTTTCTCTATTGTCCGTTTCTTATCGTGCAGTGGCTCACTTCTTGTGCTTCTGCTTGGGTGTGCTTTAGAGTTGTAGAAGATCAGCCCAGCTACATCAGACACTGAGACACATAATGTCCAAAAACACACTCTTTTATTTAGTTTCTTCTCTACAGCGCACAGTGCACCAAACAGCCACAATAGCTCAGTTCCTTTTACTTAACTTCTTCTCCTTCTCTTCTGCTGCCTCCACTCCTCTCTGTCTTCTACCTCCCGACTCCCCGAATGGCGTGAGCTTTTATAATGCATCCGGATGTGTTCCAGGTGCTCCCTCATGACCTTCCTGCAGCACTTCCTGGTGTGATGGAAGTGCTGCAGTCCATGGGTCTGGAACCATCCAGGCGCCCCCCTGGCGGTGACCACAGCCCCCCACAGGGTTGAGCTTCCAAGCTCCGTGGCCCCCAAGCAATTCAGGGAGGCAGTCCTCTGGCATCCCGGGGAAGACACTGCCCCTCTCCGCAAAGTCCCTGGCCGTCTATCACAGAGTTTATGTGGTGAAAACCACCGCTCAGCTTCCTCGGTCCACTGTGTGCATGCAGATGCCTGCCGTTGTGTCCGGCTTTTTACTTGCAGGTCTGTGTGGTAGCCATTTCCCTACTAAATTTTGCCAATTTTCAAAACACAGATCTGTTTATTAATTTTATTTATATCACTTTAAATAATTTCCTTTTTCTGTTAAATGGCTTTTAGCCTGAACAGTTTACTTTTAAAAATTGCAGACACCGACATGTATTGTAAAAACATGAGTTGGCACAGTTGCATGGGCGTGGTGGTCCACTTAATCCGCTCATTAATCTCTCCTTATCTTATATAGCGCCTTGCAGCAGTGCTTCATGTTAAACTGACACCCTTTCCTGTGGTCTGCTGTCAACGGGGCGCCATTGGTGTGTAGACGTGTGTCAATGCCAGTGTTGAAGGTAAAGCCTTAAAAGTAACTCACGTTACGTAGTCAGATTAAGAAGCTAATGCAATACTTATTTATTTCTGATCATAAAATATGTGATTACGATAGCAATTGACAAGAAGAATTCATGAATTCTGGGAATTTCCCCTTGGGGATTAATAAAGTATCTATCTATCTATCTATCTATCTATCTATCTATCTATCTATCTATCTATCTATCTGATATATAGTGCCTTTCACTCTATCTATCTATCTATCTATCTATCTATCTATCTATCTATCTATCTATCTATCTATCTATCTATCTATCTATCTGATATATAGTGCCTTTCACTCTATCTATCTATCTATCTATCTATCTATCTATCTATCTATCTATCTATCTATCTATCTATCTATCTATCTATCTATCTATCTAATTAATTGCAGAATTCCGGTACTTGAGGGTTCCTCTAGGGTGTCTCTTTCTTCTGCATGATTTGGCTCAAAAACTAATCAGCACATCGTCATCTGATAACAGGGTGAAGTTTTGAGTTTGGTATTTTTCCGTCCAGCCGTTTAAGCTTTAGACCGTCCTCATGAAACTGTGATATGCAGAGACACACACCCATCATTGAGATATCAATGTTTTCAGTATCAGGGGACGTCGAGATCCTTTGAAAATCAGAGGTCACAATTTTTGATGAATCTAAAGCTTTCACTCCACCCCCACAGATGATTGGTTATGATGGAGGAAAGCGCAAAGGAAAAATACCTGCATTGCTTAAAATAATAATAATAAAAAAGCAGATATGCATCTCTGCATCACTTTGGAAGATTATTATCTACCACTCATACAAAAAGTATTGCATTATTTTGCAAAACTATTCAATTTCTTTGCAAAGACACTCCCTGCTGAGGTCAGTAACATCATGCAGGCATGTGCTCCGGTCATCTAGTGACAGTTAGTGAGGAAGGGATTAAGGACTCGTGTAGCGTGCCATCAAGTGACGAGAACTGAATGAACGTTCCAAGTGTACATTTAATCTTGCGTGTGTGGAGGGGTAACGTTAATCTGACCAGTTGACAAGAAGCAGACGTGGTGGATGCCATGCCGCTCCTTTGGAGGTCTCAGTCACTAGGCCAGGTAGAAAAGTATGTGCTGCATGAAATCCAGTTACAGAAACCTACAACTAAAGTGTGCGTTTAGTTTAATTCCAGTTATTTACTATTGATATGTTGAAATAGTGGTGCAGCGGCCAGTGTCCATACCTCAAATCTTGGAGTCTCAGGTTGATGATGGAAAACATGGATGGATGTTATTTACTTAACAGCACATGAAGGACTAAACGTTTTCTTCTTTGAGAAGTAGTTGACCACTACAGCTAAATTTAAATTAAGCGTTACTGGGTTTGTGTTCTGTTGTACATTATATGGAAGGTATTTTTTCCAAGTAAGCAAGAAAGTAATTGCAAAATGGAGGGACTGTTGGTCCTATTGTGAATGCTTTGTCTTCTTCTTCTTTTTTTTTGAAGTTCTTTACAAGAGGATCTGTCCTCCGAGGAAGCAGGAACCAAAATAAGTGCCAACTTCTGGTTGTCTTAGGGCCGGTTTATAATTCACGCTCAGAACGCATATGCACACGCTTCATGGATGTCACGTGCTCCCGGCGTTTTTTTGAAACGAGTCCCCTGAGCACATCCTCAGAAGTTAATGCGATACATGCGCGAGTTGCAGTACCAGCAAAAATATGGATGGCGTGTGTGTGCAAGTTTTGGTACGTGATGTCAGCATCGTTGTTTACTATCAAAAAATGACGGCAGGCTTGCAGCTCCGACAGGATCAATCTACGCGGTTAGATGTTTGAGGAATGGTTCAGTGCTGTGAAGGAAATCATCAGACTGCTGACATACAAATGTCTTCATGGTGCTTTTCTTCATCCATTTCTTGCACAGGCAGTGCACGCATCACATAATCCCCATTAAATGATCCAGTACATTTAAAGGTATCTCAACATTCAAGTCAAGTTGGGGAGCATGCACTGGTACAGCATGTTGCCGCACCCACTACACGAAACAACTCGGGATCCCGGTTTACAACCCTCCAGGCAGACACGCGGTCCAGTCCCACCCTCCGGAAATGACCATCTATCTGCCTCAGCCAGGTGTTACGTGGGCGACTCCTTGGCCTGGTCCAGCCACTTGGATCCCCAACAATGAGGATCTTATGAGCTGGATCACCCTCGGGGAAACGCGCCACATGGCCGTAGTGCCGTAACTGACGCTCCCTCACAATGCAGGTAATGTGCCTCATTTGGGACTCCATGAGCAACACAAAGTCAAACCAGCGGTACTCAAACATTTGCACGCCACTGCAGATATGCTAGGTGCTATAAGATAGATAGATAGATGGATAGATAGAGTGAAAGGCACTATATAGCATACAGATAGATAGATAGATAGATAGATAGATAGATAGATAGATAGATAGATAGATAGATAGATAGATAGATAGATAGATAGATATAGTGAAAGGCACTATATATCAGATAGATAGATAGATAGATAGATATAGTGAAAGGCACTATATAATAGATAGATAGATAGATAGATAGAGTGAAAGGCACTATATAATGGATAGATAGATAGATAGATAGATAGATAGATAGATAGATAGATAGATAGATAGATAGATAGATAGATAGATAGATAGATACCCAAGGATTCTCCGAATCGGGTTTTCTGTACGTCTCAACATTCGGTGTCTTTTTTTTTTTTTTTTTGCACCTTTGCAACAGCATCAGAATGCAAATAATTTTTATTTTTTAACATCTTTCTCCCCTCAACTCACAACACAACAAAACCAGACATTCTCTTTTCTCTGGGATGATTTCTCACACTGTCCTGCGGTGGGTTGGCACCCTGCCCAGGATTGGTTCCCTGCCTTGTGCCCTGTGTTGGCTGGGATTGGCTCCAGCAGACCCCCGTGACCCTGTGTTCGGATTCAGCGGGTTGGACGATGGATGGATTGATGGATGGATTTCTCACACTGACACCTGGTGGAATCCTCCAAATTTACTTAAAGTACGCGCCCAAGTATAGACGGTACACTTCTTGCATAGCAGCAGCATCCTCAAGCTCATGGGTCCCATAGCGTTTAGTATATCCCTGGCCTAACTCTTTATATAATGGAGGAAGCAGAAGGAGCGGGGCTTCCAATGACTGGCACAAGTGATGTCATGGTGTGCCTGCATTTTTCTCCTCTACTCAATAGGGAAACTGAGAAAGGCAGATATTGAGCGTGTCAGCTCTTTATCATTCCTCAGCATGCTCACCTTGTCAGAGGCACTGAGGTGTTCCCCAGGTTTGCTTGTGTGACAATATATACATATGTCTATGTAGAGCTGGACGTGGTGGCATAGTGGTTAGATAGACAGTAGGCAGACAGACAGATACACGGGCATGCAAAAGTTTGGACACCCTTGCTTAAAATGTCTGTTACTGTGGATAGTTAAGTGAGCAGAAGATGAACTGATCACCAAAAGGCATAAAGTCAAAGATGACACCTGATATTTTATACAAGATTATATTTTTATTTACATCATTTACAGATACAAAATTCCCAATAAATGGAAAGGGCCTGAAGCAAATGTTTGGGCCCCCCGACATGATCAGTACTTGGTAAGACCCCCTTTGATGAGCATCACCGCTTGTAAATGCCTTTCATTGCCAGCTAAGAGTCTGTCAGTTCTTACTTGGGGTATTTTTGCCCATTCATCCTTACAAAAGGCTTCTAATTCTGCATGATTCTTGAGCCATCTTGCATACACTGCTCTTCTGAGTTCTATCCACAGATTTTAAATCATGTTTAGGTCGGGGGACTGTGAGGGTGATGGCAAAACCATCAGCTTGTGTCTCTTGAGGTGTTTCCACTGTAGATTTTGAGGTGTGTTTCAGATCATTATCTTGTTGTTGGACCCTTCCTCTTTTTTACAGATGGTGTGATGTTTGTTTCTAGAACTTGCTGCTATTTATTTGAATCCATTCTTCTCTCTAACAATGACATGTTCACTGTGCCACTGGCTGCAACACAAGCCCAAGGCCTGATTAATCCACCACCATGTTTAATAGATGGAGACGTGGTCTTTTTCTGGAATTCTGCACCATATTTTTCTCCAAACATCACTTTAAACATTGTGGCCAAAAAAATCTATTTTGTCTTCATCAGGCCACAGGACTTGTTTCCAAAAGGCATCAGGCATGCAATGCTTTTTTATCTTCTTGTCGCCTTCTCCTGCTTTGTGAGCCTCAATTCTTTTATTTTTCAGAGTTCTAGGCAGCTGCTTAGAGGAGCCCATGACTGCTGATAGTTGGAGAAGGTTTGAGGAGTCTGAGAATTTATACATCTTTGACATTTACATCACCTGGGGTTTCCTAACGATGATTGTGAACAAGCCATAGGCCTACAGAGCTCATGAAGGTCTGAGACCACCTTGGGAAAAGTTATCTGAGACCTCAAATATCTCGGGGTGCCCAAACCTTTGTATGGTGGTCCTTTACTGTTTTCACTGTACAATTGTACAAAACAAAAACAATACACTAATCTTGCATAAAATGCTGAAAAGAAATGTGCCATTTTATGCCTTTTGATGATCAGTTCATCTTCTGCTCACTTAACTAAGCAAGAGTACTCAAACATTTGCATGCCACTGCAGATATGCTAGGTGCTATAAGATAGATAGATAGATAGATAGATAGATAGATAGATAGATAGATAGATAGATAGATAGATAGATAGATAGATAGATAGATAGATAGAGTGAAAGGCACTATATAATACAATTAGATAGATAGATAGATAGATAAATAGATAGATAGATAGATAGATAGATAGATAGATAGATAGATAGATAGATAGATAGATAGATAGAGTGAAAGGCACTATATAACATACAGATAGATAGACAGATAGATAGAGTGAAAGGCACTATATAACATACAGATAGATAGATAGATAGATAGATAGAGTGAAAGGCACTATATAATACAATTAGATAGATAGATAGATAGATAGATAGATAGATAGATAGATAGATAGATAGATAGATAGAGTGAAAGGCACTATATAACATACAGATAGATAGACAGATAGATAGAGTGAAAGGCACTATATAACATACAGATAGATAGATAGATAGATAGATAGATAGATAGATAGATAGATAGATAGATAGATAGATAGAGTGAAAGGCACTATATAATACAATTAGATAGATAGTAGTAGTAGCTTCAGTAGTGTTCTAGAATTCTTTGAGTTGGCAACAGAACCATTTAACCATTTAATTTTACTAATGTACCTGCCTTTATCCATCCATCCATTTTCCAACCCGCTGAATCCGAACACAGGGTCACGGGGGTCTGCTGGAGCCAATCCCAGCCAACACAGGGCACAATACCTGCCTTTATTTGTCTGGATTTATAAAAAGCTTTTGATGAGGTACCACAAGAGAGGCCAGTGGGCAAAATAAACAAAGTGAGATTTCAGGGCACGGTATAGATGGGTGGAAAATGTTTTTGGGTGAGAGAACTTATTTTCAAATTAGGTGATGTTAGAAATGGCGTCCCTTTAGTGTCAGGGCCGGTGACTCTGCTGTCTTTAATTTATATAAAGGGTTAGGGTCTCAGTGTGATGACTGAGTGCTCCGGACACCTGGGGGCACCATTTATGTAACTAAAGGGGTACGCACCTCAGACACCAAGTCCCCCGCAAGGGCTTTATATGGGCTTTGATCAGCACTGCGCCAGCTAAAAGTGCAAAAAGATGTAATTAAATTAGAACCTGGGGTCACACATGGAAAGTGGCTATGGGTGAATTCTGCACAAACTTAGGCACATGGAATCCGTTACTAAGTCGTGGGGTAAGCAGCAGTGTTTTGGGGTCCTTTAGATCTCGGCTTGATGACATTTTGCTGATGTTATTCAAAGCAGGATTGACAAGCTGCAGTATGATGAGCTTAATGGCCTTGTCTTGTAAAGACACATCTGACATTCTTAGGGCCGCTTTTCAAAAATAATGGAGGGCCAAGGGCCTAACCTCTACTTGAGATTACAGTACTTAGTAACAGCAGGAAATATCTACTCTTTTTATCTGCTTTATTATATATTAAGTTTAATTTCAAAACTGGGATTTTTTTTTTAACATATAGAGGAATAAACAATTATCAGCACAGATGGCTGTGAATACAATTGAGTGTTACGATCTTAATGGGGTGGGTGACGCTGCAGGTTCGTTTGCTGGAGTCGGCTTGACGGAGGTCAGAGTAAGGTGCACACTCCGGTCAAGATGCTTCCCTGTGAGTCTGCCGAGTGTCTGATTCTTAATGAGGTTCATCATGGAAAATCCCGACTCACAGATGTAGGTAGATCCAAACATGAGCAAAATGTAAATGGCGAGTCTGTTGCAATTAGTGTACCGCTCTGCAGAGTGCGTCCAAAATGCGCCGAGTTCCTCCACGTTGAACTTGGCTTTGATCCGTCATTGCGCTCTAACTGAATCACATCCAGCTGGTATGGTGCCTCATCGATACTGAGCAACATAGTATTGGCTCCATCTGGATATGTGCCTGTGGCAGCAGCAGTGAGAGGCTTTCGGACATTGAAAAGACTTCACTAAGGATTTTGAAACCTTCAAATTGAAGAAAGTGTCGTCGCTTTCACAGCATCAGTGTGACATCACTCAGAGTGGAAACGTGCAACATTCTCCCCTATAGATCAGTCAGAAATAAGATTAAGGGTGCATGAAATGCAGTCACTTATTCAAGTCGACCTCCAATGCTTGTGCCATACCCCTGTGACTAGGGATGGGAATCGAAAACCGGTTCTTGTTGAGAACCGGTTCCCACTGTTTCAATTCCTTGGAATTGTTTGCCATTTTTGCAAACGATTCCCCTATCGATTCCAGTCGCCTCGAATGACGTCACCACGTTGCGTAGCGTCATTTACCCAGCAGGAAACATGGCGCCTAAGCGGCACAAACGGTCAAAAGTTTGGTTATACTTTACGAGAAAGGATGACAACAGGGCAACTTGCAATACTTGCAAAGTAGATATTTCATCAAAGGGAGGAAACACTTCGAATATGCAAAAGCATTTGCTCACAAAACACGCGATAACCTTAAATGAATGTCGTATTTTTGATCCGCTCCGGACTAGTGAATCTCAACCCAGCAGCAGCGGTAACGTTTGCACGTCCTCTCCCGTTAATACGGCAGGTAACTAATCAACTAACATTGCATATTATGTTAGCGCGATTTGCCTTATTGCAAAACCTGCTATTACTGTGCATTGCATTTAGATGACCATGACGAGAGAGACAGACAGAGTCTGGCTGTCTCAGATGCTGGCAGTTCTCGCTGCAGTCTACCGGTAGCTTCTCCTTTCACAGAGGCGGGGAAAAGTAAAATGACACAGGCCAGGATAGACGAATGTCACCGAGCAGTGACTACGTTTGTGGTAAAAGGCTTGCACCCATTTGCCACAGTAGATGCCCCCGATTTTCGGTAAGTGAATGTGTTTAATTGTAGGCTAAGTCATGGAATGTCAAAGTTGCATGTTCTCACTGTTTCCATTTATATATCTGTTAGAGAAATGACAAAGACTCTGAACCCTAAGTACAAAGCCCCAAACAGAGACAGTTTAACCAACCACTTGATCCCTGTTTGGTATGCGGTCGAAAAGGCAAATCTAATTTCTGAGCTGAAACGTGTTGAAGGCAGCCGTCACTGCAGATGGATGGACAAGTTTTAGTCAAGATCATTACCTCACAGTAACGCTGCATTATGTCAGGAATGGCCAGGCTCAAGAAAAAGTCCTCAAAACCAAACCAGTGTACCAGGCACAGACAGGGACAGCTGTAGCAGAGGAGATTGATGAGATCTTGGAGGAGTATGGTATCAAAGACAAGGTTGTGGTAGCCACTGTTGATAATGCGGCCAACATGGATGTAGCTGTCAAAATAGCTGATGGTTGCAGAATTGCACTGTGCACAGTTCCATTGGACTTGAGTTGATTGTATTTGTTGCTGGCTGATGTAGTTTTATTTTTGAGTGCTCAGCTCATATATACTTTTAAAAAGGAGAGTGTAAATGTTACTGGACATTCTTGTGTAATTGCCACAGAATAATTTATGTTATACTTTGTTATTGCTACAGAAGAATATTTATTTTATTATTATTTTACATTTACAAATTTTTTTTCTGGGGACCCCGTGGCACCCCATCGAGGAGCCGTAGGCTGTGGATCTCTTAAGATCTTACTGTTGGGTTGGTAAGGTCATGCTACTCCTAAATTTCTATCTTGTTCAAAGATAAGATATAAAACAAAGTTCTAAGCTAATCGACCTGTGTGTTCTCCTTTTTTAAAAATAAGAATCGATAGGAGAATCGATAAAGAATCGAATTGTTAAACAGAATCAAAAATGGAATCGGAATCGTGAAAATCTTATCAATTCCCATCCCTACCTGTGACCATCAGAAACGGTTTCACAAGTAGTAACTGAAAACAGCTTGGATTTGTCTATCACCATTTTTACATTTTAACTGATATTTAGTAAAAATATAGGACATCGCTTATCAGGCCATTTGAAACTGTTTCTCAGGTGTAGGGTCTCAGGGATGCATAAGAGGGTCCTGTCATTCAGAGGGCAGAGAACTTTCTAAGAACGTCACCAGATGGCTCCAGTAGTTACGCCGATCGGGGCCTACGGG
Source organism: Erpetoichthys calabaricus (assembly GCF_900747795.2). Lineage (NCBI taxonomy): Eukaryota > Metazoa > Chordata > Cladistia > Polypteriformes > Polypteridae > Erpetoichthys > Erpetoichthys calabaricus. The sequence goes on along the minus strand of NC_041410.2, from coordinate 21,388,215 downwards.
GTGCCCTTTAGGGAGCTCCTTGGCATTGGTGCAATGGCAGGGGGGCATTGTGACTACGATAGTTTCGGTGAGAGACTGTGAAGTAAGAGGTACAGTTTAGGAACTGCATGTCCATGCTTTTTGATTTTAGTCCTTTTGTTAAGTGAACTGCAGTTTTCATTTACCTTTAGCTTGTGACTAATGCTATGCTGGAAATTATTTCATACCTGAATGGACTGTGTTCCAGTAAAACATTCAGAAAACCAATATGGCATGGAAAACATTTGTTGCGTTTAGTTTTTCAGAATAAATACCATTGGATGACAACGTATTATGTGGTATTTTGTGCATCCGAACACCGGAGCAACACGTCTACAGATAGAAGTTGGACAGTACTGTGAGTATGACTGATTTAGTGAGACACAAATCGACAGAAGTGCTAATAAACAGTGTAACACTACAGCTGTAATGAAAGTCTGCGGGGTACATCGCCATTCTGGAGTGACGTCATAATCTGAAGTCAGACATACTTGCACTTGTCAGGCCAGGCCTGAGTTTATGATTAGGAAGTCTGAATTGTGGGGGTGTTCCATCTGAAAACTCCGACTAAGAACTCGGAAATTCCAGCTTCCCAGTTCAAGTGGAATGCAGCATATCTCAAAAGCAGCTGATTGTCACATACTACAGAAATTATTACAATAAAAGACAGAAAGGAGTTAAAGACCAGATTTGATCATTTCATTGCAAGAGAGCTGTCTTTCTCCCCTGGGATGTGTTTCTTGATGCAGAACTAACTAGAACCAATACCATCCCTTTTGTACCCATGGCGGAAATAATTACAAGAGAGATATGGTACAAAAAGAGATCTATGTATTTATCTTGCTTTAAAAGATAACATTCATTCCCAGAATATACATACAGTACATATTCAGGCCGGAGAGACGCAAAGGGGACATCACAGCCAAGTGGGAGAATGCTGGCAATCAGATGTCCCATCCGTATTCTTGCCAGATATGGGCAACTACCAGACGAACTGTTTGGTTATTAATATCTTCACCTGTTCTCATCATCAATCACAGACTCTGAGGTTTTTTTTAACCAAATCGGTCAAGCAGACGTCAGCACTTTTTAAAACAACCTGTTTGTGTGTCCTTCACATGTTTTCTGCCCCTCACTCTAACCTGACTTACAGCTGTCATTAGTCCATCTCTCTGGCAGTCTGTCTCTCAGCTGAATTGCATGGCTTTGAAATAAATTTCACAAATTATATTGGCACAAATAACCTTCTTGCTACAATGTTAAGGAAATCTAAAGTATAAAGTATAGCTGTCACTTAGCCACTGAGTGGTACAAATTGCAATTTCAGTTCATTTCTGATTTGCCTCATTCTACATGGCGACTGCATTTGCTTTCCTGTTCCTTTTAGGACTCCATAGGATGCCTCTGAGAAGTTTTACTGTCCGCTTCAAATCATTTAGAATGTGTGCCTTCGTCCTTAACTGAATACCCGCCTGTCTTTTTTGAGGCATTACTTTCTGAAAGTTTTATTTTTTTTAATACCTTTTTTATAAATACCTCTTAACTCCTTTGGCCACAGTGGAGGCCATCATTCTGTTTTTCCTTTGTGAGTCGATTTCAGCCACTAATAATCATGTGAAGTTATTGACAGGATATTTTGCTGGCACGGCGGGCGGGCAGGCAAGCAGGCAGGCAGGCAGAGTATCGATTCTGTTCTCAGTTCTGTAAAACGGACTCACGCTGCGGCAGCTTTTAAGGTCCTTAATCTCAGTTATTGCACAAACCTCCCCAGGAGCCCCATCTGTGGAGAAGCAACTTGGTGATTTAAACATCTCCGTAGATGCTGATCAGTGCTGATGCTTGTGGTCTTTCTCTCATTTTACTTTTTTCAAACTGATTTCTCTCCCATTAGATGTATTGATGCCTAGAGCAGCCAGAATCAAAATCTGTCAAAAGCTTCAAGTGCTAATATCTGACAACTCGGTTAAGCAGGAATAGTTTGCGTGAAAGAAGGATGGTAAGGTAAGAGTGGAGTGGACATCAGTGTGGCCACTTGACATCTAGAGTTGGGCTTCTTGTAGGGTACGTTATTTAATAATTCTTTGATTGATGACATCTTCCTGTTTTCTTGCTGACGTTTGTTTCCAGGAATGCTGGGTATTGCATGTGTGTCACCTGGTGACACATCAGACACCATCTGTTTTAGGAACAAAGGGTTGCAGGGGTTATCCATCTACACATGATACTAAAGCAAAGAAAACAATCTCTCGACTAAGAAAAATAAGCATAAATATTCTTGGAGAATTAAGACCCCATGCTTACTTGACATTGATATCTCATTTGGCTCAGTTTTAACAATCTCCTGTCGCAATGAATCCCATATGGGGAGAACAGGCCTCAAAAAGGAAGTTAGGCCTCAAAAAGCTCCAGACACAAGGCCAGACCTGTTCTTAACTCCGGTATCAGTGTACTGGAAAGGTCTCACCCCTAGGCTGCCTAGCCCCAAACTCAAAAGGCAGCTTTAATTCCTTCACAGGCCTAAAATTGGGCTTAAGCTTTAAATTGCTACAAATATCAATGGGGAAGAGGGAACAACCTTGAAAAGCTCTGGCCAAGTGAAAACCAGCGGAGTTGCTTGAATATTTAACAATTTGTTAAAGAAAAAAGGGAATAACAAAAGGCAACGTAGAAAAATTGCAAATATAGGTTTTGCTGAAAAAAGACAAAATCTAAAGCAAATATTGCAAAACAGAAGACAGAACCTCATAAACAAAATGCAGGGGTCAAAGGCCAGGAAATCCAAAAATTTAAATCGTAAATCAAACACAGGACTCCAGCAAAGTCAATGCTGAAATTTTCCATTTATACTGCAGCCCACCCATCTACATAATCAGGTGGGTTTGCTGCCATGTTTTCTACATATCGGAGACATGGCATTAACAAAGAAAATGTATATGTAGAATGTTAATATAATAGTTAATAAAGACAATATGAAATAAATACGTGTTTTGTCATGGTAGGGTCTTAGGGTACTCTTTAAAAAATGTTTCCAAATCGCTGCTATTGCCCTCATATGTTGCATTACCTTTTATTTCTATGCCCTCAGGCAACAAGACAGAGTGCCTGCAGAAGAGAGAAGGAGAACATCACATGTTTATTCATGTTTTATAGATAATATGTCCAAAATATTAAGTAGACTTGAAGTGAGTGTGAGTGGGTAGTAATCAGTTCATCTTGCTTTGACTCCCAGGTGGCTCTGGTTTGAACTGGCCTGGTCCAGCTGGACCTTTGAAGGGAATATGGCCTGGCCTCCTCCTCCATGGGTAGAGACGTGGTAAAGAGAGAGGCGGAGAGAGACACGGAGACCAAACTTATGCCAGTCCTATGGTTTCCTGTCACAAGCCATGGGCCAATGGGACATTGCGGTGCTGAGTGACTCTCTTGATTCAGTGCTGATCAGCCTGTTGGCGGCCACGAAGACGCTAAGATTCACATTGTTTATTAAAACGGCGATTTGTTTCTTTTATTTTGGGGAGCCCAGCCTTTACCCGGCTTGCGCACTCCCCCACAGGGACATGTAATAACGCGACTGAAAATAAATGGATAAAGAATATATGAACTTAATGAGGAAAGCAAAAAAAAAAACAATAACAAATATTGCATACACAAAATCGCACCCAAATTCCCTGGGTTGTGATAAACTGCAAAAATAAAAAAGAACGAAACACTAGGCACAAGACATCAAACAATCACCACTTATGACAAAGTCCAAAGCACAGTCCAGTACAGCAGGAGTGGATGATGATGGTGAGTAAAATGAAAACCCCTGTGAATAGCCATCTGAATGAAATGGACAGTGTGGCCTGCAGGGGGCTCACCAGCTCTCCAAACCTGACACAGACAGACGCAAACACAAGTTCTTTCACACACACAGCCTTTTGTTCAGTTGTGGGAAACTCTTCCCTTTCGTTTCCCAGCACAGTACAACAAGCATCAATAATAAAGCACACAGCACTTTTCCTTCTTTTTCTTTTCTGTCTGTCTCTGTCTATCTGCTTTTGCCTCCACTCCTCCTCCAGCAAGTTTCGTCTTCTCCCTAACCAACTCTGGCTCCTGGAGCATTGGCAGTGGGCTTCTTTTATTCTGCACCCAGGAGTACTTCTGGTGGCCTGTTAGCATGGTCCAGAAGCACTTCCAGGTGAGGTGGAAGCCCAACAAAGTAGGGCTCCACAGTCCTTGTAGCACCCCCTGATGGCACTCACACAACCTCAACAGGGCTGTGCCAAACTCCAACTCCCATGAAACCCCGTGGGAATCCAAAGCACCACTACAATCCAGGGGGGCTTCCATGTAACGCTTCGGGAGGAATAATGCCCTGTGTATGCTCACTCCCCTGGTCCTTCCATTAAGAAGGCATCTCTGCCAGGCAAGGGCACCAGCCGCTCATCATACCAGGTTCCTGATGTTACGTGAATGTATGGCGTGTTTGGGAGCACTCCCTAGATGAAGTCGTATTGAAACCAAGATGAAGTCTTATGAACAAGCAGGCACAAAACAAGCACATGAATCCAGCAAAAACTGTAATCCACGGTGGTTGATTTGTAATCCAATTGAGTGTGAAGCAATAGACACAGAACATTGCGATTCCTGCTTAGCGTCTTTTCAGCTCCTTTTTAGCGAGAACTCCTAATTATCCTTCTTCCCAGCATCCCCTGTGCCACTCTGAGCTGCAGGTCAGGTCAGGTTGGGGAGCATGCACTGGTACTCAACGAAACAGGTTGTGATCACGGTTGGCAATCCCCCAGGCAGACACGCACCCCAGTCCCACCTTGCAAAAATGACCACCTATCTGTCAGGAGTATATAGCCATGTGTTACATGGGCATCCCCTTGGCCTGGTTCAGCCACTTGGGTCCTCAACAATAAGGATCCTGTGAGCCAGATCACCCTCGGGAAATCGTGCCACATGGCCATAGTGCCGTAACTGCCACTCCTTCACAATGCAGGTAATGTGCCTCATTCAGGACTCCTTGAGCAACACAAAGTCAAACCAGTAGTGCCCAAGGATTTTCCAGAGAGACACAGTACTGAAGGAGTCCAGTCTTTGTCTCAGGTCACTGGATAGCGTCCATGTCTCACAAACATATAGCAAGACAGGAGGCACCAGGACACTAAAGACTTGGACCTTCGTCCTTTTGCAGATATCAGGAGTGCCACCCCTCCCTTTTCCAGCGACCTCATGACCCCCCATGCTCTCCCAATCCATCTACTGACTTCATAGGAAGAGTCACCAGAGACATGAATGTCACTGCCGAGGTGAGTAAACCTCTCGATGCGGTTGACATTCTCTCCGCAGACAGACACACTGCTGATGGCTGTGCCTAAGAAGCCATTAAAGGCCTGGATGTTGGTTTTTATCCAGGAGACTCACAAGCCCAGATATTCAGACTCCTCGCTCAGTCTCTCAAGAGCCCCGATCAGAGCATCTATTGACTCCGCAAAGACCACAGCGTCGTTGGCAAAGTCAAGATTGTGACGATGCCGGTCCCCTACAGACTCCCTCTTCCCACAATGGGTGTCTGCTGACCCAACACCGTCAATAGTTATGACTGAGATGAGCTGACAAACGAGGACAATTCTCTGATGATACCAGAGGATGGTGGAAAAAGTGCCCAAGTGCTTTTATTAAAAAACAGTCAAAAACAAAAGTAAAACCAAAAAAGTGTACATTGTGCAGTGTTCTAAAAACAGTACATATATAAATCCATAAAAATCCAGTGAAAAGTGGGGATAAAAAAAATCAATAAATAAATCCGTTAAAAATCAGATGTTAAAATGCAGTCTAACTTTCCCGATCTCTGCCCACCTCCTTCTCATTCTCCCCGGCTCACCCATTGCTCACGTAGCCAGCGGAGACTCAGCAGCCACGAGCTCCATTATGCCGACCCCCATCTTGACTGCCTCCGGACATCGCAGCCAGACCGCCCGAGGTCGGCTCTCCTCCCTTCTTCCTTCGTGCTCACTTGGTCTCACCTTGGAAGCCTAGGGAGGGCACCTGCCTTGTTGGCCACACTACATCCGAATATTCAGTGGGGCGAACTAGCCCCAAGAGCGCCACTGCCAACACTCCTTCGTGGGGCCCCAGCTCGTACTGCTTCCTCCTTCCAGGTGGCCAGATCGTCCTCCCAAGACTGCCTTTAACGTCTTTTAACCTCTTTCCTTTCCATCTTTTTCTTCCTCTCGTCTTTGATTTCTCCCCTCTCCTTTTGTGCCGGCCAGTATATATACATACACATACTCTGTGGGCGCAGTGCCTTAATCACACACCGCAGGAAGCCAATGAAGCAATTGAGAACGATCGCACACGCACGTGCGACTCGCCCCAACTATCTCATTAACTCCCCGTGGTCATGCAATCATGCCCACAGAGAGTGACACGGCTTTATTGATTTAAATTCTGGCCCTTTTTTTTGAAGCCGCAGACCTGCCATACCACAAAGATCAGTGAATGTTTCTTCGCCAACAGATGCCCCACAACTGCTGGACCCCACAACCCTGCCCAACACCCAGTCAGAGTAGGAGCAAAAACAAAGCCCTGACGAATCTCAGAATGAACTGGGAAAAACGCAGAGGTTCTGCCTCCACTCTGCAAGGCACTCACAGTATCAGAGTACAGGCCGGCTATGATATCCAGCAACCTTGAGGGGATCCCACGAAGTCTCAGGATGTCCCAATGGTATAATACTGCCAGGGCTGCTGGGAGTTGTAGGCCATTTAAGCAGTGCTACAAGCCACAACCCAGAATAAGCCAGCTCCCTACTTCATACCAGCTCTTGTTTCAGCCCGACTCTCTTCTATCTCGAGGCTAACCTTGTTGCCATTTCATCTTAGGCTAGCTGGCCAGTGTCAAAGGTTTTCTTGTCCCTTCCTGGTGCGATGATTCATAGAACGTCCTTGTAAAATTGGTTACAAGTAGATGGTTGCAAAGCCTCTTACCCCCTACCATAAATTACTTTCCCCTAAGCAGCACTGAACAAAAAGTTCTTCTCAGTGAGTTTACAATGATTTGTTTAAATAAAGATGTTTCTTTCTTTAAGCCACTGATTATTAAATGAAAATTTAGTAATGTTGAAAACATTAAATATTAATCTTACATTTAGATAGATAGATAGATAGATAGATAGATAGATAGATAGATAGATAGATAGATAGATAGATAGATAGATAGATAGATAGATAGATAGATAGATAGATAGATAGATACTTTATTAATCCCAAGGGGAAATTCACATACTCCAGCAGCACCTTACTGATAAAGAAAATATTAAATGAAAGAGTGATAACAATGCAGGTATACAGACAGACAATAACTTTGTATAATTTTAACGTTAACCCCCCCGGGTGGAATTGAAGAGTCGCATAGTGTGGGAGAAGAACGATCTCCTCAGTCTGTCAGTGGAGCAGGACATTGACAGCAGTCTGTCTCTGAAGCTGCTCCTCTGTCTGGAGATGATACTGTTTAGTGGATGCAGTGGATTCTCCATTATTGACGTCGCTCTGCCACGGATGTCAAACTGTCCAGCTCCGTGCCTACAATAGAGCCTGCCTTCCTCACCAGTTTGTCCAGGCGTGAGGCTTCCCTCTTCTTTATGCTGCTTCCCCAGCACACCACCGCGTAGAAGAGGGCACTCGCCACAACCATCTGATAGAACATCTGCAGCATCTTATTGCAGATGTTGAAGGACGCCAGCCTTCTAAGGAAGTATATTTGGCTCTGTCCTTTCTTACACAGAGCATCAGTATTGGCAGTCCAGTCCAATTTATCATCAAGTTGCACTCCCAGGTATTTATAGGTCTGCACCCTCTGCACACAGTCACATCTGATGATCACGGGGTCCATGAGAGGTCTGGTCCTCCTAAAATCCACCACCAGCTCCTTGGTTTTGCTGGTGTTCAGGTGTAGGTGGTTTGAGTCGCACCATTTAACAAAGTCCTTGATTAAGTTGCTATACTCCTCCTCCTGCCCATTCCTGATGCAGCCCACGATAGCAGTGTCATTAGTGAAATTTTGCACGTGGCAGGACTCCGAGTTGTATTGGAAGTCCGATGTATATAGGCTGAACAGGACCGGAGAAAGCACAGTCCCCTGCGGCACTCCTGTATCATTTATAATAATATTAATTTCACAGAAGACATAGAAGTTCCCAGAACATGGACCCTGGTCCTACTGCTCTCAGGCAGGATACTGGCCACCATCAAAGAAGCACATGGGACAAATGGCTGAGCAGGAATGTAAAAGGTGCATTTTTAATACAGGACAGAATCATATAATCAGATATCATATCCACGTAATTGTTTGATAGCACAGTAATGACGTCTCAGGGAGAACCAGGGCCAGATATGAGCATATGAGTATTTCAACAAGACTTATAAAAATGGGTCACTACTGTAGTTGAAGAGGGGCTCTCTCATTTGCTCCTCGTTTTTTTTGGTAGCAGCCCAAAATACGCCCCGTGTTTTCTTATTGCCATTTTGGGCTGTCATCGAATGGCAAAGCCACCCCAGCACGGCCAGGGAGGCTGTCTGTTCAGCTCTCTCCTCTCCTCTCCTCTCCCTGTCCCTGTCTCTGCCTCTTCGTTACCAAAGCCTAATTCTGGTTGTCAGGGAGACGACTTCTGCTCAAGTCTTTCGTCTTAACTGGCTGAGTGACTGTGTGAAGATTTCAGTGAACTAATGAAGAAGCACGTGGGATTTAGTGTGTGAGACTCTCAGCAGTGCAACCACAGTAAAATGGAGCAGGGCACTCAGTATGGGCCTGTGGATTGGCCATGGTAAACTACAGGCTGTGGGAGGACTGCAGGTTTGTTCCCCCCTGAGGGGTAGCTCTTATAGAATTGATGCCATTTTTCCTGTAATAATCTTTCCCTTCACTTTGCCTCTTACATATAATCCAACATGTCTTATTTCTTAAAGCTAAATCCAGTGCTTTTATTATTTAAAAGAACAGAGGTGGCAAGCAGAGCATAATGAAACATAATGAAACAGCCCAGGCTGCATGTTAACAGTGTAGTGTGTAATGGTGCCATGAGAGAAGATGCTCATCTGACATGGCAAACTCCTTTACCAGCCCCATGTCAGTCTCTTAATGAGTGAATGGACAAATGCACGGCTCACAAAGAATAATTTCTGCAGTATCCGCACTTGTAGCCGGAGCTGGGGTTTATAACACAGGAGTGTGACATGGATTTTGTGACAGTAGACTGAGCAGACGTCTTTAGAGCGGCGGTGTAGCAGCAGTCAATTTTAGCTCTGTGAGGTGGGTCTGAGGAATTAGAGCGGACACATCCACTGAAGTATAGTGCTTCCTTTTATAAGCACCTGGGACTAGTTGAAAAATAAAAAAGGATCTAGTAAGGTGGCCTGAATTGACTCGCACATTGGTATGTGCCTGCAGTAAACTAGCTTTTAAGGAGCAAACAAAAAGCAACCACTGTGCAGATAAAACCGGGTAGTGAAAAAGTCATACGCAAAGCAACGAGAAAGCAATCGGCATACAAAATGATGAATAATCAGAAAACAATGTGCAAAACATATAACAAAAGAGCAAAAACAACCACTAAACAGCAAGTAAACACTGCTGTCCGGCTCTCTGGAAAATCTGAAAAGCTGCCAGTTATTCTCTCCTACTAAACTCCTTTTTCAAGGGAAGATCTGACAGTAAGTGGAATCACAAAGAAGTCCCCCTGGATACCTGGAACCTGTTATTACAGCTGAATGTCAAACCTTAAATAATCCTCCCAAAGTCGAAAAAGAATCAATAAATACAAATTATAATTGAATTTTTTTGAATGATAGTTAAATACAAGGGGGGACACAAAAAAAAATTGAATTATCCTCTGGAGGGCGGGCCCCGTTTAATACATGCTTCCCCTGTTAGGTGAATATTCTAGAAACCCTTCTGCATCAGTGTACCAACTGACATTACTGTGAGGTGCTGCGTTCGGCTTCAGTGAATTTCAACGCATTTGCCTATTTTGTGATGGCTGATTTACGCTAACAACACGCGGCAGTGAAATTTTGTTTCTTGTTAGGGAAAAATGAGGTGGAAACTATTGTTATGCTACAGACACCAGTTCACCAAAGCTTTTATCTGGAAGTTTTGAAAAGGTTCCATCAGGATTTGCGGAAGAAACATGCCCAGTTGTGGCAAACGGGTGACTGGTTCTTCCTCACTTCCACCAAAACAACGCGGCTACCCACACCACACTGAGTGTTCAGCAGTTGTTAACTTAAAATGACATGACCCCCGTTCGTCACCCTCCTTATTCACCTGATCTCGCCCCGTGTGGTTTTTTTTTTGTTTACCCGGATGAAGAAGTCCTCAAAGGGAAACGTTTTGCGGATATGGAAGAGATGAAAGAAAAAGCGGCAGAAACCCTCAAAGGGATCAAAATTGAGAAGCTCCAAAAATGTTTTGAGCTGTGGCAACGTCTCGATAAGCATATTGCATCAAACAGAGAGTACTTTGAAGGTGACTGAAGTTTGAAAGTGTACAAATAAATACGCGTTTTTTATAAACAAATTCCTTTTTTATTTGGGTTCCAGTCCTCAAATAATTAAAAACTGATTTAAATATAATTAAAGAGTTAATCAAAAGAACAAATGAGCAGAATGGAGAATAAATCAAAAGGAACAGAGAAACAATAACTCACTCAAACACAAACTAATAAAAAAGCAAAGAGAAATAAAGGATATTTACACAAAAAAGGAAAATAATAAACTGAAAACCCAAACCGTGTATGAGCAAAACCATAAGGGAATCGAAAGTCCTGAGCTTTTAAAAGAAAGAATTGCAGCAGTTTTAAAAAAGACAGTGGAATTGGGAGATGAGACAGAGAGATCAGTGTTCAATAACGGGAAGGCTAATATTAAATAGGCAAAACGTGGTCAGAGCACAAGGATTAAGGCGTAAGTAAAAAGAGTACATACATCCAGAGCCAGAAAACGTAAGAAGTCATTTGTGGTCAGAGGCATAACCAGGAACTCGATAACTAACATTAAGAAAGAAGCGAAAATTATTTTGTTTGTGAATCCAAATCTTAAACAACCAGGGAGTGTAAGATGCTGACCTTTATGTCATGGTGGTAATGTTGCCAGAATAGAAAATTATAAATATGGACATTCTTAAAATCTCTCGCAATATTACTATATATATATATATAAATGTATACATGCCCCCTACACACCCAGACCAATATATTATATAAAAGTAGAAACATAAGTTAAAAACATAAAGCAAGGATTTTAAAGGGTTATGAGGAAAACAAAAGTAAAATCATTTGAAAATGATTTAATACAAGCTAAAAAAAATCTGTAAAAGTGAAATCATTTGAAAATATTTATTTAATACAGACAACAGAGAAATATTATTATTATTTAATACAGGCAGTTAGAAAAAAAGTGGGCCGTGGCAAGTAGTACCAACATACTTTATTGACAGTCACTGTATGTTGTAATGCTGATAGAGAACTGCACAGCAGTGCGGCTGGAGAGCAGAACGGTGAGAGTGTCGCTGTCCTCGGCCAACCAGAGCAACTGAACAAGCTGCAAACAGGCAGCAAACACTCGTTTCCTCATTACATTTGTGTTATTTTTATCAAGAGAATAATAACTTATTATTATCAAGTATAATAACTTATAAAGTTACAACTAAGTACTGTAAGAAGGTAGTAAAAATATATTTTTATTACGAAATTTGAAAATTAACTAAATACGGGACATTTGGGTGTCCCTGAAAGGTCAGTACGGGACCTGGGACAAAATTATCAAATATGGGACATGTCCTGTATATAAGGGACGTCCGGCAACCCTACATGGTGGTAATGTTGTCAAGTGTCACAAACTGCCAGTCATCAAGCCTAACAATAGCATAGAAACATCAAATAAACATCCCAGACTAGTGGAGCCCATAAAAAACAAACCAAAATAGTACCATGGGAGAATGTGAATCGCATTTAACACTGATAAGGACACATAGAAACAATAAATACCAATAGACTTGCGTGACCTTCAAAACCCCAGGACGAGGAAGAGGAGGTTGGGGAAACCCCAGGAACTATACTTAAATAAGTTAAAATTAAAATCATAAGCCTAATCATGACATGTCTGGCCTTGAAGTCCGACAAAGTCAATGTTTAAATAATAAGTTTTAAAATAGTAGAAACCATAACAGCAACAACATGTAACCAAAATGTCTAAACAATAATATTCTTTTAAAACAAAAAGTCCTCTAATTCCAGGTTTGTGCAAGAGCAGAGTGCTAAGGCAGGCAAAAAGTCTTCTATAGGCCTCAGAGGTAACTGCAGTTCTAATCTCTGCAGCACCTGAGGGTCTTAACCCAGGAAGTGGGTTACAATAAGTGTTAGAGACTGGAGAGAAAATCAAAAACGTAAAATGAAACATAAACAAGACAACAGTGGGGATGAGGGGAAAATGTAAATAGGGGTGATACCCAACTGAATTCTTAAAAGAACCCTGGCTGCCAGGCTCACTTACATGACGCCACCGGTTGCCATTGACTTGAGCCGCTGTGCCTTTTTTTAGTTTTGTTTTCATTCAGTGACACAGATTTGGTTTCTTTTGCCCAGACCTCCCTAGCTCAGGGGTAGTTGTCAGTTGCAGAGTGGATGAATTCTGCTATCTCTAACCTGTGGACATCCTTTGCCAGATAGCCACTGACTGCTGCATGACGGCTCAGAAAACCAATGAGTGCCAGCTTTGCATTTTCTCTTCACTGTCGGCAGTCTCATTGATCTGGTTCAGCTACTGTAACTGGCAACAAATGACTCAGGTCCCCAGCCCTGTCTGTTTCATGCCCTGATACAGAAGGGTTAGCTTCAATCTCATGACCTCTGAATCAGAAAACAGCAGCGTTCTCAGCTGAGCCTAAGCTGAACTCCTCCATCCCCAGCCCTCCAGTCCAATTAGACTTTCAACGATGAGGTCCCACTTATGTGGCCGCGGGCTCTTTGTCTCTCGGCCTTGTTGCTCTGTTTCACTTTCCATTATCTCTCCATTATCAAACACCCATAGTCCGGATTCAGACATATTCAGGTAGCACTGAGCACAAGGCATAAACCAACCCTCGCTAGGCCGCTCCCGATCAGTGGGTACATTCACACTAACCTCACATACACTGTGCCACCATGCTTAATGAGGTTTATGTTTTATAGTAATAAAAGTGAACATCTTAGTTCTGGCAGTTTAAACCAATTCATTAATTATCTAACCCACAAGTAGATGAATTACTTACTTTAAAGGACTTATTTATTGTCCTGTATTCTTCTCATGCAGGCTGAATCAGAGGAGGGATGTTTATTTATTGCTTTGCTTTTCTCTCTACCTCGCCGGCCAGGCACAATATTATGGTCTCCTTTGTCATATCCATGAATGTAGTTAATGAAGGATCAAATAAATATAAAAGCTGAAGAGAGGGGTGGTGGGGGTTTTGCTTAATCCGGTGCCAGATTGATGTCTGTGGCCTCCCGTTGCCAGTTTGTGTTTCTTTTAATTAGGAGCACTGGGCTGTCACATCGGGCTAACCCTGTCACTCTTACTTCCTGAGAGGAGCAGTGCATTACAGGATTAGCAGCCCAAGAACAGTTATCATAACACTAATAATAAGCTGCCCCAGCCAAGCAGACAAATTTAATTACTCGCGCACGGACGCATCTAGGCTTGGGCCGCTCGCTGGAGCGCATCCAGCTGTCATGCAGCCCACAGTTTCAGAGAGACCTGCCACCGTGCCCCCTGCTGGCTTTGAGGTGGCCAGAAGGACTAGCCTAAGTCACTGCTAAACTGTGAGAGACACAACGGAACGGAAAAGCCCCTCCGAAGGCTGGAGAACTGCTCAGCTTTTGATCTGGTAAAAATGATTGGGATTTCTGAAAGCAGTCAGGACCAGAAGCACTGGTCTCCTCTTAAAGGAATAGTGGAAATAAAACATGCGTGGCATCCAGGTGGCATATAGAAAAACAGAAACAGGCCTCCTGTCTGGGACTCCCCGTCAGCTGTAGCATTCAAATTGGCATTGAATTCACACTCCTTCTTACACAGAGGGAGTGTTGTTAGCTCACAGCACCCCAGTTTGATTGAGTGCCCCCAATATGTGGCTTACTTGTTCTCCTGCATTCATTTCCTTCGAAGGCACTGGTCGGCTTGCATGGTCCCAAGGAATGCAGTTTAGTAGACAGACCACCTTAAACTGGCCCGGTATGAGTGGACAGTCTAAAAGAATTGTTAGTGGTCGCCAGCACTGCTAAATGAATCTGTTCACAGTTTAGCGCCAGGTTTCTTTGCTTTTCTCCACGACTATCTGTCTTTCTTATGCCCTTCTATTCTGAGGTGTTTCGGTGTTTTGCTCATTCTGATTCTGACCCTTGCTTTCTTCTCACTTGCTTATTATCTTTCCAGGCACTAAAGATAATCCTCGGGATACATCAACATGCCCTCAACACTTTCATTGATTACAGAGAACTAAATTAAATGACAATCACAAGTAATTATCTTCTTACTCTGATCTCAGCCCTTTTAAATGAAATAAATTAATTCACCATCTTTTACTAAATTTGATTTATGTAGTGCATATAGTACAATATGAATTAGAAAAGGGGATGAACGGAAAATAGCTTGTAACACTTTTTCTGGGGCTTATTAATACATCGTGATGCCATTCGGTTTAGCTAACACTCCAGCTGTTTTTCAATCATTTGACTTTTTTGTTTGATTTTTTTTTTGTTTTTGTGTTAGTGTTATAAAATAAACCCAAGGACAAAGAAAAAGGTTTGGGGATCCACCTTGTATATGTGAAAGAATGCAAATGCAATTGGAGGTCTTTACAGACATGAGCTCCAGACAGAACTGAACAAGGGTACATCATGGCTGAGACAGACAGATAGATAGATAGATAGATAGATAGATAGATATTAAAGTAATTAAATGATAAATAGATAAAAAGATAGATAGATAGATAGATAGATAGATAGATAGATAGATAGATAGATAGATAGATAGATAGATAGATAGATAGATAGATAAAAGAAAGTGAAGGCCTCTGATACAGTTATTTGTACCTAGAGATCCACAAAGGGAGAAAACGAGTCACATATCTTAAAATAGTTTTTTATTCCTAAGCTTTCAACAACCTACCAGGTGTCATCATCAAAGGAAAATAATTACACATATAGAAATCAAATGCAGTATATAGCGAGTGAGAGGTGGGGATGGAGGGGGACGTTGTAAGGAGCAGGACCTAGACAAATATATATATATATATATATATATATATATATATATATATTGTAGCAGTAGATGCTCGTGTCCACCTCTCGAACCCTCAGGTACCACTCTGATAACCAGGTGAATATATAATAATATTTCTTTTTATTACTATAAGGTGCACCAAGCACTCCTTCCACCACACTCATATACAATACACAATACTCTTCTCTAATAACTCTCCTCCTCGCCGAGACACGTCGCCACCCTACCTCCCAGCTCAGCTCAGTGTCTGGTCTTACCCAGAGTCCTTTTATAGCCCCTGACCCGGAAGTGGCTCCAAGCCAAACCCACAAGTCCGTTTTCCTTCCGGGTCAGGGCAAAGTCCTTTTCTTCATCCCGGGAGCACATCGCTTCTTCCAGTCACGTGACTGGGATGCACTCCCGGGTTAAAGGGCATGCCAGCGCCTACTAGCCCCCCTACAGCGACTCCTGGCGGCCCCCAAGGTATCCAGCAGGGCTGTGTCAAAACACCACAAAGTCCATGAGGCCCTGCTGGAACTCGGGGCGCAAATATGCTGTCCGGAGGGCTCCTCCTAGCGGCCTGGGGGTGACGATCGGAGTCCATAGCAGGTCGTCTGTCACAATATATATAATATTCACGGCATTCGTAGTCTGTGTCACAATCTGATTGTATGGTTGGTTACCTACCAGGTAACGCTTGTGGTTGGTCAGCAATCTGCTAACATCCGCCACGGTGCCCTCAGTTTGTGAGGAGCAGATCATAGAATGGTTGAAATACACACACACACACACAGGGGCAGCGAGAGAGAGATGCAGCGCCAGAGACAGAGGCACACACACAGGCAACACGAGACAGAGAGAGGCGCGCACACACACATAAGAGCGCTCTAGAGAGACACACACACAGGCGCGAGTGACGCATAAGGTAGAGAAGGCTTGTTTTTGTTTTCAGTTCTATTTACAGTGATCAGTTTGTAGCCTGCATTGTTGCAATGTTACTTTTCTTGGTGGTTTATTAAATTATGGATTTTTCAAATGTTCATTTTTTTCCCTGTGCTTAAAACTCATTAAAAAAAGTGTTTTTAACGAGCGGTTCCTAGCACTATAGCGCGAACTATTGCAGTGTTAGTTTTCTTTGCTTTTCAAGGTTTTCTCAGTGTTATTCAATGTTTTTTACATTTAGTTTACCATTACGCTGTGCATTCTATGGTGTAATTAACTATATTTGTGCTTAAAAACTAAAAAATATATATATTTACATACAGTTCGTATGGTCTGGAACGGATTAATTGTATTTACATACAATCCTATGGGAGAAATTGCTTCGGTTCACGACCAACTTGGTTTACGACCGAATTATGGTCGTGAACCGAGGTTCTACTGTGTATATATATATATATATATATATATACAAAAATGAGACATAGTCACATAAAGGTTTGGGGCAGCCACCCGTATAATTTGTTCTCCTGGCTGCAAAGTTGCTTTCTTTTGAAATACAGCACTGATGTGCTCACAACTGAGCCCAAAACATGACTGAGGGAATAGGGAAAAGGTGCAGGCTTTTAAAGGGGAAGACAGGAAGTGAGGTCCTAAGGATCGGGCCCATGTTCTTCAACCATTGGTTCAAGCCCGGACGTGACATCACAGGGGCCGGAGCCGGTAAGGTCTCCTTCCATTGGCTCGGTCCCGGAAGTGATGTCAAGAGAGCCAGGTGGAATCTCCCGTGAATGGTCTACAGGAAAGGGAGAAAAAGAGTCGGTGCACTCTGCCAGCTCCCGGCATGCCTCAGAACTGCCTTCACTCAAGCCCTTTAGCTGCCGCCCATGCGCACGTGTGTGACAATATATATATATATCTATATATATATATATCTTTGAGGGCCGAGTATTTTTTCCGAAAAAACTCAGTTTTCAGAAAAACGCACAAGGCATCAATGGTCTCACAGAACAATCAGCATCTGTTGCTGCATGTGATGGCCGCCAGTTTGCCATCTCTTGTGGTTTGAGCCTCTCATGGGAAGCATGGAATGCGTGGCAGGCTGTTTGCCAGGCTGTCTTCACAAGGCATTCTCGCTGTGCAACGCAATCTGGTTTGTACATCTTGCCATCGTAAGCGGCGGTCCTCCCAGGTGAACGTTGCCGTACATGCGACCAGCTGATGCCGGTACCTCACTTTCGTTTTTGTTTTTGGTCTCGATCTCCAGATCACTTGCATCAAAAGTCCGACAAGTCAGATTCCAATTCAGAGATAACATGTAAAATGTTGTATATGGAGTATTTGGCTTTGTGCATTCGCTTCGATCTCTCACCTCAGGTCAATGCCATTTTTGCTTGCTCTTTGTTTGGTCTTCGCTACTCATGCGAGTGCAGGGAATTCCGGACATGTCGGCAAAGATAACTTTCCTTCTTGCGCAGAGAGTTGAACGGCGTAACGTAACGGCAGGTTTGGTCAACGTTTACCGTTGATTGTCGCCCACAATCTCTCCTGTTGACAAAAGTCGACATCCGCCCTGAAAGAGTATATATACTGTGTATATATACATATATATGTATATGACAGTCAGGAAGAGGCGGGTTTAGGAAGTGATATAGACCGAAGGGTGGAATCCTGGGAGCTGGAAGAGGAAATGACATCAAGGTAAGGTGTGACCTTGAGGGATGGAAGAGGAAGTTACGTTATTGGAAGGTGACTTCTGAGGATCGGAAGAGGGATTAGGCTGAGGTATCTTTTGTTGTTCTGCAGGGGAAAAGGAGAAAAGGTTAGAGTACAGCGCCAACTCCTGGTCCGGCAGTGAAATACAAGTATTTGAGCCCGTAAACTGTCTCCCGTGCACATGTGTGTGACAGTCTATACTGACAACATGTTAATTTATTCCTTCCATATTAACATATTATTTATGTCCAAAGCAGTTCATATTCAGTAAATAAAGAATATATTATTTACTAAGTTAGAGAATTGGTGGCATGGTGGCGCAGTGGTAACGCTGCTGCCTTGCAATAAGGTTTGCTTCCTTCTTGGTCCTCTCTGCGTGGAGTTTGCATGTTCTCCCTGTGTCTTTGTGGATTTCCTCCGGCTGCTCCAGTTTCCTCTCACTGTCCTAAGACATACAGGTTAGGTGGTGTGTGTGTGTGTGTGTGTGTGTGTGTGTGTTTGCCTTGTCTAGGGTGTAGCTGCTCCTGAAAGTTTTCTCCTGGTACAGATGAGACCCCCGCTCCGACTGATGTTTGAAGAGTATTTATTTGCTCTCTGTCTCTCTCTTTTATATAGCTTTCAAACACCGTGAAAAACTAAAATAAAATAAAACTTGAAAATTAAACAATAAATGAGTTACACAGGTGTAAGGATAACAAAATTAAAACATACAGTACTTGTTGCTGAATAGATTCACTCTATTTGGACATTTTTTCTAGTTTGTTGTTAATATCCATCCATCCATTTTCCAACCCGCTGAATCCGAACACAGGGTCACGGGGGTCTGCTGGAGCCAATCCCAGCCAACACAGGGCACAAGGCAGGAACCAATCCCGGGCAGGGTGCCAACCCACCGCAGGACACACACAAACACACCCACACACCAAGCACACACTAGGGCCAATTTAGAATCGCCAATCCACCTAACCTGCATGTCTTTGGACTGTGGGAGGAAACCAGAGCGCCCGGCGGAAACCCACACAGACTCGGGGAGAACATGCAAACTCCACGCAGGGAGGACCTGGGAAGCGAACCCAGGTCCCCAGGTCTCCCAACTGCGAGGCAGCAGCGCTACCCACTGCGCCACCGTGCCGCCCTTGTTGTTAATATTTATATCATAAATTCTCTAGGACTTGGGTGTCAGCCTGCTTCTATCTGTCCCTCATTCGCCTTCATCGCTGCACAAACCCGGTGGCCATCTCCGCGCTCTCCTGCAAGTTGGGGTTTGCTACAACCAGATGTATGTGTTGCACATAAAGATCAAAGCATCGGACCAAACAAAGCAAATCAAAACAAAAGGCAGTACATTGCAGTCACTAGTAATGATGACATTGTGATGACACCGTAACTTGTGTGTGTCACCATCAGCAAATCCAATCTTAAGAATCACATGAAGTTGCCCTGATTTAGCGTCTTACACGGTGACTCCAATCACAGACACCTTTACAAGTTAAAAAGCTGAACGTGGCAGCACAATGCAAGAGGACGGCACCCTAGGGACCCTGAAATCACAGGAAACATGGACTCAGCAGGCCTTTGTCATCTTTCGAGTGTGCCACTGCGCCAGCGCAACTACCCGCACATGCTATCTCCTCACTAATGAGTGGCTTGGGGAGACTCATGACAGCAGGTTAAGATTTCTGACCAGGAGGCATGAAAACCTTCTTACCGGCTGCATCCGATGTGACCAGAAGGCATGAAACCAGTTCACGGAGCGGGTCACGGCAGCTCTGCTTCACTGGCACCTGTAGACAATTGATGTTTGACCTTGCCACTGCTACGATGTCTACATATTGAACAGGAGGCTGATGCTTGGCCTGGTGGGGGTTAACATTCCACCTCCGAGTAGCACAGAGACACAAAAACGAGGACCCTCTGCGTCTCAACCTGCGCCATGCCCTCTGGGTTCATCATTTCCTGCTGGCTATGGCTGATTATACCGTTTCAGGTGTAAAATGAATGAAGCGGGCATTTACTGATACAAATAGATTGGAACATGAAGCAAGAAATAGCACATTTTATTGGATTTGTGCTGTGATTACACAGCAGCGTGAGGGCATCCTGCTCGGTAAATTGGCAGACATGGAAAGCCGTGTAAGACCTTCTCACGTCAGATTTACAGATGGCGTTCAGGTAGTCGAACACGACAGGGCATCCTGCTTGATAGGCACCAGGGTGGATGTTGCTCACTCTCCATATGCTCACTGCAACAAATCCTCAGACTGTAAATAGAGGTCACAAACAGCTCCAGAAGTGCCATTGTGACATGAACACCGGTGGCAAGGGGCAGTGGGGTGACTACACCTTATGTAAGGAATGACATGACTGCCATGCTCACCTGTGTCTGTGGTGGGCTGCCTGAGGTGCCATGAGGGCAAACAGACTGGCACCACAGCTCAGTGCCCTGTTCTCCAAAAGTTTCACATCTGTGAAGGAAAAACATGCTGGGAAGATACGTAAGGAAATAACTGACCTCAAAATAAGCATAAAATGACATTTCTCTGCTTAATGTTATATGTGGCGTCTTACACTTTTTTTTGACAGTTTC
This sequence comes from Erpetoichthys calabaricus, assembly GCF_900747795.2. Lineage (NCBI taxonomy): Eukaryota > Metazoa > Chordata > Cladistia > Polypteriformes > Polypteridae > Erpetoichthys > Erpetoichthys calabaricus. The sequence continues at coordinate 21,367,677 of NC_041410.2, read as the reverse complement.
ATCCTGGATGACTTACAAATAAAAAGTGTTTAATACTGTAGCGTCAGTGCTGAGCAACACAATGGAGAGGTTCTCTGCTCTTTACATGGCTCTTTGAGGTGACTTGCCATTATTAAAAGGACTGCTTGCCTTTTGCCCCACTAGTTGGAGAAGCGTATACGACTGTGCAGAGTTGACGTTTTTATAGATGATGTAACGCCAGCTCATTCTTTTGGTGACTAATCTTTGGCTGATGTAACTTGTCTAGTGCCATTGCATAGCCCTCCCTTCAAAGTTGCTGTCCGCAAAGGCGCACAAACTCATTGAAAATGGTGGGGTGATCTTTTCTCCTGCTTTGGTCGTGTGGCCATTGACATGGGTATATCACCAGGATTTGGGAGTGTTGTGTTGACAGAAGCCGCAGCAGGGATTTTGCGTGCTGCACTGGCAAGTGGCACAACTGGGATGTTGAGTTCTGCGCCATCTGTTGCAGTGCTACAATACAATTCTTTACATATTTTTGCTTCATAAGAGATTAGAAAGTGGCTCACGCAGTGTTGCAAAGTGCCCAAGCCAAACAGCACTGATCACATGGAGATCTGATATAGTGCCTTTCATAATGAACACCATCTGTCGCTTTTATATTATTTCAATCAATGGTGGGACCAACACCACCTCAAAGATCTTCTTCCCCCAGAAAGCATCCTCAGCAACCAATCACAAGTATCACCTTCCACGTAGACCTTCCTCTGCAACTGATCACAAACCCTGGAAACCCTCAATGATCAGCACCCCTCAACCCCCAGTGTAAATCATCAACCCCCCCCAGAAACCACACACTGCAAATGATTAACAACTTCCCAGGCCCCTGGAAAAGTTCCTTTGTAAATGAACACCCAGAGCCACCCTGGAAACTGTGCTCCTCAGATGACTACCCCCAACAAATTAATAACGCGGTGGTTGGTGGGGGGGACTTTTTGAGCCTGGGGGGAGCCATTAACGAGCTTACTGCTCCCAGTTCCAAACCAATGCTCCAACACTGACTGTAATATTAGCCAGGCTTGCTCAGGGAATGAGCAGTCAATTCAGCACCTTAGCCACTAGGGGGCCCTCCTGCCAGTCAGGTGCTCAAGTGTCAGTTTAAGGCTGCATGCTAGTAAATGGCACACAATTCTTTTAAAGCTGAAGTGAGCAGTGTGGGTCCTGGGGGGCCGCAATGGCTGCAGGTTTTTGTTCCAATCCAGCTGATTAATTAGAAAACAATTCTTGCCAATATTTATTATCATAGCTTGTTAGTGTTTTAACTCTGTACTGTGCTCACCGAATATTTTTCCTTACTAAGGATATCATCCAAATGATTTTAAACCTAAAACAGAGGAGTAATTCTCAGTCCTTCACTTTCCTTCTGAGTACTTTATTAAACCAGATAGTCTGCGATGAATCCACAAGGGTGTAAATGGAAACAAGCTAGATGGAGAGCGGCTGTTTTCTCTGTCATTTGCATCCTTTTGCTACTAAGGAGCCAATTAAAAATGGTAAATATCAGCTGTTTAGGACTGAAATAAGCAATTAAGGGTTTGAAATGTTAACAAGTGAGACCACTAAAATGAAGGCGAGGAAGCCAACTTGAGCAATAAGTGCTTCATCAGCAGTAATTGACTTCTCATTAAGCAGTTGGGTTGGAACAAAAATGTGCAGCCACTGCGGGCTTGCAGCAACAACGTTTCTCTTTAGGGTTTTAAAGTGTAAGCCACCCACAGAATGGGCAAAGGGGAAAAACGTATAAAAAGAAACATGTAAAGAAAGAGGCGCACCCCAGTTGAGTACATCAATGGACGCGCTTATTTAACAACCTCAAATCGTCCGTCCACACCCCAGGAATCCCTCATCGCACTTTCGCGCTGTTTTGAGACACAAGACCCACCTCATAAAATGACAAATGCGCGAGTGACACAGCTGTCCTCTGTCATGTAGCACAGCTTCCTTCCTTCTGTTGCACTCTTTCCCTGGGATCCGCCCAAGAACATCTTTGTCTTCTGCATGGGGCTGCCATTTATTCTCTTCTGGGGTTTATTGAATGTACCTTCCTGAAACGTGTGGGCCGTGTGTGCTCCACGCACCTGCATGACAGCCAGCCCACCCATCTTCAGCGCAGTCAGCTGGCTGCTACAGTACAGTGCTAGAATACTTCTGTGAAATGCTGCCAAGGTCCTGCTGCTGGAGCAGCCACAGAGGGGTCTGCCATTGTACGTCTGCAGCCAGGATCTATTGATATACAGGTAAAATTCCATTACAACAAACTTCCAGGGACCTAAAAAATATTTTCTTGTAATGAAAATTTTGTTGTAATGAGATTCTGTACTTGTTACTATAGTGCTTTCTTTAACTTGCATCTAGGCATTTGCAATCATTTAAATAGCTTCTTTCGCGTTAATTTTAATCTTCTCCTGTCTACAAGTTATGCTGATGAGAATTTTTCTCAGCATTTCCTTGTGATAATACACTTTCAGGGTGCGAATGATGCCCAAACCCAATGGCCGAAGCACTGCTGTGCAATTGGGTGGGAGAAATTCAACGCGAACATTATCGAAATGCGGAAGCATGTTGTGGGCAGCACGGTTATCACTCAGAATCTGAATCATCCTTTTCTTCTTCTTCTTCATATTGTGAGGTTTCTGAACTCTTTTGGGATCCCCCCAATCAACCCCCAACCCAACGGAAACAACACGCTGAAGTGCGTCCTGAAGTGCGATTGCCGCGTCTGTGTTAAGATTGTTTGTCCATTGCTGGGGCAGGGCAACCGCAGGCTCACAGCAGTGCAGTGAGGCGCCACGGAAACGAATCCTAAAAGATTGTGGTCATGCTAGAAGTCCCTGTCTTACACCCCAAAACATGAGGCTGAGTCTCAGTACTTTAGCAACACCAGCTTTATTCAGCTTGAAACAGGAACAGCACGGTTATTTATTGTAGCGTGATCTGCCACTCGGCTATACACAGACACAGCAGTCTGGCAGGGTTGTGACCAGGTTAGTGGCCAAGTAATACTGTGCCCTGCATCACCCATCAAGTTTGCTTTGGCGCAGAGCCGCCCCAGAGCTGTGAGCCTGCTGTTGCCCTGGCAACAGATAAACAGTCTTCCACAGACTCGGTGATTGCACTTCGGGACGCTCTTCGACGTGTCGTCCAGGTTGGGGAGGTCCCAAGAGAGTTTAGAAACCTCACATTTTCTTGAATGAGTGCCGCATTAATAGATAGATAGATAGATAGATAGATAGATAGATAGATAGATAGATAGATAGATAGATAGATAGATAGATAGATAGATAGATAGATAGATAGATACTTTATTAATCCCAATGGGAAATTCTCAAATAGGAATGTTTCTTGAATGAGAATCACTGAACCACATAAAAATGGCTTTTTCGACGTCTTCAAATGCAGCAGTTCACATACGTTAGCAACCTGAGAATTTTCTTCTTTTTTTTGCTCGGTCTTTCAAGAAAGTTAACAGGGTCGATGACAAAATTCTGAAATTCACTGGCAAAGTCTTTTTTTCTTTTTGCCGCAATCGAGAGCTGCAAAAATGTAAAGTTTTTTTTCCCAATATAAACTTATTGTTTTTTCGTGTCTGCCGTTTCTATAGGAGGGTGACAATGAGTTAAATTCCAATGGATGTTTTTCAAATGTTGACGAGCGATCAGCAAAAGGTATCACTGAAAACCACAGAAAACTAAAACAGCAAAAAAAAAAAAAATACGAGAAAAGTCTGAAGAAAGATTTTTTTTTTTTACAATGTTTCTGTTTGGGGAGCGTTGTGCACAACTGAGCTGCGACCACAAAACTAACTGTTCTGTGGATGATTCATTCAAGCATTTCAAGGTCACTTCGTTATAATGAAAGTATCTGCTGAATGTACTTCATAGTAACGAGATTTCTATAGACTTGTGTCATATGGGGAAACTGTCGGGACCATAAAAATACTTTGTTGTAATGAAAATTTCGTTGTAATGGAATTTTACCTATATATATATATATATATATATATATATATATATATATATATATATATATATATATATATATATATATATATATATATATATATATATATATATATATATATATATATATATATATGGGGCGGCACGGTGGCGCAGTGGTAGCACTGCTGCCTCGCAGTTAGGAGACCCGGGTTCGCTTCCCGGGTCCGCCCTGCGTGGAGTTTGCATGTTCTCCCCGTGTCTGTGTGGGTTTCCTCCGGGCGCTCCGGTTTCCTCCCACCGTCCAAAGACATGCAGGTTAGGTGGATTGGCGATTCTAAATTGGCCCTAGTGTGTGCTTGGTGTGTTTGTGTGTGTCCTGCGGTGGGTTGGCACCCTGCCTGGGATTGGTTCCTGCCTTGCGCCCTCTGTTGGCTGGGTTTGGCTCCAGCAGACCCCTGTGACCCTGTGTTTGGATTCAGCGGGTTGGACAATGGATGGATGGGATATAATATATGGAAGCGAAGGTGTGTGATACGGTTTGCATATTAGCAGCTGGAGATCCACAAAGGGAGAAAAATGAATCACGTATCATAAAGTAGTTTTTATTCCTGAGTTTTCGGCCCATACCAGGAGCCTTCATCAGAGGATAATGCTTAGACTTACAAGAATCAAAGGCAATATAGAGCACAATTCGATGGGGAGGGGGTACCGGAATATGTTCTAATGTTCTAAACGCCATTAACAGACATTTGGACATAAACCCAGCATATGCAAACTTAATTAGAACATATTCATAATAAATAAAACGTTACAACCGGTAAATTGCCCCCAAGGTTAAGTTTCATATGGTGACATGGGGTTCTTTATAGTAAATGTATTAAAATGTGCCATTGTCTCACACAAATAATCACAGTATATTTAACAAGGGAATATTCTTAAATATTAAATTGTGATATCGTCTCATGGAAATTTTATGCTAATTTTAATGGAATACTCAACCCAAAAATAATAGATTTTTTTTTAAATGTTACTCACCCCATTGTGATTTGTAGTGATGGCCGAGAAAAAATTTGAATCTCAGGTTTTCATGCAGAGGAAATGCTAACAAAGTTTGGGCTTTGTATACCAAACAATACTACAAAAGTGTCCATGAAAAATTCTCATCTTACTCTTGTCACATAATATACATGTCGGCGTCCAGTCGTATATTCGAGACGTGCAAAATGCACATACTGTTTGCTAAAATACTGTTAAATCGATTCCTCTGGTAAAATGAAAGTAGCCCACCTCTCGGAGCCTTTTCACATGGAGTGTAAAAAAAGACACAAAACAACGAGAAAAAATTGGGGATTCACCACATATACTTGGTTATGAGATATGTCTTTACAGACAGGAGTCCAAAACAGAACTGAAGAGTTTGACAAAATGGCTGACATATATAATCACAAAACAGGAAGTGATGTAATGGTAGAGGGGCATCTTGGGACCAGATATGATGTCGGGAGTGGGTGGGTTCTTGGAACCGGAACAGGAAGAAGTGGTAGGTTGTCTTCTAGGAATTGTAAGTGGTGTTAGGTTGAGGGTTCATCGGTTGTTCTGTAGGAGGAGAGGAGAAAGAGTTAGAGGACAGTGCCAACCCCTGGTGTGGCAGGAACATGCACTTATTTGAGCCCATTAATTGTCTCCTAATCGGATGTGTGTGACAGGGGTCACACTTTTGAATAGCCTGCCCTTCTTAAAGATGGCTGTTTCTCTGTTTCTACGGTGTGAGCGGTGCTGGCAGGGGCTTAGACCAACAACCCTGTGGTAACAGTCCAGAGTTTCAGCATCTATTGTACTTTAAATCTATCCCTAAACCTAAACAAATTAGAAAAAATAAATATGAAAAGCAAAAAGAAAAAGCTGCCACTGCTTCTCAGCAAAAGAGCAAACATTTGTCTGTAGATGGTGACATTCACGACTACTCACGCACGCCACAAGTTCCTTCGCTGCTCGTTGGAGAGTCTGCACTCTACAAAGAGGCACTGGAGGAGCAGGCGGGGCTACAGGGTGTTGTGGGTGGGGCTTCTCACCCCTTTAAACTGTCACTCAGCACGCTGTCTCATTTTTTATCCACCTGGATTGAAAAGGAAAAGCCAGAAAAAAAATAAAATGACAGCGCCTGAGCAGGGTGGACGCATTTATAAAGTTCATCTTTATGGAGGGGCTTTGACGATTGGGAAAAAGATTTAGCAAAAGTCTTTCACGATTGATTCTTCACCAGTCAGACAGACGTCTTCCATGATGAAGTTGTTCAGCATGGGCAGAGCAAAGATTAAACAGTTTTTGAATCGCCTTGTGGTTTGGGTTGATGTGGGGCTGAAAATGACAAAGCAGTTGTCAGGTTCTGGTTGGCTTTGCTTACATTACTTTGGCTCAGAGAGAATTCAGACTTAGTGCACTTTACATGCTGCCAGGTGTTATGTGAAAAAAACGCCACTAGTAGTTGTAGGTGGCAGAAAGTGGCAATACTGAGCAGCGTCACCTGATTCATGAATTCAGGATTAGCCTTAAGCTCTTGTGTCTAAGTCTGGTGCTATCATCTTCATCACAAGTTTAACAGCCATTGTTTAGGCTTGCCCAGATAAGCCTGGTTGCCCTCCCAAATCTTTTTCTTGCACTCTCTGCGGTCGTGAGACCCTTAGTGTACGTCATTTACATAAAAGTAGCAAGTCTGACATACCCAACGACTCTGTCCAACCAGGTTTTGTTTTTGTCTTAAGTTGTAGGGGCGGGGCTTGTGTGACAGCCAATGGGCACTGCCCGGAAGCCTAAGCCATATAGGGCAATTACAAGGAGTGAGGGAATGCTGATGTTTTGGACCTCGCAAATAGGAGAGAAGCTCGTCTGTCCGATGTTGCGTGTTTTATGTGCTACGACAGATTTGAAAAAAGAAAGAAAAGGGCCAGAGATTCCTGCTGAACTTGCTGTACTTCTAAAACCTTTGAACAGCAGTGGCTTTATCGTGCTGCCCGTTATTGGCTGTCAGACAAAGGGGTGATTTCACGATGCGGAAAGTGTGAAACTGTGCTGGACAGTCGTCACAGAGTCATGTAATTTGACAACAAGATCAAGAACCGCCATCCCCTCCAAGTAGAAGTGATGCAGGTTTAATTTTGGCACTCCATAAGGTACCACACATCCATCTGCTCATCCTCATCACTGTTCTCGTCAATTTTTATTGGCCATGGTTCACTCCCACAGAGGATGCTGCACCATTCCTCACACATCTTTCATAAACTGCTTCCCTCAATGGTGAGGGACTCCTTTAGAAGTCAAAATGGGGCACAACCACTGGCTATCACTACTGCGCCCGCATCTTTGTGTGCTGTCAACAAGTCACCTAAGTGGGAGAACTTTCCCTGCTTTCTCCAAAACATCTCCATTGCAGATATCTATGTCTACACTTATGACATCAGCATCCTGCAGCTCCCACGCAATTCATACACACAAAGAGTGGAGTCGCCATTTTGGGGTCCCTTGAATTCTCCTGTCTCAAGTCATCAGTGGACTAAGAGACATCCACCTCCTTCATGTATCGACGTTTGGATTACAGAGGGTACAAATCTCTGGCCCTTAGTAGAAGGCAGGGCAATGGTACTTGCATGCAGTAGGTAGTGTGCGCCAGCCAAATGACGGCAAGGAGACACACGTCTGCCACAGTGACAGCCACAGGGCTTGGCAAGCCAGCTAAAGCCCGTTCAGCAGTTTTGAATTGTTGTCTGCAGCCTTAGTTCATTTACAGTGAGAAAAAAAAATGTAAATGGGACTCTGTAGGCAGCTTCACACCCCCGATGGTCCACTTTGAAACAATAAAAATATTTAGGAAGTTGAAGAGTACTACATAAACGTGGAAATGTGCCCAGTGCTTAAGAGCGACAGTTCTGAGCAGTTGCCAACTTGAAGAGCCAAAAAAACTCTCACCCTTAGCAGTAACTGGCAGCTCGAGAGTGCCAAAAAGTGTCGCTGCCAAACGGTGTCACCTCAGCAGTAGTTGGCAGCTTGACGTTCTGAATTGTGTCACGTGGAGGCCCAGTTTGGCGGAAACGCTTATCGGGCACAGCTGATGCCATCTAACACTTCCATTGTGTAAACCCCTAAAATGGAAGACACCCATCTGACTTGCGGCTCTCTCTGTCTGTCCGTCTGTCTCCGTTCTGTCATTAAATCCTGACCACCTTCTATAGAGGAACTATCGAGAGCATCCTGAGCGGCTGCATCACTGTCTGGTTTGGGAATTGTGCCATATCGGACCGTAAGACCCTACAGCGGATAGTGAGGACAGCAGAGAAGATCATCGGGGTCTCTCTCCCCTCTATTGAAGACATCTACACCACACGCTGCATCCGCAAAGCCACCAGCATTGTGGCTGATCGGACACATCCCTCTCACACACACTTTACCCTCCTGCCATCTGGAAAAAGGTACCGAAGCATTCGGGCACACACATCCAGACTGTGCAACAGCTTTTTTCCACAAGCCATCCGTCTCCTCAACAAAAAGGGACTGGACTGATAAACACACACACACGCATGCACACACACACACACACAAACATTATCACTTAGCTTAACTCAACTACCTCAAAACATTGAGATTGGACTAACTATCGTATACACCAACCTGTCAATGCTTTTTTTTTGCACAATATCCATTACTGGACAACTTTTTGCACTAACTTCTTTACTTCCTAATTTTTGCTGCTACACTAAGGAATGTTTACTGTTTCTCCACTACCTCAACTCATCACCACAACACCTTATTATTATGTTACGTTTGTGTTTTTGTCACACTGTCACTTTGTTGCTTTTGTTTGCATATTTCTTAGTTAGCTAGTTTAGTTTTTCTGTTAATTTATGTTGTAATTTATATTGCATGTAGCACCTTGGTCCTGGAGGAACGTTGTTTCGTTTCACTGTGTACTAACTGTATATGGTTGAAGTGACAATAAAGCCTACTTGAACTTGAACTTGAACTTGAACTTGAACTTAAACATTTTAAAGTGCCTTGTCATTGGTGGACATTTTGTATCTGTGTGTTCGTTTCAAAAGTACTTTGTGCTGAGAGAGATGCTACCTACAAGTTGTTGGCAGCTCGTGTTTATTTGTGAGCCGTTAACATTTTTGCTAAGGGATTGCTGCAAGCAGGAGACACTGCGCCACATTGGCAGTTCCTCTCTAAGCTGGTATGGAAAAAGCGGCTACCACAAGGGGGCAGTAAGCCCTATGTTGGCTGGCAGGGCTGCAGAAGTGAATTCACCTAGCGCATTAGTATGACCCAGGGAGAATAATGGACCGGGAGAGGGGACCTGCTCAGGATACATCAGAATCAGACGCGCACTTTTATTTGCCAGTACTTAATGTACAAGAATTTGACTTGGTAGATTTGGAGCTGCTTATAACAGAACACAACATCACATACTAATAACATAAATAGCATACATTAAAAAGAAAAACTTCATACAAAGTTACAGAGTAGTACAATTATAAAGGAGATGATGATGTGCAAGTGAAAGTGTGTACATTTACTGTATGTGCATGCACACCTATTTACAATATATGACCGAACGCATGAATATGCAAAGAAGTCAGGCTGAGTTACTGGTCTGAGAGGGCTGTGGTGCTGGGAAAGAAACCATTGAGGTGTCTGTTAGTTTTAGTTTTATTTGACCTGAAGCGTTTACCAGAGGAGAGTTTTTGGAGTGCATGATGATCCTTACGACATGGCCAGTGACACGAGGTGTACGCAAGCCTGCCGCAGGTGGCAGAGCACAGCCAGTTATTTTCATGGGATGTTGTTCTTCTAACAGGGGATCAGGGATTCAGCGGCTGCCATGCAGAGCTGACTATTTAGGGGCTCTCGTTGACACTGGAGGGCGGTGAGGTAGATTCCTCATGTTGCCAAACCGGTAAGGCCCTCTCCTCCTTCTTGTGCCTCTTGTAGCTAACAACAGACACCATTGCTATGAAGAACATGGTAGTCCTCATGAACAAAAACAAGAACAAAAATTATAATAATCAAAATAGCAATAGAAACAATTCCAAGGATAGAAGGGATTTTATTGAGGACCAGAAGATGAAAAATAAGTTAGTTCGTTACCAGCAGATCTAATTGATCTTTTGTTTAAACAAAAAACAGAATCGTAAACTCGTAGTCGTTTATTCCCATCCAATAGTTAGCTCACCAGACAAATTATTTACTGAAAAGCACTTAACAAGGATCCAATTTGAATGCCTAGGAGATACATGGCATTGACCTTTTATCCCATCACAATAGTGATGTCATATTCTGTGCACTTCCACTCCAATTTACATAGCAATAACAGATGTGAACACACCACAAACTGGTGGCATCTTCTTCTTCTTCTTCTACTTCGTCTTCTTCTTTCGGCTGCTCCCGTTAGGGGTCGCCACAGCGGATCAACTTCTTCCATATCTTCCTGTCCTCTCCATCTTTCTCTGTTACACCCATCACCTACATGTCCTCACTCGCCACATCCATAAACCTTCTCTTAGGCCAGGGGTCCTCAATCGCAGTCCTGGAGGGCCGCATTGGCTGCAGGTTTTTGTTCTAACCCGTTTGCTTAATTAGAAAGCAATTCTTGCCAATAATTTAATTTCATGGCTTGTTAGTGCTTTAATTCTGCCATGTCAGGTCATTCTCATATCCTAGATTTTCTTCCCCTTTCTAAGGATATCATCCAAATGATTTGAAGCCTAAAATGGAGGAGTAATTCTCAGTCCTTCACTTTTTTCTCTTCACTTTCCTTTCAAGTATTTAATTAAACCCAACAGTGCACGATAAATACACAAAGGAGTAAATGGTAACAAGCTAAATGGAGAAATGCTGGTCTCTTTGTCATTTGCATCTTATTGCTAATAAGGAGCCATTAAAAACCGAGACAACAGTTATTTAAGACTAAAATAAGCAATAATGGTTCAAAATCTTAACGAGCGAGAGAAATAAAATGAAATGTTACTTGAGCAATAAGGGCTTCTTATTAAGCAATTGGGTTGGAAAAAAACCTGCAGGCACTGCGGCCCTCTAGGACCGTGATTGAGGACCCCTGTTTAGGCCTTCCTCTTCTCCTCTTGCCTGGCAGCTCTATCCTTAGTGCCCTTCTCCCAATATGCCCAGCATCTCTCTACAATAACCAAAATGGAGTTAGGAAGAGATAATTCAACTATTAGGAAATGAAGCCAAAGAGAAAAGAATGTTGGAAATTAATTCAGCAGTTCTTAAAACCTTAATAGCTATACAGATTTTTCAAAAAGACCATTCAGACAGTGAACAAACAATTAATAACAAGGCAACACAATGAGAATCCACGAGAAGAAATGAGAACATTCTATAAGAAGATAAACACTAGCATACATGAACAGGAAAACAAATCAGAAGATCGCTTACTAAGACAATGATGGGATGTCCTTGTTGTTACAGTAAGCAAGCTAGCCTGAATATTTATGTAGTAACAGGGAGGAAAAGGCAGAAAGTCAAAACAAAAACCAAGAGTCAAAAATCGAGAAGTCAGCCGCACTGATACCAAAGCCTGCAAGACAAAAGTCAGAAATTCGAAGTAAAAGGTTTTTGAGGCACAAACTTGCATTGTGAAGTGCTCCCAAAGATGGTTTTTAACTTCATTCACAATCTCCGAGGACACTAACAATACAATAGGCTACCCTAATGATGGGATGTCAAATAGTGATTGTGAATAAAAAAAACGTCGGTGAAACAGCCCAAAATAAATAACAAAAACAAAAGCAGGCTCTAATTAAGAAGCTAATGTCAGAATCAAATTCAAGGACTCTAGGACTCCCAAAACTCAAGAAGTCCCTACGTCTCAAACATCCAGCCCCACCCCAAACACGCAGGAACATCCCAAAGAGCCAGTCCCACCAAAAACACACAGCCATGCCCCAGACATCCAGCTTCACCCCAAACTCTCAGCCACGTGTTAAACATCCAGCCCCATTACATACACTCAGCCACACCTCAAGTATCCAGTCCCACCTAAACACTCAGCCATGCCCCAACATCCAGCTCCGCCCCAAAACACTTAGCCACACCCCAAACATCCAGCCCCACCCTAAACACTCAGCAATGTCCCAAACACCCAGCCCAGTCCAAGCACACAAACCGACTCCACTCCACGTGTTGTGGCACTGTGAACATTTTAATGACCAGGAAGATGATCAGAATGAAGCAACACTAACGTCTGAAAACTGTCCAAATCCTGGTCTTCAAAACTGTGAAAATTCACAAGTGATTTGTAAGAACACAAAAGGCGTTCAATTACCTGAAATACTTGTCTGCTTGGCGGCACGGTGGCGCAGTGGTAACGCTGCTGCCTCACAGTTAGGAGACCCGGGTCCTCCCTGCGTGGAGTTTGCATGTTCTCCCTGTGTCTGCGTGGGTTTCCTCCCACACTCCAAAGACATGCAGGTTAGGTGCATTGGAGATTCTAAATTGTCCCTAGTGTGTGCTTGGTGTGTGGGTGGGTGTGCCCTGCGGTGGGCTGGCACCCTGCCCGAGATTTGTTCCTGCCTGTGTTGGGATATAGCGGGTTGGACAATAACTGACTGACTTGTAACTCATATACTTAACTTGCTTACTAAGGGGACATCTAAAACCAAAACCCGTCTGATGTCTTGCCAGCTGCCCTGCTCCAATGTATCTACATCCACGTCTATCTTGCCACCCATCCTATTCCAGGCCGTCTTCGTGATCTTTTACTGTCAATATTAATTTCCGCACTACGTCTTTCATTAGGTCTTAATCTCTTTTCATTAAATGGCCAAATGACCACAGTGACAAATCTTATTATTCTCATTTCTGGCTACAATATCCAACATTGGCTCCTGTAACATGGCATATAACTCGGTGTGCCCGTTGCATATCAGGTCTCTCACCGGATGTGAGCCGCCAGTCCGTTACCACATCCTGTCCTGCAGGGCAGCTCAGCTCGCACTCGGAGTGAGTGATCAACGATTTCAAGCTTTTGCTCCTCTCTGCTTGTTTCTGTGGTTAACACATTGCTAGAGAGCATCCGCATATTGTAGTCGCATACCAGTAATGAATAAAACAACCCATTGCCATTATTCTGACTGTTTATTTTTTAATACTTCTAATTAATAGCAACAGGCTCCATTGGCTCTTTAATCTTTCATTTAATAGCACTGGACGTCTCGTTGGTTTGAGACACCTTGTCCAGGAATTCTGAAGCCTTTCCTCCAATGCGGTTAACACTTGATGTCGAAGTGATGTGTTTTCAACTGTTGGCATGAAAGCTCTGTGCATGGAGAGGATCAGCAAATCCTAAATTCTGATTCTGACCCCATGGCTGACCTCACCTCCAGTGTTTCCACCTGGCTGGTTCAGGGTTGGGGCTGCTGCTCCTTGTGCTGCATTTTAACGGCTTCTCCATTTTGACACTCTTGACCTGGTGACCGGCTAGGCAGTCAAGCGCTGACACTTAACGGCACGTCAGATTTTAACCCTCACCTGCCCCACATCCCGCGTGCCATTCCTATGAGCTGATTATCCCCTCTCAGGTTGTGCTCAGTTTTCCTTTCATTTGATGATATTTAAGGTTTTAGGCTGCTTGACAAAGCATTGAGGACGATCTGCAAAGGTGGCCTCATTTTACCCATAAACCCATACAGCACTTGTCCAGGTTGACTGATGAATCACTGAGGACAAAATCAATGTGCCGAGCTGTACGGGTAAGGCTGGGGGGGCCTCACCGTTGCTCATCCTCCATTTTTACTTTCCTTACTGTGCTACATGTCACTTGGCACTCAATCATGTAGTAGGAGGAATACTTTTACTCAATAAACAATCATGAATGATTCATGAAATTTCATAATGCATCCCTCTTTCTATGAAATGTATTTATGGCTGTTATAATATTTTATGGCTTACTCCTGCTAGTAACTGTAATAAAAGAGATCTTTTAAAAGCCCAGACCTCGAGTAGGAACATCAGACTGCTGCTGGCTTCCCCGGCGTGTGCCGTAGCGCGTATCTGCACACCACAGTCGTCCTGTCAGGCTGCCAGAAGTGCTGAGCTGTGGCTTTGGGGGGGTCACAACAATGCCTTTCAGTCACAAGATTGGAGAATTCACAGCCAGTGCCAAACGTGAATGTGGCAGGCAGACCTGATTTGTGTGCTCATTTTAGACTAAGTGAAATGTAAAAGCTTTGGCCTGAGTATTTTGGCAGAAATTAGCCTTGCGTATCACCCTGTAATGTAAAGTATTCAGTAAGAGACAACTCGAACCCGAGATCGCAGACCAAACGATCACATCTTGTAATATTGTCCATTCATTTCCACAAAACGTCCATTTATCATTTTGTGCTCCTCAGCTTACTGAGCAGTGGATTAAATGAGGAATAAGCAATCGCTTTACGCTTACCGTTTGGGACTCTCTATAGCCACCTGGAGGAGTTCAGTTAGTATTTCTCGGGTAAAGAAGATGTGCGATTACACTGGACAAGGAAGAGTTCACTTTCTGAACACATTTAGGTGTATTGTATGGATTTTGGCCTGCTGGTCACAAAATCACCATTAAAATTTCCTATCACATACCGTTTTCATGCACTCGCCTATTTTTGTGATTTTCCTCTCCTATTATAAGTACACATTGTGGGTTCAAAAGGGCAGCCCAGCTCCCCAAACACCCAACACAGACAGGCTCGGACACAAGTGTAAAATAAACAAGAAGTTTTTATGTGGGAAACGTTTTGCTTGTAAGCATTTCCCACCACAGCCACAGTATGCAGCACTCAACAATACTTTGTCTTCTGTTCTCTGTTTCTCTCACTCCTCCAGATAAGCTTCATCCTCCTTCCTCCCGACTCTGTCTCCCCAAGTTGAGGCAAGCAGCTCCTTTTATATTATCCCAGGAAGTACTTGGCCTGCGAGCACTACCGGGTGAGGCTGGAGCCCCACAAAGTAGGGCTCCCTAGTCCTTGTAGCACCCCCTGGCAGCACCCACGGAACCCAACAGGGCTGAGCCAACAAACTCCAACTCCTATGATGCC
Organism: Erpetoichthys calabaricus; assembly: GCF_900747795.2. Classification (NCBI taxonomy): domain Eukaryota; kingdom Metazoa; phylum Chordata; class Cladistia; order Polypteriformes; family Polypteridae; genus Erpetoichthys; species Erpetoichthys calabaricus. Next base: position 21,352,634 of record NC_041410.2, on the reverse strand, counting down.
CTGTGGGAATCCGTGGCCCTGCTGCATCCCAGTGGGGATGCCATCTAGTGTTCTGGGCTAGACAATACCCTGCTCTTGCTGTCTCCCCCTGTACTTCCTAACTGATGGCATCCCAGCCGTCCCTCACAACATACAGTACAACTACAACTGTGACATCTCAAAGTCGTGGCACTGCAACTAGGACTGCAGCTCGGATAGACCAAATACTACGAGTGGGACAGCCTTGATGAAGAGTCTCATGACATTAAAAAGGGACGGCACGATGGCGCAGTGGGTAATGCTGCTGCCTCGCAGTTAGGAGACCTGGGTTCGCTTCCCGGGTCCTCCCTGTGTGGAGTTTGCATGTTCTCTTTGTGTCTGCGTGGGTTTCCTCCAGGTACTCTGGTTTCCTCCCACGGTGCATTGGCGATTCTAAATTGTCCCTAGTGTGTGCTTGGTTTGTGTGTGTGTGGGGGCCCTGCGGTGGGCTGGAGCCCTGCCTGGGGTTTGTTTCCTGCCTTGCACCCTGTGTTGGCTGGGATTGGCTCCAGCAGACCCCCGTGACCCTGTAGTTAGGATATAGCGGGTTGGATGATGGATGGATGGATGACATTAAAAAGAACTTGCCGTTCCATAAGGGCAGAAGAGTGTGGCACATAATCCACGTGTCGACCCAACAAAGAGATTTTGACTTCTCTTTATATAAAACTTGGACGAAAAATTTTGTGAAATCGATGAACAAGGAAGGGGATGGATTTCAATATTTGAGAAGGAATAATTTGTGCCAAGATTAAGGAAGGCATTTTTGTTGTTCCACAAATCAGACACGTCATCAATGACAAAGCAGTATGAAGATCTTGGGCCGGAGGAAATCACAAGGATGTGGCTGAGAATTTACTTGGCGACTACAGAGCTCCAAACTACACACTTCTGGTTGACAACATCCTTCAAGCATCCAAAACCACGAAGTGCGACATGTCACTAAGGATTCATGTTCTTCATTCACGCTTGGACTTCTCTGCTAGTCTTGATGAGGAAGACGAGGAGAGGTTTCACCACATGGCAGTGATGGTAAAGCGGTGTTAGGGCAAGTGAAGTCCACTAATGCTGACTGTCTATTGTTAGACATGGAAATGAGAAACATCAGACGCTGAATACAATCGAAAATCAGCAGCAGGACATTTTTAGTTGAAGTTTGTTATATTTCAGCCAAGGTTCCTCCCCTGGTTGGTGTTCTAATCCTTATTTTATGTCCTTTTTGTTAATGTTGTAATCTTTTATTTATGCTAGTGTTTCTTGTGTTTATTATCTGCGCTGTGTTCTGTGCCTGTGTTGTCTTCCATATGATTTGTGGGTGGTTCCCCAAGAGGCGTGGCCACCTGCCAATCACCGCCAGGCACCGCCCTCTGCCCTATAAGTCCAAAGGGTCTCCCACAGTTCCTGGTGGTTCTTTTCAAATGCGCTAGGGAGTTTTTTGGTGAGTTTTGGTGAGAACTTTGAAGTTCTGCTTAGTTTTTTGACTTCACCTTGGGATTCTATATTGGGACCTGTTTGCTTTGAATTACCTTGTGTCTCAAGCAATGACATTTTGCCTTTGTGCTCCACAGAGCTTCATCATGGGTGGAATACATATTGTGAAGAATACATTTTTTATATTATAAAGATGCAGTCTCTTTCTTCTTGTTATTAGCCGGGGTTTGACAGTTATATCCCCCTCTAGTGAGCATTTTCAGACACACTTTCAGAATTGTTTAGGGTTTATGTGTTATAAAAAGTAAAAGTGCAGGTGATGGGATTGACAGGACCAATTATCATGTGGGACCACGGTGCCACAGTGTTATCCTTCCCCTTTTGTTTCCAGGAGAGCATATTTACATACACACAGACCATGTAAACAGGACAACACGACGAAAGACGGGACTCGGCACAAAATAAGTTTACGATGACATTAATTGTGTAGCACCGCTGCATAGGTGGGAAGCTGACATGAATCCAGTGAGTGTCCTGCTCCACTGACAGACTGAGGAGATCGTTCCTCCCCTAAACTATGTGACTCTTCAATTCCACCCGGGGGTGTAAATGTTAACATTATTCAAAGTTATTGTCTGTTTTACCTGCATTTTTATTACTCTTTAATTTAATATTGTTTTTGTATCAGTATGCTGCTGCTGGAGTATGTGAATTTCCCCTTGGGATTAATAAAGTCTCTATCTATCTATCTATCTATCTATCTATCTATCTATCTATCTATCTATCTATCTATCTATCTATCTATCTATCTATCTATCTACCTATCTATCTATCTATCTATCTATCTATCTATCTATCTATCTATCTATCTATCTATCTATCTATCTATCTATCTATCTATCTATCTATCTATCTATCTATCTATCTATCTATCTATCTATCTATCTATCTATCTATCTATCTATCTATCTATCGCCACTTTTTCTGACGGCCGTGCAGCATACAAACACCCAATTAATCACCGCCACATTCTGCTTGCCTTGGTCACCTGTGGCAGAGGGGTCAGTGTCCCTGTCACATGGACTTGAGTAATCTGCCTGCTCGTTTGTCTGGGTTTAGTCTCCATGTTGTCCCATTTCTGTGTGGGTTCTCCTCTCCGTACTCCAGTTTTCCTCCCACTTCTCTCAACAACAACAACATTTATTTCTATAGCACATTTTCTTACAAATGATGTAGCTCAAAGTGCTTTACATGATGAAGAAAGAGAAAAAAGAACAAAATAAATAAGAATTAAAATTAGAGAACACTAATTAACATAGAATAAAAGTAAGGTCCGATGGCCAGGGAGGACAGAACAAACAAAAAAACTCCAGACAGTTGGAGAAAAAAAATAAAATCTGCAGGGGTTATGAGGCCACGAGACCACCCAGCACCCTCTAGGCATTCTACCTAACATAAATGACCTCAATCAGTCCTCATGGTATTCAGGGTTCTCATGGAAGAACTTGACGATGATGGTCATGTGGACCTCTGACCTTTAATCCATCAATGTAGGGACATCACGGTGCCCTGATCAGATGGTGGGGGTGCAGATTACCAACACAGAAAACCGGAAAAAGAACAGAAGAGAAAGTAGGGGTTAGTTCTGATTATGGAGCCACCAAGAATGATATTGTTAATTAAATGCATATACAGAGTATTAGGATTAAACTAAAATGAAGCTACGAGAAAGCCATGTTAAAGTAATTTCTCTCAAGTGCTTCTTTGGTTGATGGCTGATTCTAAAATGGCCTTGCAATGCAATAGCACTCCAGCCTTCCGGGGTTTGTACCCAGTGCTGCCAGGATAGGACCCTGAACTGCACTGAGCAGGCTTTCCACGGCTCAGGTTAGCTGGTGACTCCATAGTGGCCCAGTGTGAGTGCGGCCATGAACTGGCACCCCATCCACAGCCGGGTCCTCCACTGTGAACAGCACTGAAGATACAAGCACTGTGAACTGAGTAAAAATGGAGGGCGACACAGCCAGCCAGTTATATTCATTCCCTCCTTCATTTGAATTTAATTTATCATGAATATATTAAAAATATATATCTAGAAAAATAAATAAGTGGCAGCAAGATGTAACTGCAGTGATTTTTAGAATTTAATAACAGTGCAAAATGAAAGAAAATATTCCCAAAAGTCAATTCAAAACACTAATGGCTGACTCGAGACCTCCTTGCTGACCCACTTCAAAGAGTTAACGGCTTCTTTGTGTGTTTCATTTATTTTTTCTTGTTGCTTTTTGAGAACAAACCTGTTTGAGTCGAGTCCAGCCATGCCTTAGCAACCGCTGTTGCTAAGTGTAACCATCTCCAGGATGGCGCAGAGAATCCAGTTGTGAGGAAGGCAGGGGCAGTCCCTCAGGGCCGCGGGGGGCTCCCTCGCATGTTTCTCTTGGTGCGTTCTGTTTATTTGTGTGCCTTTGAAGCGATCAGACCTACGAATAGCACTGTGTGCGTGCTTGGCTCTTTTTTGAAAGGGTTTTAGGGTCCTGACCACTCTGGCTGTTTGATTTGGTTGGTCTTCTGACAGACAAGCGTGCCATATCTGGAATTGTGGTATAGCACGCCACTTGTGTAGTGCAAGTGTGCCTAATCACAATGAATAGAAGTGAACTGGAAAAGGCAGGCTGCCACAGATGCTTCTGAAAAGCTCGATGTTTATGTTTATACTCAAAGAACACAAATGATATTGTTGAGATGACGCCATTCTGTTGTGTCAAGTTCCAGTCAGTGTGAGAAATATTAAAGCGTGGTGTGGAGAGGGTAGAGAGTCACCGGTCAGTACAAGGCACTCTGCTCTGACTGAGGCTTAAGTAAAGTGGTGCGGTGCAACATACAAACCGACCACCTCGCTCGAATGAAGCAAACGGTCGCAGTGCCTCCAATATCTGAATGTACGTCTAACACAAATGACACCCCGAAGCAGGTGGCTCAGACTCCAGTAAATGCTGTGCACACTTTCAACGTCTGTAGTGTCGGTAAGTCCGCCACAGTCTCTGCCAAGGGCACTCAAGGACAGCCTGAGGAGAATCTAATCTCATCCACTAGGGGGAGACATAGAGGCTGACCTAAGAGGCTTTCCATTGGCTGGACCACGATAGCCTACGGTTCATCAAGGTGGTGCTGCCAGACAAAAAGCACAGCACTTTAGCACTGTGGCTACTTGATAAGGATAAATGGAATGGGAGAAAAACATTGGGACTGTCACATCAAGGTGACACTTTATAGACCTGATGTGAAGGGCTGGGTTTACACTGATTTGCTCTCTCTCTTTCTCTCTCTCTCTCTATGTATATATATATATACTGTATATCTATATATGTGTTTGTGTGCGTGTGTGTGTGTGTGCATGTATATATATCCTTATCAAGACATCATAAAAAGTTGATTGAAAGTAGCACAATGTGCATAGAACAGAGTCCAGAACAGAACTGATTGCATGGAGACAAGATGACGATTTTAACTGATAAAACAGGAAATGACATCATCACTACTGGAACCAGAAGTGATGTCGTCTTGACTGGAAGTGATGTCATCGTCGGTGTCGGAACCAAGTAGGATTTCCTGAGAATGGTCTGCAAGAGACTGAGAGAGACAGTTAGCACACTTCACCACCCCCTGGTCTGGCGTATCATTACCATTTTGTAGACCCTTTAGCTATTTCCCATGCGCACATGTGTGACTATATATATATATATATATATATATATACAGTGGAACCTCTAGATACAAGTTTAATTCGTTCCAGCACTGAGCTTGTATAGCGAATTTCTCGTATCTAGAACAAACGTCCCCATTGAAAATAATGGAAATCCAGTTAATCCGTTCCGCATACCAAATATATTAACATAAAAATCAATTTTCCTAACAAATAACACTGATAAATTATATATACTGTAGTCTACCTTTAATAAATAACACTGGTAAATAATATAACTGATTATTAAAAGAATCAAAACAGGTGTCCAAAGTGCAGTAGAGCATTCAATAAATCTTTAAATAAATAATCCTTAAAACAGTTGTGAAGTGGAGGTTTAAAGTACATAAGAATAACAATCCTTTAACACGAGGTTAAAACGTCAACAGGAAGCAGTCTTCAAAAAAACAGATGACAATCCCCGGTGCTTCTTCTCTGTTAGCGTCTCACCTGCTTCTCCCATGCGGGCTCTGCAACAGGCGAGACACTTAATGCAGCTGACCTTCTCTACACCGTCCTGCTTCAGCTGTTTGGCTCGCCTGTTCAGCTACACGCGAGCCTGTACTCGCTCGCTCTCTCGCACCGACTTCCTACTGCTGCGGATTCCTGCCTCCTCCTGCAACCTCCGTTCTCTCTCCTCTCCTCTCTTTTCTTTTACTTCTTCTCCCCCTTAACCGGCTCGCGCTTCTCTATATATGCGGGGAAGACATGGCAGCTGCTAGGGTTACCACTTTTAATACAAAAAAATAAGGGACGCATACGTATTGATTCAAAACGGGACGCGCAATTTCATTCTCAAATATGGGACGATTCCGTATTTTAAAGGACGGGTGGCAACCCTGCCCAGCCCATCAGCCACAGGACAAATCATGGATGTGGGCAGTTTCCCACCTGTGCACTTAGGTGAGAAACGCAGACACCGCAGATCGCCCTGCGGCTCGCTACAGCTACCACGCCCCCTCGCTAAGCCGCGAGCTATACCCACAGCCTGGCTCGTGGCTCGTTACGTGAGCCAATGCTCGTATTTAGATCTGAATTTTTCGCTCATACTTTCCTCGTATTTTGAATTTCTCGTATACAGAGGTGATCGTATCTCGAGGTTCCACTGTATATATATATATACAGTGGAACCTCGGTTTGCGAGCATAATTCATTCCAGAAACGTGCTCGCAGTCCAAAGCACTCGTATATCAAAGTGAATTTCCCCATAAGAAATAATGGAAAATCAGATGATTCGCTCCACAAGCCAAAACTATTCATATAAAAATGATTAATACAAAATATAAAGTAAAAATACATAACACAAATTAACCTGCACTTTATCTTTGAAAAGAATCATGGCTGGTGTGAGTGAGTTTCTAAACTCTTGTGGGATTCCACCCAACGGGATGATGCGCGGAAGAGCGTCCCAAAGCAATCGCAGTCTCCCAGCGCTGTAGCAGTTCGCCGTAAAAGTGAATCCGAAAAGATCGCAGACATGCTATAAGTGCCTGCCGTCGATGGGTGATATACAAGGAACAAGGAACATTATAAATGCGCTGGGCACAGTACTACTTGGCCACGACCCTGCCTGACTGCTGTGTCTGTGTATAGGAGAGCGGCAGATCCTGCTACAATAAATAACAGCACTGTTATTGTTTCAAGCTGAATAAAGCTGGTGTTGCTAAAGTACTGAGTCTCAGCTTCGTGTTTTGGGGTGCAAGGTGGGGACATGCACGTCACAGTGCGTGTACACACACACACACGCACAGTCACAATGCTGTAGTAAATAGTATACGCTCGTACACTTAGTACACTTTATCAACCCTTGAGCTGACAGCTTACCCTCCATTAAGCCCTTTGACTGCCGCCCATGCGCACGTGTGTGACAAATTATATTGTAAGAGCACAAATGGAAAAGATGAAGGTTCGCAGACCTTCTCAGTAGCCCTAGCTAATGTTTCTTGTAAATAATAAGACAAAAAATTTCTTTTTTTTATTTTATTAATTTTACTTCAAGAAAGTAACATAAAATACAATTAAGCAGATCACATTTGTAGAATGTATACAAGAAATTACTTCAAAATCATTCTCAAAAAGTACCACAGAAATAAAAAACAAAACAGAGAAAAGCCAAAACCACAAAAACAACATAAACAAAGCAAGATTTCAACCCCACCTTTAAAGAAAGTGTTTCTGAGGATCACGCTGTGTCTTCGTCAGTCGTGTGTTTGATAATGTCATCTTCTTACAGACGTGGCACCAGAGGTCTTCCTGTGAAAAGGGAGGAGGACTACTCACGCTACTGTCTGCCTCTGCTCTACTTACCTTGGCAGAGCCCTGGAGATGCTCCTTAGGCTCACATGTCTGACAGCATACAGTATGTGTGTGTGTGTGTGTATATAAATATAAATATGTTTACTATCCTGTATATATACATGCAGACCAACATATAAATATACATATTAGAGTGGTGTGGAAAAGAGCTGAAAAACACACATTTTAAAATACTACGGTGCCAGCATTTTTGTGATTTTCCGTAGAAGAAGTAAACATCAACGTCAATCTCAATCCCACCCCTCACTTCCCTCGACACTTGCTAGTGTTAGTAAACTTCACAAAACAAAATGACAGGCTTTGAAGCGATCATAAGCTAATGGGATCAGAAATTCAAGGGGGGTTGTCTCCTTATTGTTTTGACACAATTAGAACTTCACAGCTATCAAGAGGGAAGTGGTGTGTAGTGTGGCACAATGGCATGCCTTATGGGGGGGGGGGGGGGGGAGCAATTGTGCCGCACACCAGGGAGGCAGGAGTAAGATGGGGGGTTTTGGAGTTATCCGTTATTAGCTTAGGAACCATACTGGTACTGGTACTGATGTCCAAAAGAGCTGCTACTGATGCTGAAGTCAAAATGTTAGTATATACTGTAGCCAACAGTAATACATAGTGAAAGTAGATATAAATATACAGTACAAATGAAGTATATTGTGAGGGATGGACTGACATCCAGACCGGGATTAATGGTGCCTCCTTACCTGGCCATCATAACTGATGGACAGCCTGAGAGGATAGGCATCCCAACTGGAAGGACTGGTCCTCCCTTTTCAGGTTGGAGACCCTAACAATGGATGATCAGAGCAGATGGATGAGTATCCTGGCTGGAGGTTGGTATAACAGAAGGAGGAGTGGGAAACTGCTTCCCAGAGCCATAGCTCTCTCATTTGGGTCCCTGCAGGACTGCAAGGAAGTTGTATCATTGGAGGGTTCAAAGGTCCTGCTGGAAGGAGCTGTTAAGAGGGGGCTGCCCTATCAGGAGTAAAAGTACGTTGAAGTGCTGGAAGTGCTGCTGAGTCCGATTTTAAAAGGAGCCTTCCACATCACCCACAAGAGTCGAGGGTGAAGAGGAGTGACATGTGTGACAGTAGTGTTTAGGGTCCTGGGGTGTGATCTGTCCCTAGACAGTATATATATTGTGAAAGCCCAGGGCTTGTACAGCCGCCCTAACCCCGACACAGACGGGCAGGAGACAGGTTTTACATGCAACACTCGGCTTAATTACAGTTCTTGACATTGCACAAATCACCACAGCCCAACACAGTCCCTTTTGCCACCAGTCCTCCTCAGGCTTTGTCCTTTTCCTCCCGGCCATCGAGTGGTGGTAACTGGCCCCTTTTCACAGGGCACTCGGAAGAACTCCAGATGCCCAACGAGCTTCTTCCGGAAAATGTCCATGCGCCCCCTGGCAGAGGCCACAGGCCCCAGCAGGGTTTAGCTCCCATGCTCATGACCCGTGGCCCCGCCGGAAACCAAGGGGGTGCCTTCTATCGGTCCGGGGGAGGAGTACTGTCCTGGAAGTACTCTCTCCACCGGTCCTTACATAACTAGGGCATTCCGGCCTGGTAAGGGCCCTGGCCATCCACCACAATATATATATATATATATATATATATATATATATATATATATATATATATATATATATATACAGTAGAGTCTCGCTTATCCAACCTTCGCTTATCCAACATTCTGTATTATCCGACGTCCCACCGCAAAAAAAAAAAAAAACGCATCAATCAGCAACAAGAACTGCAAGCATGAGCGTAGTCTATTTTTTGTTGCTAAGTTAATTTTTTCAGTTAAATTTTTCTGTTGATTTGTTGTAAAACATGATTACAGTGGATTTTGTGGCTGGCCCTCTCTGGCGTGCATGTGTGTGTGCATGTGCGTGTGTGTGTGTGTGTGTGTGCGTCTCTCTCTTGCACGTGTGTGTGTGTGCGCGCGTGCGTCTCTCTCTCGCGCGTGTGTGTGCGTGCGTCTGTGCATCTCTCTCTCTCGCGCGTGTGTGTGTGCATGCGTCTCTCTCGCGTGTGTGTCTCTCTTGTGTGTTTGTGTGTGTGTGTGCGTGCGTCTCTCTCGTGTGTGTGTCTCTCTTGTGTGTTTGTGTGTGTGTGTGCGTGTGTCTCTCTTTCTCTCTCGCGTGTGTGTGTCTGTCTTTGTCTCTCTCTCTCATTCTTTATCTAACGCTGCACAGGGAATGCACAGGGAGAGACTGAACACGTGCGGAAATCATCGGCGCGCACAAACCGAAAGGGAAACTGGCTTGTTCCTATACCGAGTGTGTGGTCGTGCACAGAGGTAAAAGTTTTTGGTCATAACCCGATTTGTACATGTTCAGAGATGTTCGTGAACTGAGGTTCCACTGTATTAGGCTCGTAATGTGTAAAATTACAGTATAACATAGTTTGACGTTTAATAGGCTTTTTCTTAACACCTCCCATTATCCGACATTTTTGCTTATCCGACGTTCTGACAGCCCGTTTATGTCGGATAAGCGAGACTATATATATATATTTTTTTTCCAGATATTAATTTTTACTAATTTTCTTTTCTCGCTTCGCTCACCCACCTCCCCAACCCCTCCCTCCAGGGGCGTGCTTCACTCTCGTCACTTCGCGTCTCTGTTGCTCGTGTTGTGAAGGGGGGGGGGGGGGGTGTGGACGAATCAGCTGCTGCCACCAAGCTGCGTGTTCTGCATGTTGCGCTGCACGACGATCATTTAAAAGCCTGTACAGCAGCTGTCCTTTTGTCTCATTTCCTTGGACGTTAAAGTGTCTCCGATAAATTGTTTGTAAGTAGAGTGTGACTTGCAAGTAGTCTCGCTGGACTTCAAGGTGTCTCCCCGAGACACTTTTTTTTTTTTTTTTATATAATAGATAGATGTATATTGTAGAAGAAGCACAAGAGACAAGAAAAAAGGTTTGGGGTTCCACCCCATATATTAACAATACTGTCTTCACAATAACGTTAGGGCTAGAGAGTAGTCACCAAAGACGGAGTCCAAGACGGGGCTGACTGTGGGAGGCAAGTGATTGGCTTTATATGTAGTGGGCAGGAAGAGGCGGGTCCAATGGGATTAGGGGGAAGTGAGGTTTGTAGGAGGACGTGGTCCGGAGGTGGAAGTGGAACCCGTTAGGTTTTAAGCGGCCTTTCCTTCCTGTGATCTGCAGAGGCGGGAGAAAAGATATTAGTACACTTCGTCACCCTCTGAGTCGACGTTTTACCCTTAGTTGAGCCCATTGACTGCCTCCCATGCACACGTGTGTGATTTTCTGATTTTCATTCATAAATTATAACATTCAAATGTACCACAAGTGAGCACACTAGTCAGACAGGTATGTGTGCTGGAATTGAGATGGGAATGCAGGACACAGCATCCATTATCCTAATGTAGACGGAGACGAGTCAAAGTAACGTGCCAAACAGATACAGCCGATCTTCAGTCAGTGTTTATCGCTAACCAGAAAATCAGAGTTCTTAACAATAAGCAAAGATTCAGTGAAACATCAAACAAAACGCGAGCAATGCTATTAGACTGCAGATCTTGAAGTGAAGGGACAACATGAAAAACATTAAACCTTGGGAACAGTTCCTGCAAAAATTGTAATGATATGATCTTTGAATTGTTTAGTGTAACAAAACCCCAAAAGGGTACCCAAGGAAAAAGGAAAAGAATACACCAATCATGGCCCCTAAAGCTCATGTGAAGGACAGCTGGCTGCTTATCAGACGCCTCACGTTGCCATTATCAAAACCCAAACTGCCGTCCCCTGTGAGTGTCTGGAGTTGAGCCCACATTAGGCAGCTGACGCCTCCAGTTCACGCCAGTCTTAATTAAAACCAATCAATTAGCCTGGTGCTTCTGTTTTCTCTTTTGGATGACAGAATGGACGCATTAGAGATGCCTTGGAGGGCTCTTATAATGTCACCCCTCCGAGTCGTTGGCAGAGCACTTTGTGGTGTGAGCAGCTCTTGTATCTACTGATGGTGGGTTTCATGGCTCTCTGCATTCATTGAATCTCCCCTTATGTCTTCCAGGTGCTTCTTTCTGGACTGATCGGCGTTGTCTCCTGGAAAAGGCCGCTTTCTTTGGTGGTAAGATCTCTTTTAAAGTCGATACCTAGACCATAGCTAATTTATAAGATGTTTACTGACCCTAATGGAGCCGTCTACTGTGAACTCAGTATTGAATGCTTGTAATTTGTGTGCAGTCTACCATGTAGAGAAACACAAAACATTTCATCTGGTGAAAGAAATAAATACTTCAGGGCATGCATCGACTACGGGTGAGGAACCTTCCTGGACTTTAGCTGGTTACTGTCATGGCACAGGCCTCCATCCGCTCCCACCTCAAGGGTTCTGGTGTGATTACTAAAGTTATTTAAGGAGCTGTTTGCAGGCTCAGGTTGTTCCAAGTGACATCGGCTGCAGGTGGTATTCAACTCTCGGGGAGATTTCCTTTTTATAATTGAATCAACATCTTCACTTGTGGTCACTTGAAGCTTAAATGATGCCTCTCAAGGATTCTGTTTACCGTAGATGGCAGAACTTTGAGCCAAAAACCTTGGCGCAGTGACAACAGGAGGTTCCTTTTAGGACTGGCTTCCAAAAATTCCACCTGAAATGTGTCTCTTTAATTCACCCAAATTTAAGCCTAAATTGAATGCACTCCTATTTGGGTGCGATCAGTCAGATCAGATCCCTTAGCCACTCTTGAGATGGCTTGTGCTGGCGACTAGTGGTGAGAATATGGTACTGCAAGCTCAGTGCCCGTCCTTCTCTTGCAGTGTGCTGGCATCAGAAGTTGCACCCAGGGAAGTGCCAGTGCATCCCCTAGGCATTCATCTTCCTGAAGGGAAAGCCGAGCTGCTGGAGCTGTAAAACATGGCTGGCAGTACCTGCTCAAAGTAGACTGCAAATGCAGACAAGGCAGCACTGGAGTGGGCACAACGGAAATGTACTTGGTTTAGCTGGTTCAATGAACAAATGCATAAACCTAAAGAGAGATAAGACAGATTGTATTGAAAAAATTTAAACAGAATGTAAATTGTAGATCAGCACAGAAAGAAAAGCTCAAGATTAAATCCATACCTGGAGAGAGCACAGTGGTGCCCGGCTAAGAGCTCCTGCCACACACATTTTGTGCCGTGGGTTCAATTTCCCTGTGCCCACATGAGTTTTCTTCTCAGATCCTCAAATATGTGAAGGTTTGGTTAGCTGGCAGCCTGGGTGTGTGCCTGAGTGTGCCCCGCAATGAACTGGAGCCTGCTTTGGGGGCCATTTTCTGTCTTGTGCCCATTGCTGCCCAGATAGGATCTGCTCCCATGACCCTGAATTGGAATTAGTTGCTTTGAGAATGGCGTATTATATTATGTAATGTTCGTAAATCCAAAGGTAAAAGTGAAAGAAAAGCACAAAATCAGAGCATCTCTACATGGTGATCGCTGCACAGGTCAACAAACTCAATGCCTGAGCATCGCGGCCATTGCAGGTCCCTATTTTTATTCACATCCAAACAGTCACGTGACTCTGCAGTATATAGACCCCGAGAGGTGGGGACAAGTGCAAATGACATGCAAGAGAAAGAGGGCAGAGGGGGGCACAAGCCCACCCCACCAGTTACTGCTTTTGCTCATAGAACCAGCTAACAGAATGTGAATTGGTGACAAAATGGGACAGAAAAGATATAAAGTCAAAAAGGGGGGAGCCCGTAGACTTCAAGCTACTGAAGAACCGCAGTTAACATGTGATGTGCAATAATCAGTCGGTCAGTCAATTAGTGGGTCAGTCTGTTGGGTTAGGTGAGTCATCAGTCAGTCACGGAGAGATCTAAACCTGTAACAAAGAGAACAAGAATGTTTGAGGAAACCGTCAGACGTAACATCTCCCTGCTCATCATCAATTTGTTGAAATAGCAATTTATTGGGATCATTTTGGCAGTTCTAGATGTCTCCATTTGGTGATGATGGTATGGTGGAGTTCCACAGCCTTAAAACGGGCCTTGTAATGATTTACTTTTTTCTTCGTCTCTTCTGGAATTTCCTTTGTCTTCGGCCTAATCCTTGAGGTGACCGCTCCACTCTCATGGCAAGCGTCAGTTTATGGTGGGGTTTATTGGCTGCAGTCAGCTCGGCCCGAGTCTTAATTACTAGTGATCATCAGCCAGCTGTTTGAGTGAGTAACTAAGGGGGCAATTACCTTTTCACACAGGCAGTACAGGTGCTGAATAACATGATTACTTACATATATCAAGTAGAAATGGTGTTGTATGTTTAATCTGCTGTCCCGTATCTAATATTACGCTTTGTTTGAAGACGTGTCATCATTCATTGTGACAAATATACAAAAGTAGAGGACATCAGAAAGGTGGCAAGTACTTTTTTGCCAGAGCTATTTCTTATTTGGCAGATTCTTTTTTCAAAGTTTGCAAAGCACTTGAATGAGCAGAATGTACAAAGCCAATGAAGAATGTCGACCAAAATTTAAGGTGGGAAGACTTCATTAGAAGCCATGTGGAGTATTAGCACAACAGTGGATTGGACCAACATGCTGGACATTCAGGAGGAGAACGGAGGGGCAGAAGGACTGAGCAGTCCAGGGTGGTGATGTGTACTTCAACGCGCTGGCATGCGGATTGGGGCTCTGCTTTGGATAGATGAGCCTGGCTGAATGTTCAGAATGGCCGCCCGACTGGTACCCTCGGCCATGCTTTTGCTTTGTGTTTCTGCTGATTGTTTCTAACCCCGTGAGTTTCACCATTTTAATTACACTATCAATGTGCACTCACTGGCCACTTTATTAGGTACACTTTGTTGGTGCCGTGTTGGACCCCTTTTTGTCTTTAGAACTGCCATAATTCTTCAACAAGGTGCTGGAAACATTCCTCAGGGATTTTGGTCCATATTGACATGATAGCATCACTCAGTTGCTGCAGGTTTGTCGGCTGCACATCCATGATGCGAATCTCCCGTTCCACCACATCTCAAAGGTGCTCTGTTGCATTGAGATCTGGTGACTGTGGAGGCCATTTGAGTCCAGTGAACTCATCATCATGTTCAAAAAACCAGTTGGAGATGACTGGAGTTTTGTGGCATGGCATGTTATGCTGCTGGAAGTACTGTAGGCATCAGAAGATGGGAACACTGTGGTCATAAAAGGATGGACATGGTCAGCAATAATACTGAGGTAGACTGTGGCATTTAATCATTGCTTAGTTGGTACTAAGTGGCCCAAAGTGTGGCAAGGAAATATCCCCCACACTATTACACCAGGCCCACCAGCCTGAACCGTTGACACAAGGCAGGATGGATCCATGCTTTCATGTTGTTGCTGCCAAGTTCTGACCCCACCATCTGAATGTCGCAGCAGAAATCAAGGCAGGCAGTGTGGTGTAGAGGTTAAGGCTTTGGACCTCAAACCCTGAGGCTGTGGGATCAAATCCCGCTACTGCCACTGTGTGACCTGACTGTGCTCCAATTGAAAAACCAAAATGAAATGTCACCAACTGTATCATAAATGTTGTACGTCACCTTGGATTAAGGCATTAATTAGCCAAATAAGTAAATGTAATGAGACTCATCAGACCAGCCAACATTTTTCCAATCTACTGTTGTCCAATTTTAGTGAGCCCATGTGAATTGTAGCCTCAGTTGCCTGTTCTTAGCTGACATGATGGCACTCGGTGTGGTCTCCTGCTGCTGTCGCCCACTGTGGAGTCCATCATATAATGGGACGACCTGTAAGGTTGGTACTGTAGTCAGGGGCACCACATACATGCCAGGGCCCTGTACAGCACTGTAGTAAAGTGCCCCTCCTTGGCTTCAGTCATACAATGTGTTGGCCATTTAACAGCAGCCTTACTAACAGAACTTTATTAATGTTTACTTTATAACATTTCAAGCCAAATGACTCACAATTGCCATTGTGTATGCTGTTTATATTTGAAGCCAAACGCAGGAGATTATCAGCTCAGATTTTATAACACTGCAAACCAAATGCAACTAAATAGCTTATTAACATCCATCCATCCATCCATCCATTATCCAACCCACTATATCCTAACTACAGGGTCACCGGGGTCTGCTGGAGCCAATCCCAGCCAACACAGGGTGCAAGGCAAGAAACAAACCCCGGGCAGGGCGCCAGCCCACCGCAGGCTTTTTAACATCAAAGTGTAAAATGAAAGACGTGTAAAAGAAATGCAGTCAACGACAGGTCCTATCCTACTGGACTAATGTCTATAGAATTCACCCTGGAGCTTTCACAGTTGCCATCCATCTAGCTTTCAAACCCGCTTCATCCTGAGCAGGGTGGTGGGGCAGCTGGAGCCCACCCCAGCATAATAAGCATTGGGCACAAGGCAGAAACAATCCCTGGGCAGGGTGCCAGTCCATCACAGGGTGAACACACATTCAATTTAGCATTGCCAGTCCTGACATGTGGAGAATAAACTCATTAATGACATCCACTTGGCACACAAGCTCCTGGTCGTTCGACAAGATGGCAAGACTGTTCAGGCTTTCGTGATTGATCGATGAGTGTAAGCCAGTCATTTCTCATGGATTTAAAGACAGCTATCCTTACAGGAGCCACTCGGTTAGCCCCCAGCGGAATAACTGAAAAATCTACCTGAGGTGGGAGGCTGTTTTTGTGCTGTGGCGGCCAGTGAGGCACTAGAAGTGAGGGGGCTAACAGCCCACTCAGTTCATGTCCTTATGCATTCCTCCCAAAGGTAGACCCACAGAGTTGTCGCCACCGCTCTTGCAGGGTATCGTGATTAATGGTGCTGTTACAAAAACAATACATTTCTGCACACTGTCCTTAGAGCCCCCCACAAGTTCAAAGACCTGTGACAAGTGTTCCTGTTGTCCCCCTCTGTCAGTGCCCCTGACTGTGGGCTTCAGGAGAGACTGCAGAGCAATAAAAAGGGTCTAAATTACCCAGCCCAGGTAAGTGTAACCAGAGACCCCCAGGAGGACTATACGATGGGAAGGCTACAAACTACCAAATGCATGAATATGGGCAACATGCTGCCCCCTCAAAGGCAGGCAACTAAAGGACTTCCTTGGTGTTCTCACTCTTTAAGGCCACTATTAGGCCTGGGGGGTCTCTGTTCAAAATGGAGACCACTACCTGACCCACATGTAACTCAGAGAGACTGAAAGTAACCCTAGGAATGGACCTAAAAGCCTCTTCTGATCGATAGTCAGCGAGTCGGGTGGATTGATATTGGAAATTAGCAGGATGAGGGAAGGTCAGAGATTGTAGAAAAAACGCAGCAGAAATGAGACGGCGGTGCTGATTATACAGTGGGTCAGTGTGGTGGGTGGGCACCCTCCTTGGGGTCCCGCGCCTGCTAGTCAGCTCTTTGACTTCCCTCCCAGTATACTGACCTTCTGGCTGCCCGCCGACAACGTCTTTGCTTTTTGTCAAACACGGGCTCACCTTTCCTCTCTTGGGCTGATTTTTCTGCAGTTGTGCTTTCCTTTCAAAACTCCTAGCAGTCCATTTGTCAGCTTTTCCTCTAATGCAGTTTCTTCAATAAGGGCACCAGGGCACAGGTGAAAGACGGTCAGATTTTACTTAAAAATTGAGAAATATTTCTTCACGCAGAGAACTTTTAGATATGCGGAGCCAGTTCGCTTGCAGTGTAGTTGAGAAGTAGCACCTCGGGGACCAGTCCATCTTGACTTGAAATGTTTTTGGAATCATTAGCTGAATAGCAATGGATGAAGTATGCTGGCTGCATGGCCTGTTCTCATTTTAGCTTAAGTTCACACTTTTAAGCGTGGGTGCTACAGTGTGTTTGTACAAACGTATAAGTGGGCACTATAAGTGTTCTGCCAGCGGGTGGACAGGCAGCAGTTTTTAAAAATAAGGCACTAGGAGACATGAAGCAGAATCCAAAACGAAGTTTCAGTGCCAAGAAGTCAAAGTGATCTTCCTCCAGGCCCAAATTACAACCCTAAATCAAAGTCACCCTAAGTTTGTTTGCCAAAAGGTTTTGTGTTCTCCGTAAACTCGGATGATTTAAAGTGCACAGCACTTACCCTCATACCCTTGTGATGGTGATTTCCTGCACTGCTCACTTCTGCTGATTTTCCTTACCTGTGTGGTAGCTGGCAGAGATCAAAATGGCCTCTGGAAAAGATGGCGACTATTTGAACTACATTACATGTCATTTTAACATAAAAACTGGGGGGTAAGATACACACTCGATTCAGGACCCCCACTTAGGCTCTGTTCACAACAGAGTGTCGATTAAACACACAGATGTATCAGGAAAGCTTGCTTTACACCTTCACAAAGGAAGAGAAGACCAGCAGACACGTAATCTTTGGTATTCTTTATTAAATGATCATGCTGCATTCAAATAACAACTTCAACATTGTAGTAATCAGCGTCTGCCCCTTTTCCTTTCAGATATATACATATAAATCCTCAATAGTTGTAACAAAGTCATGAACAAACATAGTATTTTTATTCCTTCTTTAAATATAACATTTAATTGCAAACTGAACTTAACTGTGTCTTAATGGGCCGCACCACGCCGTCCGCTGCACACCAGCTATATTTCTAAACACCTGTACGCTCGCCGCATCACCTTTGGATGGCTCTGCCTTTCTTACAGAAACCATTATGAACATCAAAACCAAGAATGGGCAAAATGTCAGAAAAAAAACATAACAGAAAAAGCCAGAAATTTTTAAAATCGAAGCTTCTTCCTAGCATTACGTTCTTGACTTTAAGACACACAATGGCCAAAAGTGTGTTTACTCCTCACCATCACAGCGACATTCATATTTTGGACATCCCATTCTAAATCCAGGAGTGTTCATTTGGAGTTGCCCTTTGGGGGGTATAACAGTCTCCACTCCTCTCTGAAGGCTTCCCATAAGATTTTGGAGTGTGTCAGTGGGACTTTGTGCCCATTCAGCCATTTGGGAGGTCAGGTAGTGATGCTGGACTAGAAGATCTCACTCACAATTTGTGTTCCAGTTCATCCCAAAGGTGTTCATTAGCGTTGAGGTCAGGGCTCTGTGCAGGCCACTCGGGTACCTTTATGTCTTTATCAACCTGGCTTTGTGAATAAGAGCACAGTCATGCTGGAAAAGAAAAGGACCTTCAACAAACTGTGCCCTCTAAGTTGGAAGTAGTCTGAAATGTCTTTGTGTGCTGCAGCATTAACAGGACCCTTCACTTGAACCAAGGGACCTCATCCAAACCCTCAAGAACAGCCCCTGACCATTATCTGTCCTCCACCACATTTTACAGTGGGCATAATGCACCCTAGAAGGTAGCGTTCTCCTGCTGTTACCCATCTCAGATTGTTTCCTCAGACTGCCAGACAGTGAAGTGTGAGACATGTGTCCACTGTTCCAGAGTCCAATGGCCACGTGCTTTACACTACTCCAGGTGATGCGTGGTATTGCGCATTGTGATCTTAGTCTTGTGTGCAGCTGATCAGCCGTTTTCATGAAGCTCCTGTCACTGGTCTGTACACTGGTACTGTGAGTGCTGTGCAGAGTGGAGGCAGGACGTCTGCATTTTTCCCAGTTGATTCTGGGGTTTGTCAGGGGTGTGTTCTGCTACTACTCTGTTCAATGCTTGTATGGACTGGTGTTGGGCAAGGTCATGGGGTCCAGCTGCTGTGGGGCATCTGTTGGTGAAGAAAGGTTCACGGATCTTGACTTTGCTGACGATGCTGTGATCTTCGCGGAGTCAATGGAGGCTCAGATTAGGGCTCTTGAGGGACTAAGCGAAGAGTCTGAGTGTCTGGGCTTGCAAGTGTCCTGATAAAAACCAAGATCCAGGCCTTTAATGACCTCTTGGGCACAGCCATCAGCAGTGTGTCTGTCTGTGCAGAGAGTGTCGACCTTGTTGAGAGGTTTACTTACCTTGGCAGTGACATTCATGTCTCTGGTGACTCTTCCTATGAAGTCAGTAGACGGATTGGGAGAGCATGGGGGTCATGAGGTCACTGGAAAGGGATGTGTGGCGCTCCCAATATCTATGCAAAAGGACGAAGGTCCAAGTCTTTAGAGTCCTGGTGCTTCCTGTCTTGCTATATGGTTGCGAGACATGGACGCTATTCAGTGACCTGAGACAAAGACTGGACTCCTTTGGTACTGTGTCTGTCCGGAGAATCCTTGGGTACCGCTGGTTTGACTTTGTGTTGAATGAGTGGTTACTCATGGAATCCCAAATGAGGCACATTACCTGCATTGTGAGGGATTGTCACAAACCCTAAGCAGAGCCCATGATGCCACTCTTCAAGTGCTGCTTGCCCCTTACTCTGTCCAACTCACTGCATTACTTGATTACTCTCTGGAATTTGCTTGAGTGTCCCCCAGCTGGAGACCATCGCCTGCTTCTTCTGTTGCTTTGTAAAGTTTTGAACATCTGCTTCTTCTTCCCTGAGGGTGACCTGGTTCACATGATCCTCATTGTTGGATCATAACACCTGGCTACAGCAGATAGATGGTCATTTTCGGTGGGTGGGACTGGACTGTGTGTCTGTCTGGGGGGATGCCAACCAGGCAGTTTCATCATGTGGTGGGTGAAGCAACATGCTGTACCAGTGAATGCACCACAACCTGACCTGACCTGACCCGTCGCACAGTTCTGGTGCTGATGTTGCTTTCAGTGACAGCCTGGAACTCTATTGTGAGTGATACCCCAGAGGATATGCGATTCCTACATGCTGAGTACCATGTTCTGCGAGTTTGTGTGGTCTACCACTTCGCTGCTGAGCTGTTGTTGCTCCTTGACATTTCCACTTCACAGTAATGGCACTTACAGCTGACTGGGGCAGGTCTATCATAGCGGAAATTTGTCATGGTGACTTGTGGCAATGTGGCATCCTATGACAGTGCCACAATTAAAGTCACTGAGCTCTTCAATACGACTCATTCTCACGGAGTTTGCATGGCTGTGTGACGATTTGATGCACCTGTGTGGCTGAAACATCTGAACTCGATAATTTCGGGGGGTGTCCACATACTTTAGGCCACGTAAGTGTATGTGCTCACCAATGATACATTTTGAGCTTTTGAATTTGCATTAAAAAGTGTAAGTGTTATTAGAAATCCAGCAGCATCTGAAAACCTTTAAAGGTTATGGTACAAGGCACTGTATAACTGCATGTGCGTAACAGGGCAGGAGTTTTGGAGGAAACACCCCCAAGTGCATTTTATTTTTGTCTTTTCTTTTGCACAACTTCATGGATTGTCTTTGTTAATTTACTTATAGATGTGTCAGCCAAGGTGGTGCTCTGATCAGTTCTACCAAACTCAGGTGGGCAAAAAAATGGGCATGGTGAAAAACGAATCAGAGTTCAAGCATCTCCTTTTCCGTTATCAGTATGCAATGGCTAACATCTCAGCTGATGACGACAGAGATGACTGAGCGTTTATATCTGAGGCAATAATTCCCGATAATCACTGGCACCAAACAACCAACTCCAGTTCCGTTTCGCCCTTGTACAGACCTTTGCCTCTTCTGCTCGGGCTCACATTGGAATGCATGTTGCTGACCAAATGATGTAATTCACGTGAAAAGCACGGGGGTGAACAAAGGCCAAGATCAGGAGGCATAAAAGGCACTTTGAATCAAATGCTGGCGTGTGCACTGTTACATTGTCCTGAAAACACTACTGATGAGATGACAGCAGCCAGTGGGATGCGGCTTTATACTCCGTGGGGCATTAATACCTTAATTGTTCAGCAAAAACTTTAATTATTGCTACTGTATGTCAGCAATGCAAAATGGTGGCTGTAATACAACTGGATAGCCATGTGCCTAAAAGAGGACGTGAAGAAGAACATGTTTCTGCAGAGTTAGCTCCTCTAAGGTCCATGCCATATCTCTGGTGTGCAGTATGTGTGATGTCTTGGATTGTCCGGTTCCTGGAGCATGATGGGAGCTTTGACAGTTGGCTTTCTTTGGAAGAGAGTCAGATAATCCACAAGTGACACCATTAGCAGGGAAGGCTTATAACTGGGACGAGTCTGGGAATGGTGCAGGGTCTCACCTGTATGGTGTGGGGAAGGCCCAGGAAGGGGGTTAAAAACTAACTGGCCAATGTCTAGTGTGCAGTGTACCCAGAGTGCACCATTAGTGACCTTTACCTAGGAAGGCAGAGAGTTCTATCAAAAATAAGTAGGCATGGGATGCCAGGCTATGTGCACTGGGCCACTAGTGAGCAGTATGACCATCAGGAGTGCTGGGGTCCTGACATTTTTAAAAAGATCTTCTTATTTTTAGTTTTGTTTATAATGTGTGGTTTATCTATTGTTTGGTGTCCTTGAGTGTTTAGAAAGGCGCCAACGAATAAATAAAATGTATTTTATTATTATTATTCTCTATTCCTGTCATTTTAGACAGCCACTGCTGAATAAGCTGTATATCCAAGACTCTTGAATAAGTAGACAAATCTTCTGTTACATGATACAGGGGTCCCAGGTACACTAAACAGCTCTTTGAGGGTACTGGACAGGACCTCCAATCAGGCTGTCACCAGTACAACTCTACTGTGCTGAGCAGGTAAAGAAGCACCAGTCGCTGCAAAGTGTAGTGTGGTAAATGTTCACTTTAATACGTGGGCTCTCATCTAGTTAGGGGCTTTTGTATGTCGGAACTTCATTTCTGAGCTTAGCTTTCATTTTTCTGTTTGTTTTGTGGGTATCGATTTTCTGTACTATATCAAATTTTTTATTTACTTGACACCATGTTGTTTGTGTGTTGTCACATTCTCATTTGTGTTATCGTGAGAGCAAGAATTAGTGACGCCACCGGTAGTTCTGGTATACGTAAATATGGCACCGTGTAGGTTGGAAGTATGCATTGATACAGTGTGTGACCGCATCCACCACACGCAGCTTCAATATATCCTTCAGTGGATATTCCTGACAACTACATTTTAGTGTTAGCGTGTTTACTGTCTCTGGTTTTAACTTCGGCTCTCTATCTCAATCAACGTCCTCGTTCTTGCCCGTTTTTTTTGAGCTTCTTTCTTCCCGATTTTGACCTCAAGCTTTTTCCTGACTTTGTCTTTCGACTCTTGGATCATCTGGATCTTCTCACAAATAATCCTCAGACGCCTATATATGTCGTCTTTAACACAACATGCAGTCATAGCTTTATGATGTCACTTCACTTGGTAACTATGGGCTGTTATTCCGTTTGTCTTCTTGAATTTCCTTTTTGTGTTTTGTATTTTCCACCTCTCTCATAGCCTTTATGGTGTTCTTGGTTCGCCTCTTATTGAATGTCATCTCTCACATGCTGTGGTCGTTAAGGCCGCAGTTACCTGACAGGGCTGCTGTCTCCTGGTCATCGCCCTGTTTTGTGCTCTTTCCAGTCGGGTGCAGGTTTAGTGGTCATTTAGAATGTTTGGTTTCGGAAAATTTGAGATGTGATTTTTAATTTTTGTCATTGGGGGATTTCAGATTTGGATTTCGTGTTGTGGTTTAGGTAAATTAACATCTTTGCTCTTTTGTGTTATGTTAGACAATTTTCACTCATTTGTATGGTGTTATTAAAATTTCTTGCAGATTTGCACATTATTTATAGTTGTTTTTCAACAGTCACCACCCATTAGAAATGGCCTTGTTTTCTAATGGGCGCCACCATTGAGTGACATGACTACTGGTTACTATATCTGTGCTTAGTTATTTATTGAAGTATTTACCACGTTTAAGTTCTCCAACGGATAAGTCGGGGCTTGATTTTATCGTATAATTTCCAGTATTTTATAATGTCGAATGTGGAAAACTCACGCTATTGGTCCAAGAGATTATGCTATGCTAACGCCCACCTGAGAGAGTAGGAGCACACGGCGTTTTTTTCTATGTATTGTGCCTATGTGACCACATGGTAAGACCTGAACTATTCAGAAGCGACATTTGCACTGTTTTGTGTTTTTTGTATCTCACACCCTCAATACACCTTTATTGTAAGAGCATCTCTTATCTACAATGGAGCGTTCGATTAGAAGAAAATATGAAGCTGGTTTTAAATTAAAAGTCGTTGAAGTGGCGAAATAAATTGGTAACTGCGCTGCTGCAACAAAATTTGATGTGTCTAAGAAACTGATGTGAGATTGGAAGAAGCAAGAAGATGTAAAGAAAAAAAATGTAAGGGACGCATTTTTGAACGGGCGTACAAGTCGGGGTCTGACTTTATGATCGATTTTTCGGGTTTCAAGACCCGACTTATACGTGAGTATATCCGGTAGCTTTTTAATTTAGTAGAGAGTATTTTTTTTTGTTCATTCAAATATTTTGTTTTTTGCTCTATTTACTTCTTTATTCCCCAATTGATTATTATCACCCATCCCCCACCCATTTTCCAACCCACTGAATCCAAACACAGGGTCACGGGGTCTGCTGGAGCCAATCCCAGCCAACACAGGGCACAAGGCAGGAACCAATCCTGGGCAGGGTGTCAACCCACTGCAGGACACACACAAACACACCCACACACTCACTAGGGCCAATTGAGAATCGCCAAACCATCTAACCTGCATGTCTTTGGACTGTAGGAGGAAACTGGAGCGCCCGGAGGAAACCCACACAGACACCGGGAGAACATGCAAACTCCACGCAGGGAGTAAACCCGGGTCTCCTAACTTCCTAACTGCGAGGCAGCAGCGCTACCCTGCTCCACCGTGCCGCCCTCATTATTATTATCAGTCATGGCAAATTTTAAATTCTTGTACAAGTTAATTAAATTGAATTTTCTTTTGTCATTTTGGCCTACACATTTTGAAGTTCTCCACAACACTTTCCCATTACCAGACCAGTGAGCTCCAAGTTGTAATGTAATCCTGGAGAGAAAGGTTCAATGGCTAGTGTGGTGATGGCGAGTGAAGCCGCACAAGGTTAACGGAGAGTGTGTCATCGCGCACTGGGTATTCTGTGGTGCAGCCACCCCTCAGCGTAGTCAGGTGCTGCTGTTGTTCAAGTAGGCCTGCAGGCCATATGTCTTCATTATTTGATCCTATCTGTGTGCTGCCATGCTTCCTCTGCTGTAATTATTTCTTTCCTCTTAATAAACACCATTTTGTTTTACTTTTGGCCTTCTGTTGTATTGTGTGGGTTTGGTGATGGCTCATGAGAGCCCCCTACAGTCCACAGCCTGTCTATGTGCCATACATGGAATATTACAGCTCCTTAGAGGACTGCAGCAGCTTACCTCACCTACAGTACAGTAGGAGTTCATGTCGGACTGAAGTGATTTATGGACGCTCATAACAAGTTCATTTTCCTGCTCTGGTTATGAAAGTACAGTCCATGACTGGCTGGGAACCCTGCAGTGTTGTCTGGCCTCCTGTCTGGCCAAGCCTCAGTCAATTAACAGATGCAGCTGCTGAGCTGCCTGCACAGATAAACAGACTGTGGACTTTGTATGAAGCAGTGGCAAAAGATGGACCACTGAGGATCTGGGAGCGAACAAATCTGGAGGATAATTCAACTAATGAGAACTGAGGAGGTAATGGGAATGCAAAGTGGCTTACGCTGGAGTCTCGTTTGCCAGACGGCAGTTGTCAGTTTATCAGGACCCAAGGCCTTTAGAGTGCCTTTGTATGCACATGTGGCTGCCCTCTTTTTATTTGTATTCTTCTCTCCTTTCAAAATGTATGCTGCACTTTCGAGTCTCTCCTGCCAGCCTTTCCTTCATGTAGTTCCTATCAGGGCTGAGAGCACCAAGAAGCCCTTGAGAAGAAACACACTGTAACCAAAATGAGAGCGAGCCCTAGCGGACAAAGCCCATTCAGCTTGAACTAGCCAGTTGTTCAAAAAGCACAGGCCCTAAGCAGAGCCCATGATGCCACTCTTCAAGTGCCGCTTGCCCCTTATTCTGCCCAACTCACTGCATTACTTGATTACTCTCTGAAATTTGCTTGGGTGTCCCCCAGCTGGAGACCATCGCCTGCTTCTTCTGTTGCTTTGTAAAGTTTTGAACTTCTGCTTCTTCTTCCCTGAGGGTGACCTGGCTCACATGATCCTCATTGTTGGATCATAACACCTGGCTACAGCAGATAGATGGTCATTTTCATGTCTATTTTTTCAGATTCCAGACAAGAGTATAGTATACCTACTGTACACCCAGTGGCCACTTTACTTGGTTCACCCTGATAGCACCAGGCAGGACCCCTTTATGCCTCCAGAACTGCCTGAATTTACAAAGTTGGAATGATCCATGGCTGCTGTTGTTCACCCTAAATTCTGATCTGATCTGGCCAGGTGACGGTTTTCCAGTTTCCACTTGTCCAGTTTTGACGATCAGGTGTCCATTGTAGTCTCATCTTCCTGTTCATATATAAAAGCAGTGGTCTTCTGCTGTTGTGGCCTTATTTGCGTCAAGGGACAACACATTGTGTGAGGCCTTCTGCACACCCCCGCTTTGAAGAGTGTGATTTGAATGTGTGTGGCCTTTCTGTTACCCGTTACCCAAGACCCCCCTCAATAACAAGGTGGCTCGCCATCCTCCTTAATTTGTATAGTGAAGTGTATGGAACACCGAGGTGATCAGCTGTTTCTGAGCTCACGTGGCACCAGTGATCTCTGTGATTGGTTAGAGTCAAACAGTAACCAAACGTCTGGACCATGTCTGCATGCTATATAAGCTGAATTGAGCGACCCTACCAGAGAGGCCAATGAGTGGATATTTCACTGGATCTTCTCATGGCTGCTCCTTTAGTTGCCCACCAGATCCATCTCACTGACTTGACTCATGCAGTCAGATGGATGTGATGGGCTGAGGTTTTGCTTTTTGTTGTTGGAGCTCAGCTTTCAAGTGTAAAACCCATCCAGACATGAAGAGAGGTTGTAGAGAAAACTGCTCTTGGACAATTGGATCTGTAAAGCTACCCACTGCTCCTCCCGCAAAATTATTAAGATTTGTATAAAAACAGAGGGTCTTCCTACTCTTGTCTCATGTGTTATTGTCCTTCGTCATCTACTTCTTATGCTTTTGCTTCCTTGTAGATTGTTCCTTTCTGGGAAATGAGGGTGGGCATCATGAAGTGAAGTTCCCCCAACCTGGAAGGCCCCCCACGGCGATGATTAAAGCCCTTTTTCTTAACCATCATAGGCAGAACCTCACGTTGAATGTGCAGCAGCGCCACAGTGTTTGTTATGGACGTGAATGTGAGGTTATCATCTCTGATGGGCTTGGCAAAATGTCAGAACATGAATGTATTATTTATTTTTTTATGTGCCAAATTTTGCCTATTTTGGGGTTTTCCACAAGTTTAGGATATTAATTCTGATGTTTGCTTCACGTTTGGAACCAAGTTAAGAAACGTTATGTTTTTCTTTACTTATGCCATGAATCCAGTCGGCACTATCACAGGAAGTGACGATATAAAAAACTGCTTTATCCAGGCCCTTGGATCTTCATAGTGGTGGTTCTGGTAGCGACCGCTTTAAATATCTAACTTTCAGCATCGTCCTTCCCTTTCACTTCCTGGTCACTCAGTTCTGTTTTGCTTTCCTCGTATTCTGACCTTTGATTTTGTAGCAATTAAGAAACGCTTGACACCAGTGCTTTAGGTTATTTTATCAGTTTCTACCACCTAGAATCTTCTTTGGAAATTAAATATTTAAGTTTTCTCAATGTGTTCTGAAAAACCTGTACTGATTTCCGTTCCGTCTTTGTTTACACGATGTGCTGCTTTGCATCATGTGACTGCAGTCGTCACATCAATTGCACCGCCTGTGTGATGACAGAAAATAATACAGCAGCAGTCACGTTTCACGTCGTCCCTTGTTGGGTAAAACATCTTGAACCTGAAATCGAGCGTCCTTAGTTTATTCACCAAGTAGGCCCGAGCGTCAGGGGTCTTTTACAGTTTTTAATCTCCTTTCTGACTTTAACTCCTGTTTCATGTTTTGGTTGCCTTATTTTTTGTCTTTTTTTTTGTGTCTCAAGGCCAATTTTGACTTTGCTTCACATTACCATCTACTTGTTAGATTCTGTTCTCCCAACAATCCTTCAACGCCTGCTTGCCTTGACCACAACTTATTTCTGCTTTACCATCTACCGGTTTCTGATCCTTCTGGTACTCTGTGGGCACCTTGCTTGCCCATAGCTATAAGTGCCAAGGTGGCACAGAAAGGTCAAGATGAGCCGACACTGCAGTTGGAGTCCACAGTGCACTTGTCAGTTAAGCCATTGTCTCCTGGGGTAATTGAAGTGAACGGATTTCACTTTTCTTCATCTCCGTTATTAATGAGGGATGACGACTGTTGGCAGTGCAACGACTCTAATTGTCATCTAATATCACCTCAGATGCACGGCACTGCAGAAGGCTTCTTAAAATGAGTAGCTGTCATAATAGATTCGGCGTCAGGAATGACTCTGCATTAACAAGGCAGCTCTGATAAAATATTTAGACATGTGTCTGGGGTGCACCGTGCTGTATCACCTCAACTTTATTTACCGTACTCTTCTTTCCTGGCGTGAAATGAAAGTGCAGTTTTTGTTGAGGGCTGTAATGCATTCCACTGTCTGAGAGTCACATTATCTCTTTTGTCACTCCGGTGGTCTCCTGGCTGCCATTGTGTGTCCTACGCTACGGTCTGACTGGCAAATTCAAGGGAGAAGCTCCTACTCGACCAATCCATTAACACACAAGTGTTGCCACCTGGTGGCTTACTGCATGAAGTCACAATTACTGTACATCAACTCCTTTGGGCTTCCTAATAAACCTCAAGTGGGGGAACGTAGAGGTAAGCCAGAGGGAGTGAAAGGCCTGTGTGGAGTGAGTGTAAGCACTGAAGGAGGGGACTGAGGACGAACAATCGGAATCTGCTAGAAGGTACTCATCTTAAAGGAGAAGAACTCAGCTTTGCCTTGGAGTTCAATTTCTCTGTTCACTGTGCCTGACATTTGCCACCTTCTTCTCTGAGAAGTTAATTTATGTGAAGCAGTCTGATACTGGGGGTATCTTTTTTTTTTCCAAGCTTTAAACTTTGTCTTTCATTTCATTTGACTGTTGACTCTGTGGGTGCCATGATGGATCACGGTTGTTGGGTCTGAATGCAGTGCCCGGTCGTTCTCAGTGTGATGTTTGCTTGTTCTCTCCATATCAGTGTGGGGTTACCACAGGTACTCCAGTACTCTTCTGGTTAAATCGACTGGTGATGGTGGTGTGGGTGTGTTCCTGAGGGGGCCCTGCTCTGTCCACCGCTTTTTCTTGGCTTGCGCCGAGTGCTGAGAGGATTGGCCAAGATGGATTAAGTGAAGCTGAGAGTGATATGTCCGAAAAAAATACCTTTACTTTAGACCAGGATTTCCCAAAGCTTTTTTGTTTTGTGACCCCATTTTGAAATCTGTCACGACCCCAGCTGTTTGAAATATTGACATTCACTTCCTAGTTGATACATTGTTTAATGATGTTTCTCTCTCTCTATTTTTAAATATTTTCTTGTGACCCCATTAGCATATCAGGTGACCCCGTTTGGGGTCACGACCCCAACTTTGGGAAATACTTCTTTAGACAGTTTTGCTTTGACACCTAAAAAAAAAAAAGTGGACCCTGCTTGACAGGAGTGGGCTGGGCCTCTGCTCCTCAGCCCTCTGCCCACCCGGTCTCAGGGCTTGAGAGCGTAAGTGAAGAGTAAGGCTGCGACGCGACACATGCTCCAGCAGACGCAAGCGGTTTACTGTTTATACTTGCGCGTGTACTTTACATAAATCTGGAGGAATCCACCAGGTGGAAGTGCGAGATATTATCACGGTGTGAACAGGTTTGGCTTCGCTGTGTTGTGAATTGCCTGAAACACCCATTAAACTCAGATGACTCCTTAACGCAATATCTCTGAAAAGGATGTTTAATGATTAAATCCATCAATCCAGGGATGTCTCCATGCCAACAAGCATTGGGCACGAGGCAGAAACAATCCCTGGACGGGGCATCAGCTCATCACAAGGTGAACACAAGCACACACATACACACTGGCGTCATTTTAGTGTCACCAAATCTGCATATCTTTGGAAGGAAAGCGGAGCTCACTGTGGAAACCCAGCAGGAAAACATGCAAACTCCAGGCAGGGAACACCAGCGACGAGACTCCCTGTAAGACAGCAGCGCTACCGCTCTGCCACCGTGTCACCCCCATGTGTGTCATTATTAACAGTATTCATTATTTAAATGAAATGAACGATTTATCTGTAAATTGTAACATACATACTTTAATGCATTTCATCATGAAAGTGATACCAAGTATAAACCTAAGGATTCTAAATGTGTAGAGAGTTGGAATATCATACATTTAATGTGTTCTGTGTGGCGATCTATTGCTGTTTGCCGCTGCTGTCAGGTCAGGAGGAATCCCCAGAAAAAAAGATGGCACAGAAGACGGTATGTGAGACTTTTAAAATGTATCGTGTCATTACGCGTGAATATAAAAGCACCACGAATGCATCTGTATGTCGGCATTTTGCTTCACCACATCGAACCGTTCATCAAACATTGAAGCGCGCACATCGATCCCACTAGGACCCGCAGAGACGCTTTCTGTCACATGTAGGTAATAAACAGAGACTCTGACATAAATTTCCGACTTTTATCACCCCGACTTTTTGCTGGTACTGCAACTCGTGCACGCATCGCGTTAATTCCGGATGACCTGCTCAGAGGACGCATCTAATGAACGATGGGAACGCGTGGCAGCCATGATGTGTGCGCATACACGTTCTGAGCCTGAAGTATAAACGAGCCCTTAGCTGTGCATACCATCCATTACACTGCTAATATCAGATGACGTCCATTTGAATGATGAGATAAAAACGACAAAACATTCACAATTCTATTCATTTAACTCCAAATGGGATGCTAGTGGAGCACCCCAGCATATTCTTCCTCAGCCCTCCTTTCCTGCTAATTCAATCATTTGGCGTCCCAAATCAGAAATCAACTTTCTGTATCTGCGGATGATGTAGTCAATCCAGGTCATGCCCCACAGAGATGAGGAGGGCAGCCGCTTTCACTTTTCACACAATTCAATTTTTTATTTCATACTGAGGACAATTAAAAAAGCTACAATGTCCTAAAGATTCCGGTAAGCAAGGTTTTTAAAAAGACTATTAAGGACAGACGTGTCAGCAGGTATTTAAATTCGCTTGATAGGAAACAGTGACATGTAAAGAAATAAATCAATGGGCTGCCTGCCGCGACTCCCTTGTTCAATCGATACAAGTAACCGAACTCCTGCTGTTATTTCGGCGCTTTGTAGACGCTCGACGTCTGCTCCACGGTGCCGCCAATTAGCTTTATGCACAGCTCAATTAGCCACAAAATGCCCATGGGAATGGCACAAAATGGGTGCCACTCCTCACCAGGATCGCTGAAACAGTTGAGCCTCCACTATGGATGAATTCCAACACTTAGCTTTTCATCCAGTTGTTGAACCTGTGAGTCACTTAGACTGAAGTCCATCCTGGAAACATCAGGGGCAAGGCAGGAAATGACCCTCTTTGGGTGGACACTCAAGTGCTCAGGGCCCACCCAGGACGTTTATTAAAAGTGGCATTTATGGAAACATTATATCTCTGCCAAGGTTCCTCCCCAGGCTGTTTTATGTCCTTTTTGTTCTTTGTTGAGCCATTTCTGTGCGTTAATATTACTTTTGTGAATTATCTGCTGCCTTTGCTTTGCCTGTGTTGTTTTCCATGTGTTTCGTGGGTTGGTCCCCAAGAGGCGGGGCCACCTGTCAATCACTGCTAGGACCTGCCCTCCCTCCGCCCTATATATCCAGAGGCTCTCCCACAGTTCACTGTGCGTTCTTTTTGTGAATTCAGTGGGTTTTGTGATTTTCTGGATTTTTTCGACCTTCTGCTCCAGGTTTTGTTACACACAATTCCATTTTGTTGTTCCTGCTTTGCGCCCATTGTTGGCTGGGATTGGCTCCAGCAGACCCCCGTGACCCTGTGTTAGGATATAGTGGGTCGGATAATGACTGACTGACAATTCCATTTTGACTTTGTACCCCAAAGAGCTTCGTTGTTATTGGAGAACATTTTTTAAAAGAATAAATCTATAAATATTATATAAAGATTCTATGAGGCAATTTATGTGTGTAGTTGGGGTTTCTGGCAGGATTTCCCCCGTCTAGTGGACATTTTAGGAAGTGCTTTTTCGTACTTTGAGACTCCTAATTTACGTCATTGTGTTAAATGACTTGGGTGATTTTGCTGTGTCATTGATTTGGTGGGAAGTACTGCTGCCCAGTCTGGAGTTTTTCCCCTAACTTGTTGCTGAAATTGGCTCCACCCCCAACTCACTGTGCGATAGGGCGGAGTCATTTGGGGGTGGGGTTTGATGTCTCAGTGCTCCCATTTAAATAAATATTCTACCCAAAAATTTTATTTTTTCGTATGCTACTTACCACTTTTAGTTTGTAGTGGCTTGAGAAAATTTTTTAGTCTCATGTTTATTTGGAGGAAGCACATAACAAAGTTTCTGACAGAATGGGACAAAACAGTGACCAATAAATGACCATGAAAGAGTCTCACATTACTTGTGTCTAGTTGTCTAGCATTGGTCGGAGCGAGTCGCCGACTAGTGTGTGTCACATCATACAACTAGCCTTGATTGGAACTTCTGACACACTGATTATGTAAATGAAGTCTATGATTGAAAATCCCTGGAAAAGTCGTCCAATGTGACATGGACTTTTGTGTTCCCACTAAATCCCAACCTTGCCTTCTGTACTAAAACTGCTGTCATAGGACTGGGTTGATGTTCCTGAAACCACACTGGCTTCATGGCACTGCACCTCTGCAAATATGTGCTATTACTGCATTCTGGTATTGAGAGGTATTTATGCTGTGCGACGATGAAGAAATACACAATATCATTATTGGCGAATTAAATTAATGCACAGTTTATATCGTATTATGGGAACCGTCTGACATCTGACCCCACATACAAGAATCCTTGTCCTCATCATCCGTCCCACAGTGGACCCCACCCCATTCAATGGACTGCAGCAAGAGGTCAGTTACTGAATATGGGAGGAGTCTGACATCTGACCCCACCCACACAAGTCTCCACCCCATCCTGTGTCCCACACCAAGGGGGAGTTGTTATTAAGTCGGTTTGAGAAGACAGGAGGTGGTGAAACTCAAATCCCAATGCAGACACTGGAGAGGTGTGGGTGTGCTTGAGTAACCTGAGGGGCCAGCAACTTGGGCAAGAACCGCAAAGGTGCAACATGGTGGGGCGGGGTGAGTTGATATGTAGAAGTGTTTTTAGTGGTGATTGGACTGTGAAATCACTGCTCTGGTCCTTGAAAGAATATGAAGTGCATTCAGAGGACCACAAACACTTGGAATAAGTGACCAAGTAGTGTGGTGGACAGCAGGACTTTAGGAAATAAAATGGTATATAGTGCCTTACATATCTATCTATCTATCTATCTATCTATCTATCTATCTATCTATCTATCTATCTATCTATCTATCTATCTATCTATCTATCTATCTATCTATCTATCTATCTATCTATCTATCTATCTATCTATCTATCTATCTATATATATATCTAGCGCTACACCGAGTGCACATTGCTACCCATTAATGTGACCACAGTCATCCACACCAGAGGTCACATTGGCAGCAGTTCTTTGGTTAGATGCCATTAAATGGATTCCGAGACAGACTGGTTACTAATGAAGGTCAGCAAGTGTTACATTTGTGACAGAGCAGTGCAACAAGCCATCCTGTAGAAAGGGCATCCTGCCTGTTAATGGCAAAGACGTCTGTGTAGGGGAGGAAGTTAACCTTTGACCGAGATTCCTGAATCCTAAAATACAACTAATACGTAACAGAAGAAAGTGTAAGCAGTGTGAAGTTGAAGTTTCTCTTTGACAAGAACACGGGGGCACGGTTGGAAATGTAATGGCAGATTTTGCACAAACTAGGTTTTTTTTCACGTGAAGATCCATAGACACTCGAAATCAATAGTAAAGAAGCAGTGTTGTGGAAGGCAGGATTTTTATGGTCATCAGATTTCAATTTGATGTTATTTTGGACACTTGAGGTGAACAGGTTTGGATGAGCTTTCTGGGCTGAATGGCCGAGTCTCGTCACAGTTGTTCCAATGGTCTAATGAAGGACTGGCTCTTGGACTTCAGCATGGTATAAATGTGTCCAGATGCTACTTGGCCACTGAGCACACAAATGACACTAAGAAAGTGACAGCATTCTGCAAACGTGTCTCTGGTCAGTGAACAATGCTAGCCCAGTCCTTTGGGGTGCTGTGGGGTACCACATTAGGATTTCTGTAGGTGGCTGACAGAAGTGACCCCCGCCATTTCTCTGTCTTGTGTTGCTTTGTGAAGACACCAGGTGATTGTACATGAAGTGAAAGGCGCGATCAAAATAAACTTTAATTGAAATTGTAATTTTGCTCATTATTTTGGTCTCCTCTGTGAAGGAGATGGTTGGTGGTCCTTTCCTGTGGTCACCAAGGAGCTCCTTTTAGAATAAACATGCAGATTCTGACATCACCCCCTCGCACCCTAATGATAATTTCGAGGGATGCGCTCGCCCCACGGGGTATTCGGCGTCCGGATGAGTACCAGTTACCTCTGTAGCAGTTGGCGCCCTTCATGCTCCGTGGTATGTAATGTCCTCCTGAAATCTCCACATGAATCTGCTAATGCATTAACTCTTTCCCCTCCAGAGCGCTTGGCCCTTGTTAATATTCTCATTAGCCATGAAAATCACCCAATTAGTCTTTTTCAGATGGTGCTTTAGTCCCGGGCAACGGCAATTTTTTTTCTTGGTAACGTTTTCCAGCTTTCAACTTCATTTTTCACCTCAGTAGGTTTGCATTTAAATGTTTGACTTGCCATCGTATATCTCAGGCTCCTTCAGCAATATAAATAGCTCTAAGAGGAAACTTCATTTTAGCAGGTGCCTTTTTATCAATAGTTAGGGGATAAAAGCAATTAATCAACAACATGAAGAAAGCCAAGACTTAGCAGAAGAGAAGAGGAGCTGCTTTATGGTGCCTCTTAGGCATTCAGCGCTGCTCAGGTCGGTGAGCTGGGAAAAGACAGCAAAGAACAAGTTTGTGTCAGTGCCGTGAATCATCCTGGCACATGCTTTGTACTAAGGCTTATTATGGAAGACACCATATAGGATGTCAGGACGTTCACCGTGGACGGACTTCTCTTAGGGAAAACACGAAGGCTCTTTAACTCGTCTGGCCAGCTCCCATCAGCCTCCTACCACCACGAGTCGCCAGAACCTGTTTAGTTCAGAGCTTAATCGAGTTTGAGTCTATCATTTAGAAGTAATTTTAATTCCAATGTAACAATGCCAAGATGGCTCTGATTGAATTATGAAGCAATTTGTGGAAGCGATTTCAACAGGCAGAGCCGCACTTGGAATTCTGAGAAAGGCACATCTATCAGAGTCGTCTCATTGACTCAGCAGTCGTCTATCTGTCTCTCTGCGCTCCCAGTCTCTAAAAGCACCGTGGACTTGAGCCGAGAGAGGACAGCGATACGCTCTGCTGATCTGAACAGTTAAGGATGAATACAGCAGGCCTCGAAGTGAACTCAGAGGGCACCCACAGAAAATACGCGTGTCTAGGACTGATAAAGTACACCAAATCGAAAAAGAAGATCATCTGCAATGTATGATGAAGACTAGTGCTTACTGATTTTATTGTGACGTTTTTATAAAAATTTGCTTTCATCATAGTCATGTTTGGTTGCATAGATCAATATAATGCTGCCTGTGGTGGTCATGTCACTAACTTAAGTGGTCCTTCAAGTATATGGATGTATAGTTCTATGCTAAATCCCTCCTGGAGATCTATCTATCTATCTATCTATCTATCTATCTATCTATCTATCTATCTATCTATCTATCTATCTATCTATCTATCTATCTATCTATCTATCTATCTATCTATCTATCCATCATATAATGCCTTTCATATCTATCTATCTATCTATCTATCTATCTATCTATCTATCTATCTATCTATCTATCTATCTATCTATCTATCTATCTATCTATCTATCTATCTATCATATAGTGCCTTTTATATCTATCTATCTATCTATCTATCTATCTATCTATCTATCTATCTATCTATCTATCTATCTATCTATCTATCTATCTATCTATCTATCTATCTATCATATAGTGCCTTTCATATCTATCTATCTATCTATCTATCTATCTATCTATCTATCTATCTATCTATCTATCTATCTATCTATCTATCTATCTATCTATCTATCTATCATATAATGCCTTTCATATCTATCTATCTATCTATCTATCTATCTATCTATCTATCTATCTATCTATCTATCTATCTATCTATCTATCTATCTATCTATCATATAGTGCCTTTCATATCTATCTATCTATCTATCTATCTATCTATCTATCTATCTATCTATCTATCTATCTATCTATCTATCTATCTATCTATCTAGCGATACACCGAGTGCACATTGCTACCCATTAATGTGACCACAGTCATCCACACCAGAGGTCACATTGGCAGCAGTTCTTTGGTTAGATGCCATTAAATGGATTCCGAGACAGACTGGTTACTAATGAAGGTCAGCAAGTGTTACATTTGTGACAGAGCAGTGCAACAAGCCATCCTGTAGAAAGGGCATCCTGCATGTTAATGGCAAAGACGTCTGTGTAGGGGAGGAAGTTAACCTTTGACCTTGATTCCTGAATCCTAAAATACAACTAATACGTAATAGAAGAAAGTGTAAGCAGTGTGAAGTTGAAGTTTCTCTTTAACAAGAACACGGGGGCACAGTTGGAAATGTAATGGCAGATTTTGCACAAACTAGGTTTTTTTTTCACGTGAAGATCCATAGACACTCAAAATCAATAGTAAAGAAGTAGTGTTGTGGAAGGCAGGATTTTTATGGTCATCAGATTTCAATTTGATGTTATTTTGGACACTTGAGGTGAACAGGTTTGGATGAGCTTTCTGGGCTGAATGGCCGAGTCTCGTCACAGTTGTTCCAATGGTCTAATGAAGGACTGGCTCTTGGACTTCAACATGGTGTAAATGTGTCCAGATGCTACTTGGCCACTGTCTATCTATCTATCTATCTATCTATCTATCTATCTATCTATCTATCTATCTATCTATCTATCTATCTATCTATCTATCTATCTATCTATCTATCTATCTATCTATCTATCTATCTATCTAATTATAACTTATTTTTCTATAGCACTCTTCACTGAGAGCAGGCACAGAGCTTTGTAACAAGTTCACAATCAGATACAAATACAAACTCGACTTATTATAATTTATATAATGAACTAACATAAAGACACATATTTGTTTAAACAGACTGGAAAACAAAGTAGTAAAATTAGATAAATGGAGTGCAGAAATAGCTGTCCATTAACATAATTGTTGAACTGTGGCCAGTCGATGACAAACGAGAGGAAGGCAAAAACCTGAGTCAGCGACATTACTGGAGAAAATACACTTTTAGGGGGTAAATGGTCAGCTTTAACACAAAGTCAGACACGGTCACAGTCCTAGAGACCTCAGACAACGTGCTGCCTGGTCATTCTACAGTATACAGTAAGTCTGTGCTGGGCTGTCTAATATGCAGACGGAATTGTTCCATTCATTGATTCCAAGGCTCACAGTATCTCAGGTGTCTTTCCATGAGCAGGAAAACAGCTTGGAAGTGCCATGGGAGGACACTGGGAAGAGAATCAGAAAAGAGGAGGGTTAGAAACCATTCATAATTATTGTATTAGGTGTATTTTTGTATAAATAACCAACCAACAGAGGTGCAGTATGCACAGCTAATCCGCAGCTCTAGTCAGGGTGTGCTGGACTGAAGTAGCGAGTCTACAGCCTGATTTAAAAGCTGACACTGAAAGGGCGGGTTGGCACCCTGCCCGGGATTGGTTCCTGCCTTGTGCCCTGTGTTGGCTGGGATTGGCTCCAGCAGACCCCTGTGACCCTGTGTTCGGATTCAGCAGCTTGGAAAATGGATGGATGTTGTAGATACTTTCTTCAACTTACCAAATGATCTCTCGAAGAAATTCAGTAATCTCACTCCACACTCCTCCGGGGAGGCATTGTCCTCTTTCACCTGACTCCAGCTCACCTGGGTGAGGTCAAGTGGTTTCTTTTCTGTTGGAGCCGGGAGTACTTCTGGTGCCATAGCACTGAATGGTGAAAGCAGTTCCGGGTCAGGTGGAAGAACCACAAAACTGGAAGTTCTTCACTCTCTGGCGCCCTCTTGTGGCATCCAAGAACCGCGACAAGGTTGTGTCTGCGAACTACAAATCCCATGGATCCCAGTGGGTGCCCCGCCATAAAAGGACTGCCATCTGTTGTACTGGGGAAGGAACTGCAATCAACAGACAACCTCACCCACTGGGGGAGCCGGGCTATACCTCCATCTATAGTGTCCATTCAGGAATCGCCCTTCATCCCAGTCGGGGTGCCAGTCCATCCTTTATGGCACTTACTGATTGAAAAGGTTTTAAAAGCTTAGCAGTATGGGTGATAGGGCCTTTTCTTCGGTGGCGCCGAGGCTGTGGAATTCTCTCCCTGATTACCTGAGAGCCCCACAGTCGACTGATGCTTTTAAACGAAACCTAAAAACTTATCTTTTTAGAAAGACATTTTGTTAAATTATTTTTATAGATTATCTTGTTTGTTAATTTATTCTTATTTTGTAGCACTTTGAGATTGTTAAATATAAAGCGCAATATAAATAAAATGTAATATTATTATTATTAGTTCACTGGCACAAGTGATGCCTGCCTGGCAGTGGTGGTACCCCCCCCCAGTGGTCAGCACCATGCCCATCAGTCAGTACAGCTTTGTTTCACTCTGCCGGATATGTGTTCATGCTATGTAGCGCCTTGCTGATTGCCTGTAATGAGTAGAAATTGTGTAAGGGGTCTCTTAATTTGTCAACTTTTCTACAAACTTAATCTTCTTTGTGCTGTAACCCAGTTTAGCACTGGGGGCGTCTTTTTGGGTTTTTGAAAACTTTTCCCATCTTAGCCTTGTTTTGAGCTATCGAACGATGAAGGGTGTTATAGAAAGCTCATTTAGGAGGGTCATTCGTTCAATGATACAAATCCCTCAATTCGATGAGAAATGGCAGATCTGACAAAGCTGCACAGCTCAGGCTTCAACCGTGTGGTCAGCTGAGTACAACCGGATATATGCGCAGGGACTGACATTTTAGCAGAAATTCTTCTGGTGCGGAGGGCAGGTCCCGGGCCCGAAAAGTCCACCATGTCCAGGGGCGGCTGCTGCTGCTCCAGAAGCGGGCAGTGTGGCCCACTGGACACGAAGCATTACGGCTTGCAGTTGAATGATGAGTTACTCAGCTCGTCTGCATTCTAATTGTTAAAGAAGTTTTATAAATAATGAAAACTGTAATAGGCGGCATGGTGGGTGGCACAGTGCTTAGTGCTGGTGCCTCACAACTCAAGAGTCCTAAGCTTGAATCCCGAGCCAGGTTATCATCAGTATGGAGTCTGCATGTTCGCCTTCTTTCTGTCCTAATTTCCTACCCACATCTTAGACGTGTGTATGTTAGGTTAACCGGCAGCTCTAAACTGGCCCTGCGTGCACATGTGGTAGGCTTCTGCGCTCACCAATTCCTGTTTGCTTCTCATTCAGCGAGGGCAGGAACTCAAATCCTGGACAGAAGATAAATGGCTGGATGGGAAACACTTAGCCTGCTTCATTCTGTCCTGGAATAAAAGACTTGATGGATAAACCGTGGGTCAAGTGCCTTGGGGTGGTGGTCTTGATGAAAGTCGGCTGTATATAATGAGGGGTGTTTCTTTGTCTGGTGGGGGGGGGGGTGGGACTGTAGGAATGCAAACAGATGTGAAGAGAGTTTTGCCACGCTGCTAAAAACGCATTAGGCCTAATGGACTGATTGTGAGTTGTCCTTCCTGTTGAACTTGCCTTAGCCGAGTTTCATTTCAGCCTCTCGGCCAACGACCCCCAGACTGAAAGGCTGGTGCCCCTGCCGCCTTGGCCAGCTGCTTCTTGATTCCTTTCATTTCCAAAAAGCACAGACGTCAGGTTTTTTTTTAAGGAAATCTCTGAGCATCCCCTGCACAAGTGGAATGCCTGTACACTTATCTGTGGACGGATGTTCTGAATCAAGTGGACTGCTGAGATATCGGGTGTTTGTGTGCAGGTTATTTGTGCGTATGTGTGTGCACGTGTGCGTGACTCATATGTGAATGCATGTATGTATGTTTAACAAACTGTGTGCGTGCGTTTCAGATATTATGACACCAGAAAACATGTGGCAAGAACAAGCGACTCGGCACAACAAGCTCGTCCATCCTAATCTCCGAGGCTGTCCAAATAACATCAAGTCAAGATCTGAAGGTCCCTAAAGTCCTGCTGTCTACCACACTACTTGGTCATTTAGTCCACAGCACTTTGCGTGAAGAAACACTTTGTCACATTTGTGTAAAATCTTCCCTTTGCAAGTTTCCAACCGTGTTCTTGTTACAGAATTCATTCTAAAGTAACAGCCGGGATCCACTGGGCTAATTCCCTTTATAATTTTAAACACTTCAGTCATGTCGTTTCTTAATCCCTGTTTGCTTAAACTGAAAACGTTCCACTCCTTCAGTCTCTCCTCATGCCTCATACCTCGTAATATGGAGACCGGTTTTCACAAACTCTGTCTCGTGATAATTGTTAGATACGTCAGCATACAAATAACCAAATTTCCATTTTATGTGGCGTTTTATTCAGAAAAAGTTTCTTATAGGGTGGCACAGTTTTGTTTTTTTTTTGTTTTTGTTCTTTATTTCGTCTTATATGATTTCTCGTATTAGAAATTTGTTAGTTTTCGCATACCCCTTGGGGTTAGAGCGCAGGGTCAGCCATTGTACAGTACCCCTGGAGCAATTACAGGTTAAGGGTCTTGCTCAAGGGCCCAGCAGAGTAGGATCTCTTTTTGGCAGTGACGGGGATTCGAACCGGCAACCTTCTGGATACCAGCGCAGATCCTTAGCCTCAGAGCCACCACTCCGCCCACTCGCTGCTAGGAGACCTGGGTTTCCTTCCCGGGTCCTCCCTGCGTGGAGTTTGCATGTTCTCCCCGTGTCTGCGTGGGTTTCCTCCCACAGTCCAAAGACATGCAGGTTAGGTGGATTGGCGATCCTCAATTGTCCCTAGTGTGTGTGTGTGTGTGCCGTGTGGTGGGCTGGCACCCTGCCCGGGGTTTGTTTCCTGTCTTGTGCCCTGTGCTGGCTGGGATTGTCTCCAGCAGACCCCCGTAACCTGTGGTTGGGATATAGCGGGTTGGATAATGGATGGATGTTTCTTATACATACATATAAGGAACAGTGACGACATAAGCCATAGTGAGTAAATATCTCAAATGTTCTGTTTTCTCCAAAAGAGTTCAGATAGTAATGTGACCGTTCTTGAACGTACAGAGCAGTGGGATCTGATACACAGAGCGCATGACAATAGTAATTAATAATAATAATCTCTCTATTATAAAAAAAAACTTGCGACGAGACGTGATCTTTTGAAGAGAGACAGAGAGACACTCACGTCCCGTGAGACGGACAAGTCACGTCATACTGACAAACCTTTGGAAGCAAGTCCCGTGATACACATGCAGAGCAGGTTAGAGATAAAGGAAGTATGAAAATTCGAAAGTCTCCAAACAATGATAGGAAAGATTGCATTAGTACAAACAAATGGAAAATATTACTCGAGGAAATAACGGAACTGCGAAAAGAGATCGTATAGTGCAGCGGTTCTCAAACTGTGGGGTGCAAAGTAACAAAAAAGGGGGGGACGCGAAGATGTGAAAAAAAGAAAACAAGAATCGAAAATATGAAAAATACTTCTATTGAAACCAAAACAAATTAACTTAAACTACATTCTGATACTAGAAAAATAAATGTAGAGTTAGATTAATGTCGATAAAAGTTAAGTAGGTATAATAAAATATGCATCTACGATATATCATTAATTAAAAAAGAACCAATTGGTATTAGTGGGCTCCTTTCAAAAAAATGTTAGGGGGGCGCGATTAAAACTGTTATGAAAACTCAGGTCGCAAATACTTAAAGGTTGAGAAACACTGGTATAGTGTTTGAGGATGTCTGGGGGACAAGAAAGCGCAGAAAATGCAGATCACGCCGCACAGGAGCAGCAGCAAGGCAACAGCTGATCGAGCAAAGAGGAGGTAAAAAAACCAACTGTTATTTGTTTCCCATTGTATCACCGTTTAAGAGGGGTTTAGGAGGGGCGGCTGCATCTCCTTGGGGTGCGTTCAGCCCCCCTCTTCACAATGGCACGTAGCGCTGGTGGGGTTGGCAAGCAAAGCGAGCAGGGGGCAAAGCCCCCTAGTAATTATAATAATGCAAAGCTAGTGGCAGGTCACAAAATAAATAAATTCATTAATTAAAATAATATTCTGATTCCCTCATGTGGAAAATAATCTTAATCCAGTCATAACAATGCACAGTACAGCATAATGAACGTTCTCCATTTTGCAGGTGCTGCAGCGCTGTTATGATTTCAAGTCACGCGTATTGATTTATTTATTTCCTTCCATGATTTACTGCTCGCTTTGTTTTATGGTTACTGTTGTTGTGGTTTTCTTTCAAGTTTGCCTGATACTCGAATGGATTCTGCTGTCCATGCTGTAGCCTGACCTGCACTGGTCATTCATTTGGGATGGTTGGGCTAAAATCAAACTCCGTGGCACAGTATCCAGTGACTGGCACAGAGCTTGATATGCACACCACACTCCATATCTAATAAATACATAAAAATGTCGGATGTGCCTGCTGTAAGCATTCAGATATCACAGATTCATAAAAGAGCTGCTCACAAATTCACAATTGGATTTTCTTTTATTAGAAACTCAAGGGTTAGATCAGCATGGCTGTGATGCACCTTTTGAAAGTAACGCTAGGAGATTTTGCTGGGGTGGCACCTGTACCAGCGGGGTGGCTACGATGTTTGTATTTACAATAGCTGTTTTTTTTTTTGTCTCATAACGACTGAGGCACACTACCTGCATTGTGATGGATTGTCAGTTATGGCTGGCACTACGGCCATGTGGTGTGATTCCCCGGGGGTGAATTCTCATTGTTGAGGACCCGAGTGGCTGGACCAGGCCAACAGGGCACCCACATAACACCTGGCTGCGGCAGATAGAGGGTCTTTTCCGGGAGGTGCGACTGGGCAGCGTATCTGCCTAAGGGGGTTGCCAACCAGGATCCCCCGTCGTGTGGTGGGTGTAGAGTTGCCAGACGTCCCTTATATACGTGACATGTCCTATATTTGATAATTTTGTCCCCTGTCCCGTACTGACCTTTCAGTGACACCCAAATGTCCAGTATTTAGTTCATTTTTAAATTTCGTAATAAATTACGGTACTTAGTTGTAACTTTATAAGTAATTATACTTTCTTTTCTCAGATTCTCTTGATGAAAATAACCCAAATGTAACGAGGAAACGAGCCTGTTTGCAGCTTGTTCAGTTGCTCTGGTTGGCCGAGGACAGCGACACTCTCACCGTTTTGCTCTCCAGCCGCGCTGCTGTGCAGTTCTCTATCAGCATTGCAACATACAGCGTCAAAGTGTGTTTTTGCTACTTTTCACAGCCCACTTTTTTCTAACTGCCTGTATCTTATATATAATTCACCAGCCTCCTCACTCACTCACTCACTCACTCACTCACTCACTCACTCACTCACTCACTCACGTCTGTCCGAAGCTGAATGCGCAGTCGCCTTCTGCGCAGCTGCCCGATAAACCTTACAAGACCGACATCGCGGCAGGCGGCGGATTTATGGCTGGAAAAATTCAAAGAGAAAGGCGACTTCGATTAAAGCTCTAGAGGCCTGAAAGGCGATTTCGACTACAGCTCGAGGCCTAATTATGCATTCATTCAATACACCTATATCAGGTTTGTGGTGCTTATACTTATTACTATTCCACTCGTGCCCGTTTCATCTTACATTGTCGAAACGGACTCTTTGTCTAGTTAAAAAATTTTTGCCTGACAACCTTGCACTATATGCCTGTGATTTACTTGTTAAAATAATTGATCACAAAAGCAACCTTGAATGTTGTGGGGTTTTAGTGACCCGAACTTACCTTAAGGGACAGTAAGTGGTCGTGAAGGGCAATTTACAAACAGAGCCCTGCTTCGATGGCGCCGATTACAGTGATTTGCAAAGATTTCCACTCTCCCAGGAGCCGACGAGGGACTTGAAGTGTCACAAACAGTGCGAGAAGATAGGATGCTGCCCGAAACTGCGAAGCTCTCGACATTCCGCACCTCCCAGCGTCCACTTTGTTCTCACGACCCCTCACCGCTGAAGGCGGTCTCGTCTTTACATTGTTTACAGCTCGGCGCAGTTAAAAAGTAGAAAGACGCAAAGCTGTTTTCCTCCTCTCTTCTACTATTAAGTACTGCCAACTAAAGAAAAGTTACAATGTGGCAGTTTCAGCAACAGTCACGTGGACGAATAAATAAAACTTCTCTGTCAGAACGCGCGGACGGCTCAGCGCTGTAGTCCAGACAGGAGGGGTGGGAGAGGGCGACGTGGGGCACACACAAATAATAACAATTCGTAAAGACGATATAAAAATGGCGTCCACAAACGAAGTGATTAGTTCCTGTATTATAATATGTTCTGTGGTCATAGGTAATTTCCATATCGTATGGCCATACGTAATTTCCGTTTCATACGTAATTTCCATATCACGTGATCAGACGTAATTTCCGTTTCAAACGCAAAAAGAATTTTATATATATAGATATTGGTCTGGGTGTATAGGGGGTATGTATATACAGTATTTATATATATACAGGGTATAGTAATATAGCGAGAGATTTTAAGAGTGTCCCGTATTTCTAATTTTCTAATCTGGCAACCCTAGGTTGGTGCGGCGACACGCTGTACCGGTGCATGCCCCTCAACCTGACATGACCTGTTGTCACAACAATCCCACCGACCACTTGTACCTGGAAAGGAAGGTGAAAGGAGAACAAGCTACTAGAAACATAAACGTCATATCTGAAGCAGCTTTTGTTGTCTTTTCTCTTTTATTTAAAAAATACGTTGCGGCAGATATCACCGAATTACATAATGATGACAAATATGACTGTCGATTCCAAATTTCCAGCCACCCATCCCATCTCATAAGTATGAATATTCTTGAAACTATCATTTTGCACATATTAATGAGAATTTATAAATTTACATGATAATTATAAAATGGATGATTTGAAAATAAAGTATTATTACTTAGGCCTGAGCCTAAGCT
This sequence comes from Erpetoichthys calabaricus, assembly GCF_900747795.2. Taxonomy (NCBI): domain Eukaryota; kingdom Metazoa; phylum Chordata; class Cladistia; order Polypteriformes; family Polypteridae; genus Erpetoichthys; species Erpetoichthys calabaricus. The sequence goes on along the minus strand of NC_041410.2, from coordinate 21,307,786 downwards.
GTGAGTCTCGGCTGTCGTGTCTGCAGCTTTCTGGATGAGGTGCTGGGACAGCTTAGCTGTTTGCTATACAAGCGGGCTTGATGGACTGAGTGGTCTCCTCTTATTTGTCAGATTTCTTATGTTTCTTATTTAGCGTTTAGAAAACTCTAGAAAAAAAGTTTGTAATGCGCCATCTGTTGGAATGACAGAGACACAGCAACTGGACGGCCACACAGATACAGTATACAGATACATATTCTTTTATTAATGTTCTCATAGGTGGCGCAGTGGTAGTGCTGCTGCTTTGCAGTAAGGAGACTGTGGAAGATTGTGGGTTTGCTTCCCGGTTCCTCCCTGTGTGGATAGCTCTTTGAGTACTGAGAAAAGCGCTATATAAATGTAATGAATTATTATTATTAAGGTGGATGATTCACTACCCTGTTTTCTTTCTGCCTTTCTTGCTTTCCTTCCTTCCTTCCTTCAAGGTGGGTTTCATCTCACTCCACTCCTAACTCTGACTCATCCGCCTGAGGAGGATGGACTTCTGTTAAAGTGGAACCCAGAAGTGCTTCCAGTACGTCACCAGTACACATTGGGCACACTTCTGAGCTGCCCCCTAAGAGCTCCCTCTAGTGGCCAAAGAGGTCCCCAACAGGGCTTAACACTTCATCTACAATTCCCAGGCAGCCCTGTGGGAATCCAGACTGGAGCAGAACCAGAATACTGGGAGAACATATAACCTCCCGACAAGCAGTCCTCCACTGCCCATCCTTTGCATTGGCATTCAAGCCAGTAAAAGTACCACCCAACATGGATGGTCACCCGTCCATCCGTGAGTTCCTTCCCAGTACATAAAACTTAAAAGTGTGATGTGATGTGATGTAAGGCAACACAGCAGCCATTTACAGGTCCCTTTAACTTTGAGCAATAATGTGTATGTACATATAATTTAGCCAGATTACAGTTGCACCTGGCATTAAAGTGTATCTCCAGTGTGCACATTGTGTCCAGATGGAGGTCCAGTGTCACTTTTATTGCACAAAAATCTTTTTCCGCTTACATGGTTGTTGTATGAGGATAGAAAACCCAGTTGCATCGTCTTAAATGTGGTGCATTCTGAACGCCTCCAAATGTGGTCTGAGTGACCCAATCCCTGGTGCATTTACACCTGGTTTTTAATGTGGTCGAGTGCTATCCAATCGTGATTACATCATTCAGAATGCATATTCTTACCAGCTATAAAGAAGGACTTAGTGACCATTTTACTAAGTGAACAGGATAAGTGGAAGTGCACTCAAGGCCAAGTACATCGGAAATAATTCCTTCACTTGAATACCAAAGAAACATTAGTGAAATGGCAAATGTGACATCTAAGCACCAGAACAGATGGCCAGTTAGCACTTTTATAGTCATCCAATCCAGCAGCCAGCAAGGACACTGATATCTGTCACATAAAAAGAGCGCCGTGCTGTTGGAGCGCAGCGTCAATTAGGCCAGACTTTATTAGCTGGGATAGTGGGAAGAGGCCGAGCGGCTATGACTTATTGGAAATGATAAAGTGATGAGCCATCAAGGTCAATGACTCATAAAGGAGAGATTGTATAGATTATGTTAAAATAGCAAAACGAACTCACGGCTCTCGGGGGCCCAGTATGCCGACAAGCTTCGGTGAAATGACTCCGGAGGGCCTGCTGTGGATGGCAGGTTATTGTGTGTGGTTATTGTGACTACAAACAAAGTCGAGGCCCCCTGGCGTGCTGTAGCATGAGTAGGGGGGCAAGTGGCAGTATGTACTTTAATATAGCGCCCTTCTTATATATATAAACTTTACAATGTGCTGCTACAGTATCTATCTATCTATCTATCTATCTATCTATCTATCTATCTATCTATCTATCTATCTATCTATCTATCTATCTATCTATCTATCTATCTATCTATCTATCTATAATATAGTGCCTTTCATCTATCTATCTATCTATCTATCTATCTATCTATCTATCTATCTATCTATCTATCTATCTATCTATCTATCTATCTATCTATTATATAGTGCCTTTCATATCCCTATCTATCTATCTATCTATCTATCTATCTATCTATCTATCTATCTATCTATCTATCTATCTATCTATCTATCTATCTATCTATAGTGCCTTTCATCTATCTATCTATCTATCTATCTATCTATCTATCTATCTATCTATCTATCTATCTATCTATCTATCTATCTATCTATCTATCTGTCTGTCTCAGAAGGTATTCCTCAATCCAGAATAAAACCCGGGAGGCAAAATATTTTAAAATAAAGATTATGACAAGTGGAGAGCTGCCCATCAAATGGACAACATAAAGTTCCAAATGGCGGGAGACCAAGCAGTGAATCTGCTACACCCCCGTAGCACTTGTGTCCGTATCCCGTGGCCATTTCTGGTCAGTTGATTTCTTCCTAGCATCTCCCCACCGGAGTCCCCCAGCTGAAAGTAACAAACAGAAATCATTGCCAAGTTCAAATGATCGAGCAAACCAAGTCTTGGATTCTTAACTGGAATCCTGAAAGTCTGAGCAAAAGTCTTTCCTTTACATTCTTTTTGAAACAAAAAATAATTCCTTTGTTTTTTAAGTAAACAAAGAGTTTTACTGTACCTGGATTTTCAAATTGTGATGTGTCATTGTTTGCCTGGCACCCAGTGAAACGCTCCACAGTGTTGGTGTCCTTGATGTCATTGAGGCATTTATAAACAAGAAAATGGAAACAATAAATAAAATTAATTTTCAAAGCAATTAAAGATGTTGTTTGAAATAGTGGGTCAGGCATTGGACTTGAAGCCTTGGATGCCAATTCAGTTTCTTTCTCTGCTTCACTGACCCTGAGCAAGTCGCTCAACCTGCTTGGGCTTTGAAAGTATAAACAAAAAAAATCTGTAAATCGCCATAATGTATCCTGAACATCAGGCCTATGGCTGGCCCATAGGTGCTTCCTGATTATATAGTACGGATACCAGAAGTCATTCAGGGAGCCTAGTGCCAAATGAATGCACAAGACAAGGGTTCACCTGGTAGGGAGGATAAGTGGTTACAGGATAAATGCAAAGACTGAAGGAGAAGAGGAGCAGAGCTCAAGTGAGGACAATAGGTGCGGTTACCTTGTGCGTGTACTCCTCATTATTCATGGTTGTACAACATTAAATGCTGTAATAGAACAGTTTCATTTGGACTCTGGAGATGTGTGGTTGTTGTGTCTGTCTGGGGTCGGCTCAAAAGTACCCCCAATTCCCCCAATTTGCCAAAAAATTAATCAATTCAACAGAATCAACCATAATGAAAGGCAGATTTTGTTTCTGTATTGACCGCTCCATTAGACTGGCTTTAACACTGTGCTGACACCCAAACATGTACAGTAGGCTTAGTGGGAAGTCCTTTGGTGTTTTAATGTGCTTGACTTCACTGTTTTCGTGAAATGTGACCTAAAATCTAGTAAATTCTGTCATTCACTTTACAAAGGCACAGACTGTAGTTGGTGATGCCACATTCTGCACACACATTGACACACTCGCCCTCTGCTGCCGGTGCCCTACTGATGTCACCCTCCATCTGTCGAGCAGTTCTGCTATGGAAGAAATCCTTCAAAGCCTCCGGAGATTTAACACTTAGCACAAGACAAGCACACTCCTGGCTTAATGAAAACAAAACATCTGCATCTTTTTGACCCACCTTGTAATCTTTTTGAAAACTGCACACAGGGTCACCTGGTGGGAACGAAAGGGATTACAATTTAACATGAAAACATTTGAAGTCATAAATGTGGAGGAACAAGCAAGTGTGAAGAGCTGTGAAGCCGAATTCCAAATCCCATGGTGCCCTGCGGGAATCTGGGGCAACGCTATGCTGCAGGGACATCTCCATCTGGCATCCTGGAGGAGGTAGTATCCCTCAGTAGCTGCTTTCCCCTATCTTTCTCCTCTTTGGGCATCCCGGTCGGGTTGAGCAGCCGGCCGTCCACCACACATGTTCAGTCAATACAAATCACCCCTCACCGGCACCGTGATTAGGGAATATAACTGTCGTATCTTAAAACTTGTCTTAAATGTATCCTTCTTTGTGCTGAACCTGCTTAAACTAGTTTGTGATTGCAGCGGCCTGAGCGTATTGGTGCAAGGCAGGAATCAGCCCTGTAGGACGACAGTCCTTGGTATGGCACACTTAAGCAACCACCTTTACTGGGTCAGTTTGGAGTTACCAGTTAACCCTGGTGTGCTGTTCACGTGTTTACGTACTTCTTTTGGTCATCCGTGGATGGCCGTGTGAATTTACACATCACACGTCACATTACAATAAAACAAATTATTAGTGTTATCTCAGAAGCGTCAACTTCGTGTCACAGGCCTTTCTGCTCTGCGTCTGAGCAAGGAATAACAAACCAAAACAAAGAACAAAGCAGACATTAAAGGGTTCTTCATGAAAAGTGACATGGTCAGGATATGTACAGCTACTGTGGCACGCGGCTGGGGGTGGTACCCAGCCGGGACAGCCAGGAGGACCGGAGGAGGGCTTGCACCTCCTCCAGACCACGAGGGGGCGACCATCCTGGTTGCTTTGGGGGCCACGGGTACCGAGCTTTGAAGCTTGACCCTGTAGGGGCCCGTGGTTACCGCCAGGGGGCGCCCCGATGCCTTGGCAGCCGTGGACCTCAGCACTTCTGCCACACCAGGAAGTGCTGGGGGGAAGAGAAGCAGGGACACCCGGAGTGCTTCCGGGGATGCAGCCGGCACTTCTGCCACACTGGGGCGTGTCAGTGGAAGATTGCCGGGAATCACCTGGAGCACATCCGGGTGCTTATAAAAGGGGCCGCCTCCCGTCATTCAGGGCTGGAGTCGGGTGAGGAGAAGGACGAGGTCTCTGGAGGTGGCAAGGAGATTCTGTCCCCACCTATCTCATTATATTTATTATTATCATTACCATTATTATGTGGGTGACCCTGCGGTCCCCTCATTGTCAGTGCATGGTATTTGGCTCTGATGATGTGTGAGTCGCTTTGGATAAAAGAGCGAGGGAAATAAATAAATGGTAATGGAAATGGAAAAGCGGATTGTGGAAATTTTATCTAAAGAAATGTGACTGTGGTGTTTCACAAACAGTGGATTTGGACTCAGAATCAAATCAGTGGGAAGAAGAAATCTCGTTAAACATCCTACTGGAGCTTAATAGAAAATATGTCAGTGGAAACAAATTCTGACAGCAGACCACTCCATATGGATTGTTTTATTTATTGAATTTTATTTTGTGCATGAAGTACGGTGCTGCCAGCATTACCCAGGATTCAGTTCTTACTCATGATCTCCATGCCAAGTCACACCTTTACACTAGCGATTCCTGCTCTCCTCAGGTATGAACTTGTCATTATGTCCAGTACGTTAGTTTGGGAAACAACACCAATACAGGACAACGTGGTGAGCCAACATGATGGTCTTGAGTTACAGTGTAAGACCTCTTTAAATGAATGATGTGTTACGTGTTGATTGGCATGTGCAAGTAAGAATTTCACTGCACTCTACACGTGACAATAGGGAGCCTATAAACTATACATTGTGAGAGCTGGTGCGAACACCATCAGTCAAACACCAGCGCTTTATAAAACACACATTTTATTCTTCTCAAAATCCCACACAACACACAGTGCTTCCAGCACCAAACACTCCCAGCACGGGCCTCTCCCAGTGTCCGTGGGCTGCCTTTCTTCTTCCTGTCACTGGAGCCTCGTCCTGCTTCAGCTCCCGACTCCAGCTCCCCGACTGTAGGAAGGCGGCCCGTTTTATCTTCACCCGGATGTGTTCCAGGTGCTTGCTGCTGATCTTCTGGCGGCACTTCCTGGTGTGATGGAAGTGCTCCACTAGCACCTGGAAGCACTCTGGGCGTCCTTGAAAGGCTCTTCCTCCACCTACCCAGGTGTGGCGGAAGTGCAGGTTTCCTGGGCTCCACGACGCTCGGGGCGCCCCCTGACGGTGGCCACGGGCCCGTATAGGTTTGAGCCTCCTGGCTCGGTCCTCGTGGTCCCCTCCTTATCCACAGTGGTTGCCCCCCTCATGGCCCAGGGGACGTATAAGCTGCCTCCCAGTCCTCCCAGGCATCCCGGCTGGGTCTGGCCCCCCAGCCTTCTGCCACACCATGTATATGAATAAAAGGAAAAGGTTATACCCACCTTGAAAGGACAAGAAGACAAGAGACGCAACAGTTTGACGGTGTAGCCTTCATACTCCTTCATAATCAGTTCGGCTTGGGAATAACCTTTACCTTCCTTTCTTTTCAGATGTTCTCTGATGTAGCCATTCGTTAACTCCATTATTTATTTATTTATTTATTTATTTTATACATATATAGAGAGAGGTTGCCATACACACATACACACACACACACATGCACACACTCACAAACACACACGCACACACACACACACACACATATATAGATATATATAGATATATATATATATATATATATATATATATATATATATATATATATATATCCATCCATTTTCCAACCCGCTGAATTCGAACACAGGGTCACGGGGGTCTGCTGGAGCCAATCCCAGCCAACACAGGGCACAAGGCAGGAACCAATCCTGGGCAGGGTGCCAACCCACTACAGTATATATATATATATATATATATATATATATATATATAATAACAGACAAAGAGATTAAAGATCTTTAAGACACCATGATGGCCAACCCCTTATATTCAAACTAAAATGTGCGATAAAGTGTGATGGAAAATGTTGAAACGATGCGAGTCTCCATCAGACTGGTTCAAGGTGGCATTGCTTTCAGAGATTAAGGTCCTGGGCAGGAAGAGGCGGGTCCAGGTGGGTGGAAACTGGAAGTGACATCAGAGGTGTCATTGTTGTTAATCTTCTGGTCTACAGAGAGTGGAAGAGACAAGACATTAGTCGACAGCAAACTCTGGTTTTCTGGAGGATTAATACAATTATTAAACAATTATTAATCTGTCCCCTTTTCGCATGTGTGTAACTATATATATACTGTATAATCTATATATATAAAAGCCAAACACCACTGACTCACTCATCACAAAATCTCCCGAACCCTGAGGACTTGGGACTTGAAATTTGGAATGCAGGTTACCCTTGGCCAAGAGGTGCTCACTAAGAAACAGTTTTAAAAATTGGCGCAAGTGCGAAATTTCTTATAGTTTTTTAGACCCATTTGTATGTCTGTCCGCTTTTCACGAAAGAACTACTTAACAGATTTAGATTGGGTTTTTTTTTATAATTTGCTTGAACATTCTGTTGATTTTCCAACTTTCTCATTGCACTAAGTATCACAGTTCACTTGCGGTACCGATTTATTAGCGCAAATCGGAGAGAGACTCATCGAGCTGCAGGGAGTGGGGCTGCGTCCTCCTCACTCACGCGTCTGTCTCGGGGCGTAACCTTAACTCTGCTTAGTTAGCGAATGAGAGAACTACTTAACGGATTTAGATCTTTTTTTTTTTCTATAATTTGCTTGAACATTCCGGTTGATTTTGCGACTTCTCTCATTGCAGTAAGAATCATATTTCAACCACAGGAGCGATATATTTACGCTCATCTGAGACAGAGGCTGTGGGCCGATGGGAGGGGGAAAGAGTGATGTCAGGAGTAGAGAGCTGGGCTGGGCTCTCCTCATTGTCCTGTTTCACTAATACGCAGGCGAAGCCACGGGGATGGCTAGTATTGCTAGTACGGGGTGGTGGCTCTGAGGTTTAGGGATATGCACTGGCAATCGGAAGGTTGCCAGTTCGAATCCCGTAAATGCCAAAAGGGACTCTGCTCTGTTGGGCCCTTCAGCAAGGCCCTTAACCTGCAATTGCTGAGCGCTTTGAGTAGTGAGAAAGCGCTATATAAATGCAAAGAATTATTATTATTATTAGTTTTATATATATCTATATATATATATATATATATTTATACGTGTGTGTGTGTGTAACTGAGTAACAGACCAGGGACACCAGAATAAAGAATGGAGTACCAGCCAGGTGACCCCCCTTTAATCACTAAAGCAAAAATAAGCAAGGTGGCTTGGCTCAGCTGTGCTCAAAATGTTCTCAAAAAGGTCTCTCAGTGGAAGCTCTGTCCTCATTGAAGATTTTGGTTCAAGTGAACACCATCTTCTGGGTGACACCCTTTCTTATGGCATCTGAGGTAGAAGGGAGGGGTCAACCCAGGTGGTGTTGGCAGAATCAGACGTCCTCTGTGGTCTTCTTGTCGGAACTGTGGTGAGAATTAAGATACAGTTAGTGGCAGCGCCCCCTCTTGTCCTGGAGTGGTATTGTTTACATCATCAGAGGCAGGAAGGTGGTCCCCAGGTGCACATGTGTGACTATATATATGTATATGACTTGTGAGGGACAGCCAGCAGCTCAACCCAGCTGGGACGCCCAAAGGATGGAAGGATGGGGGAAGGCAGATATTTTTGGACACTGCCTCCCCCAAAATGCTAGATGGCAGCTCCCCTGGAGTGTAGCGGTGCCCTGAATTCCCACAGGGCATCCTGGGACTTGGAGTTTGGTCTCTCAGCCCTGGTGGGTACCGTGGGTGCCACCAGGAGGAGCTGTAAAAGGACCAGAGGAGCCATGCCTCATCCATAGCCCAGAAGTACTCACAAGTCAGAAGCTCTGAAGTACTTCCAGGCAGTTCTCCATCTGAGCCAGAAGTGCTAGCAACTCACGTGGGTGGAAGGACAGAAGCACTTCTGGATCGAGGACTATATAAAGGACTGATGGGAACCCAGCAAGCAAGCCAGAGTTGGGAGGTGTATGACAGAGCTTGCTGAGAGGTGTGGAGGAGAAATTTATTATTATTATTATTATTATTATTATTATTGAGAATTGTATTTTTTTACTTGCCTGTTTACTGTGGCTGTGGTGCTTGGGAAGCACTATTGGAGAAGAGAAGAATTAAAAATACTTCTTCATGCTTTTAACCTGTGTCCTGTGTGTCTCTGTTGGGCTTAATGGGGCAACAGCGACCCCTAGCGTTTACAGACTATACTGTATATTAAATGTAGTCATAACTCAGTTAACAATGTCACCACTAATGACAAAAATGGGGAATTCCACAGGAGCAGGTTGCAGGGTTTTGGATAGCCTGGTCAGCCCAACACAGCGTTTTGCCACCATGATAAACGTGAAAACACCTCAATACAAGCATAGTGGGTACAGGAGAGTTGTACCTATGCTGTTGTAGCCTTAACAATGAAGAGTGTGTGGTGCGGAGGAGCTTGGTCATGGTAAAGCTCTGAGGAGTAACTGCTACTCCCCTCCTTGAGTGCACTTTGACAAGAATTTGTTCTCGTGCCATGTCTGTGCCATGCTGGTTGTCTGTACACTTTGGGTACGAGATGCAGGATAAAACTACAAAGCAGCAAGTTAAAGAGGGCTTGTGAATGCTGCTTATGCCATTTTAAAGAGCCTGGACACTTGACTGCCTTCGTGACGGCAGAGATCGATGCTTTCTGACAGAATTTCTCAGCGCCCTCACTGATCCAAGTCCCAGTCAGCCGGCTTGAAGTGCGCCTCTCTGGGGAGGCCAGCATTTGGTAGAAGCTGCATAATAAAGCCTGATGAAAGTAAAGCCAGTGCCCAAGCACTGACATCTCAGTCATTCTTCCACTTAAGCGGGTCATTGGTATTCGCAGTCACGTTATTCGATGTGGCGATCCGCTCTGCCAGAGCTGCTCAAGTGTGTGCGGGCATCCCATGAGCAGGTTAGGATCCTGACAGAGACAACTGCTCTCGTGGCCTGTGCTTAATCCAGTTGGGAGCTCCTGGCTGGCCGAATACTCGAGGGTGAATGCATGCCGACCAGCTGTGTAAATTAGAGCCACGCACCACTCATGCAAGGCTGTGCCATCTCCTCTCCGATGTCATTAGGACTTAGAGTAAGGAAGCATATTTAAAAGGAAAATGTCACAAATGTGCACCCTTATAGGGAAAGAATTAGAGCAGTGTTTCTTGTACTGTTGGTCGCGTCACATTTTCAGTGGCAAAACATCTCTAATTGGGTAGCGCTGAGTCATGAATTACAATTGCAATGAACGAGAAAGGGTCGCAAACGTTTTTGTGGAGAGCCTGGCAATGGGTCACCGCTTGCATAGCTGAAACAAACCCCCCAGACTCCAATCTTCGGCAAATCCTCAAGGACAATGTTTGGGGAAACGGCATGAAGATCAGCCGCTCTTAACGGCACATGAAGACACACCATAGGCAAAGTTGGGTCGCGAGAGAAAAATAAAGTTTAAGGACCGCTGAATTATAGGGAACACCAACAGGGCTGTCCTCGTTAACCACGTCAATTAATTGTGAAGGTCCGTCCCTCCAGTTAAGAATAATTCATTGGTCTCCTAGGCATGTGATACGAAACCTGAGAGAAAGGTGAAATGGTGTCTTAGAGGAAGAGAAGGAGGCAGTGGAAAGAAAGAAAGAAAGAAAGAAAGAAAGAAAGAAAGAAAGAAAGAAAGAAAGGAAGGAAGGAAGGAAGGAAGGAAGGAAGGAAGGAAGGAAGGAAGGAAGGAAGGAAGAAAGAAAGAAAGAAAGAAAGAAAGAAAGAAAGAAAGAAAGAAAGAAAGAAAGAAAGAAAGAAAGAAAGAAAGAAAGAAAGAAAGAAAGAAAGAAAGAAAGAAAGAAAGAAAGAAAGAAAGAAAGTCTGTGAAGCAAAAGAACAAAACAACCCCACCATCTACCTACTTCAACACCAAAATGGCCAATCGCTTTTTCTTATCTTCATAGAGTACTTGCTACCAGCTAGTAACAAGGTACATGGGTGGGTTGATTCTTAGTAATTATTTTTTAATACACAATTTTTAAATGAATTTTAAAGGTAAGGGGAAAACAAACAATTAAGAGAAGTACAACCATCAATAAGTTAGAAAATGTCAGATGCGTTCGACGACTTAGTTACCTCATTTGAAAGCTGGAGCTCAGTAACTTTGATAGACTGCAGAATCCAAGTCAAGTGATGTAAAAATGGCATCAGCTGGTCTCCCGTTGTTAGCTGTTTGTTATGGAGTGTCTGTCACTTATTGTAGTTCAACTTCCTTAAATATAACAGTTTTGCTGGAGAGTTAAAATCTGGGTTGAAGTCTCAAGCTAAAATCGTTGGCTCCTTTGGATGATGATGGAGAGCCGGTCTGAAGCTTTGCTGATACGTTAATAGTGTCTGAGAAATGGTGAATCATTATAATGTGAAGATAAAGCAGCCATGCGGTGGGCTGGCACCCTGCCTGGGGTTTGTTTCCTGCCTTGCACCCTGTGTTGGCTGGGTTTGGCTCAAGCAGACCCCCGTGACCCTGTAGTTAGGATATAGCGGGTTGGATAATGGATGGATGGATGGATGGATGGACGGATGGAAAGCAGCCATGCGGTTGTTTTTAACGTGATGTAAATACTGAATGCATATTTACAGAGCAACGCTTATATAATTCCTGTCTTCCTACGGTTTGCAAACCTCAAGCGGCAGGAGCAGCGAGCTCCTGAACAAGCGGCTTACACGTGCGCCTCTCCCAGCGTTGCACAGGGGATCTGTTTTGTTGTCAGAGGCTCCTGTTAGACGAGTAAAAGAGAAAATATACAAAATAAACAAGATGATGTAACCTCTTTCAAGGTAAATTTTAAACAGTAATCCAAGCCTCAGTTGAAGTCGCACAGAATGTTTCTCTCTTTTAAGACAGTCGAGTTAGAAAATGGTTTTGTGCGGTGTGCCCTATTTGGGATATCTCAGTGAAAAATGAACTTTCTTGACGGATTTCCTTAAAAGAACACGTATGCCTGATTCCAACCAATTGAGCTAATTTAAAAAGCCTGAGGGAAGGCACAGGAGTGGTGATGTCAAGGTGGCCCCACCCCCTGAGGCTCCACCCACACTGAACTAGGACTATAACTATGTATTCTGTAAAAGAGGCATTACACCATTACAAAATCACATATGAAATGAACAAAAGTAACTTGTAGACATGAAAAACCGTAACTAAAAATGACCAAAAACAACACTAAAACATAAAATACATGTAACTGAACAAACACATAACAACAGCTGTCTGAGTATAGGATTCCATTCTGAAATTTCTCTGTGTCACTCTTTAGAATAGAGGAACTTAAAAGGTTCTTCCGAGGAGACATTAATGTCATGGCCTCCACTTTGTTTCTTTGGCTACATTTTCTTGCTTTTGTGTTTTCTTTCAGTCTCTCGATACTCTGCGTTCAGACCAGCTGTCCACCCCTCGTCTCGTGGGGCCAGACGTGACTCTCAGACAGGAATACAAAGTCTGAGGAGAGCTCGTTAAAAAGTTTGCAGTAAATAGTGCCGAAATCTACGGCTGCAAAGGCTGCACGCCAGGGGCTTCTTCCTTAAATACCCAGCACTAGTTCCTCCAGTCTGTGCACTTTATACCACCAGGGCTAACTGAGCATAGAACTTGATGCTGAGAGACAATAAAAAGCTAACACGGCTGTTATCAATTCAGCAGCTCACTAGCACAAGTTAACTGAAGCTAAATGATTCATTTGTATGTTGTAGCCTTGTGCCGAGTTGTGTTGACATAGGCGGTGGACCCCAATGATCCTCAATTAAGTGGGTTTGAGTGTGTATGTGGAATAAGTCAATTTATACTATATTTATGTGTGCATGTATATACAAAGTTTGGTTTTGGACCCCCATGATCTTACTGTATATGTGGAATAAGTCAGTGTATACTGTATGTACAGTGCATCCGGAAAGTATTCACAGCGCATCACTTTTTCCACATTTTGTTATGTTACAGCCTTATTCCAAAATGGATTAAATTCATTTTTTTCCTCAGAATTCTACACACAACACCCCATAATGACAACGTGAAAAAAGTTTACTTGAGATTTTTGCAAATTCATTAAAATAAAAAAATTGAGAAAGCGCATGTACATAAGTATTCACAGCCTTTGCCATGAAGCTCGAAATTGAGCTCAGGTGCATCCTGTTTCCCCTGATCATCTTGAGATGTTTCTGCAGCTTAATTGGAGTCCACCTGTGGTAAATTCAGTTGATTGGACATGATTTGGAAAGGCACACACCTGTCTATATAAGGTCCCACAGTTGACAGTCCATGTCAGAGCACAAACCAAGCATGAAGTCAAAGGAATTGTCTGTAGACCTCAGAGACAGGATTGTCTCGAGGCACAAATCTGGGGAAAGTTACAGAAAAATTTCTGCTGCTTTGAAGGTCCCAATGAGCACAGTGGCCTCCATCATCCGTAAGTGGAAGAAGTTCGAAACCACCAGGACTCTCCCTAGAGCTGGCCGGCTATCTAAACTGAGCGATCGGGGGAGAAGGGCCTTAGTCAGGGAGGTGACCAAGAACCCGATGGTCACTCTGTCAGAGCTCCAGAGGTCCTCTGTGGAGAGAGGAGAACCTTCTAGAAGGACAACCATCTCTGCAGCAATCCACCACTCAGGCCCGTATGGTAGAGTGGCCAGACGGAAGCCACTCCTTAGTAAAAGGCACATGGCAGCCCACCTGGAGTTTGCCAAAAGGTACCTGAAGGACTCTCAAACCATGAGAAAGAAAATTCTCTGGTCTGATGAGACAAAGATTGAACTCTTTGGTGTGAATGCCAGGCATCACGTTTGGAGGAAACCAGGCACCGCTCATCACCAGGCCAATACCATCCCTACAGTGGAGCATGGTGGTGACAGCATCATGTTGTGGGGATGTTTTTCAGCGGCAGGAACTGGGAGACTAGTCAGGATAAAGGGAAAGATGACTGCAATAATGTACAGAGACATCCTGGATGAAAACCTGCTCCAGAGTGCTCTTGACCTCAGACTGGGGTGACGGTTCATCTTTCAGCAGGACAACAACCCTAAGCACACAGCCAAGATATCAAAGGAGTGGCTTCAGGACAACTCTGTGAATGTCCTTGAGTGGCCCAGCCAGAGCCCAGACTTGAATCCGATTGAACATCTCTGGAGAGATCTTAAAATGGCTGTGCACCGACGCTTCCCATCCAACCTGATGGAGCTTGAGAGGTGCTGCAGAGAGGAATGGGAGAAACTGGCCAAGGATAGGTGTGCCAAGCTTGAGGCATCATATTCAACAAGACTTGAGGCTGGAATTGCTGCCAAAGGTGCATCGACAAAGTATTGAGCAAAGGCTGTGAATACTTATGGACATGGGATTTCTCAGTTTTTTTATTTTTAATAAATTTGCAAAAACCTCAAGTAAACTTTTTTTCACATTGTCATTATGGGGTGTTGTGTGCAGAATTCTGAGGAAAAAAATGAATTTAATCCATTTTGAAATAAGGCTGTAACATAACAAAATGTGAAAAAAGTGATGCGTTGTGAATTCTTTCCGGATGCACTGTATACTGTGCTTGCATATAGAAAGTTTGCTTTTGGTTTGTTTTTTTACTTCTTCCCCATTTCCTCAGCTGATGCCGACGCACAGAGCTAAAATACTCAGACTACAGTAGCAGAAGTGAACATATGGAATCAACATGGCTGCCGTTACCTCGGGTGGCTGTGCACTTTATTTATGGGCACTTCCTAAAATGTTACCATATGCCGCTGGTCCAAGGAGTACACTACAGCTGTTTTCTCTGAGCTCTCAGCACAGCCCACACGCCTCCGTTTATTGCATTCCTGGTGTCTAAGCCTTCCAGTAAGGAAATTAAAATGAGGTTTAAGTGTTGAGGCGACTCTCGAGTGCGGACCTCATTATGTATCCCAGTTCTTGTGGGCCAATCCTACGCAAAATGGAGATCAGACCCATCAAGCCTGTTGCTTTAAAAGTCTCCTTAATGTTTAAATTTCAATCCCGTCCATTAGTCTTTGTTTATAGTGCCTTCCAACATGAGCTGGATAAAGCAATTAAGGTCATTGAAACTGACAAAGATAGTTGTGGCCCTAGTGGGCCGTGCAGTGCCATGGCGTCCCTTCCAGGGGTGGGCTCCGGACAACAACACTGTAGCGGAGAGAAGTAAGTCTGATTCAGAAAATGAAGGGATTCCTTTTGAGGTGCCTTTAGAGAATGGTGAATGTTCACGTCCCAATCCCCGCAGTAATTCACACAAAACTGAAATGGCGATGATGCTTAAAGAGTTTCACTTCGCAAAAGAAATCTGCAAACCAAATGGTGCTCTGCCATGAGTGAAACACTTTCTCTGCCTTTATTTTCAACAAGCGTTCTCACCGCAGGTAGAATTCGCTCCATTAGCACAAATATTGTCATCTTACCTGCCACCTTTTTCTTCCTGTGTAAGAGTCTGGGGAAATTCATTCTGTGCAAAGCCGGGAGAGCACTTCAAGGAATATGATATTCTCTTACATGTTACTTAAATAGTTACTTCCTAAAGAGTCATGGGAGTGACCTTTGCACTTGAAGCCCCGCCTCTCCCCATCATTCATTGGTCTTCAGTTTAAAAAGCCACTCCCATGTGTCTTTAGGTTTCCTGCTCATGTCTGCACCGATCACTCCAAAAGTAACTGTTGTGGCGGGACGCCCAGAGTGTGGAAGGACTGGGGGAGAGGGTATTTTTGGGGCAGTTTTTTCCCCCGGGCTGACAGAGGGCAGCCCCCTTTGGTTTCTAGCAGGACCACAGGTCATGAGCATGGGAATTCAACCCTGTTGGAACTTGTGGCCGCCACCAGGTGCCCTATAAAAGGGTCCAGTCCCCACCATTCGAGGGTCAGAGTTAGGAGGAAGAGAACAAAGCTTGAGGAGGAGTAGAGGGAGAAGGACTGGCGGCAAGACGGAACTGTCTATTGTGTTGTTGGGGGATTGGTGCACCGTGCTGTGGGGAGCAGGGTGAAACGGCCCCCCAGTTGTAAATAAACGGGTGTTCGGTGGCAAAATCTGCCTTCTGCCTGTCTGTGTCCGGGTTAGGGCAGCTGTACGTGCCCTGGTGGCTCACATTGTTTACCAATATTTTAGACAAAAAAAGCATTTGTTTTGCACATTTTGAGCAAGTGACTGGATATCAGACATGCGGACTTTGAGACACGACTGATGTGAGATTTTTTTTTCATTTGCCATTGTAGGCATTTGGTCACTGTTGGCTTTTTCAGATCACAAGATCACTATAAAGTACATGAGTCAGGGACGTTCTTAGGCATTCGCGTAGGGCCCCGAACCAGCCCTGACTTGCAGTTTTTTTTTTTTCTTTGTTGTCGGGCTGTGGGCATGCCCCTGGCACTGCAGCCGTCTGTGCCAGTCCCAGGAACTTCAGTTCAATGCATTTCTTAGTCTTATTAACAATGGTAATTTATTATCTGAATTGCAATCTTCACCTAAATCCCTAATAATATTGTCACGCCGCCATAACTTTGCCAAATGCACTATAGCAAATGTTAATTTTAGAGATTCGTTTCGGATTCATTCAGAGAGATCCCCATAAAATCATGAAATATCCGTACATTACCGGCCTTTACCAGATCCAGAATAAAATCAATATTTTACCACTCTGCATACACACAAGCGTACATGTAGGCCTACTGGTCATCTAAGGCCTTTTCCACACGTTTTATTAGAGCAGCTTCCTGAGCTCCAGAGGGGTTCCTCCTCCCCTGACCCCCTCCCCCATTTGGGGCCTGCACATTTCTGAACCGCGTAGGGCCCCCAAACTGCTAAGAATGGCCCTGCATGTGTTAAGTAACATATAAAATAACAGATCTCATTTGTTCGTAGAGTATTCCTTTAAAGATGAGCGCTCCTCAGGTGCTTCTGTGCTACTAAAATCCATTGGCCAAAGGGTAGAAGTAGGCCGAGGTATCTTTTGATGCAATGAAACCGACCCGAGGAGTCACAGACACCTGGGGGGGGGTGAGGTATGGGGGGGCAAGTAGAAAAAGTGCTGTGTGACCGAAATGTATGCAAAGACCCCTAAATGAAAGTCTGCAATGTGCACTTTAATCACAATGTCTGAATTGTTGGATTTGTGGAGCAGAGGGGGAAATCAAGGAAAATGGGTCTTTGTCCCAAACATTATGGAGGGCACTGTTGGTCATTTTTTTGTTTCTTTTATGTTTTACAAGTAAGCCCGCGATTTGCCAGCGAATCGGAAATCCAAGAATGGCAATCAGTTTCTGCGTGTTGAAATATCATGGAGGGTATATGCGGTGGCGTGGGCGGTCGCGTCCGGGCGGCTGTACAACCTGGCGTGCACACTTTACCTCAGGTGTAGTTCACAGGTCATACGCATGGTAAAGTTTCCATTTAATTCACTAACCCTATTTGAACTAAAGCGGTTTCTTTGTGTGGGTGCCTTCGTTCATTGTTTGTATCCATGACCGTACAGGTTGTGTTGTCTGGGCGCCACTTACTGACTCTGGGAAGCCACTGCAGTTGACTCTGGGGCGGGCAACATGGCGCAGCACGTTGTGTTATTTGGGCGCCACCTACTGACTCTGGGAAGCCGCTGCGTTTGACTCTGGGGCGGGTGCCGCCGCGTTTTGGGAAGCCGCTGCATTTGACTCTGGACTCTGGGGCGGGCACCAAGGCCGCAGTGCGCATGCGAGCGTTTGACTCTGGACTCTGGGACGGGGGCCAAGGCCGCGGTGCGCATGCGGTGGTGTGGGTGGTCGCGTCCGGGCAGTTGTTGAACCTGGCGTGCACGCTGTACCACAGGTTTAGTTCACAGGTCGTGTGCATGGTAAAGTCCATTATGTGATTCAAACATGCCACACAGACCGCTGGCACATACATACTACTGACTCTGCGAGGCCGCTGCGTTTGACTCTGGGGCGCCGCGGCGCAGTGTGCATGCGTGTCGGTGCTTCCGTGCATAAATTAAAACTGTGGTTTAGTAATGTAGATCCTATTTTATTTCATTACATTTGGTGTTGCCTTTGTATCCTGCATCATATTTTATCTTTTAGATTTGGTGTTGTGCTTGCAGGCTGCAGCAGTCCTACCAGGACAAATCCCCACCACACGTTCATCGTGTCCCTGGCCAATAAAGCGAATTCTGATTGTGAAGGCTATCAACACATTTAAGAGACCAACAAGTCAATCGGCATGATGGCCTTCCACCTTTTACCCAAAGAGCTGCTGTTCCTTGGCAAGCTGAGTTACGCACCCGGTTGAGCTGTCCACATCTTCATACTGCCATACTGCCCCAGCTGGCCATTACTTTATACTATTCTGTCAATTCTGTTCATACTGCGATTTTTCTATTCGTCTGTCCGCTTTTTTGACACAAGTGGAAGTCGTCCCAGGAGCATCCATCACATGACAAAAGCCAGCAGCGGCTCAACACACGCTGACTGCACGCAGACAATAATCAGACTGGCCATTGAACCCTGGTCCTTAGAACTGTGAGACCACAGCTGCCACCATGGTGCTGTTTTATGTGGTGCCTTTCGCAGCGAGTGTTGACTTCATAAAGCGTTAGCCATTGTGCTGTCCCCTTTGAGATAAGAGCATACAGGAGACAAAATGGAGACTTCTGTAGCCGTCTTGCAGCAGGACTGACCACCGTGCCCCCCCCCCCCCCCCCCCCATTTTTAAAATCCATTCCTTGCGTTCTTGTACAGCGCTCGTGTCAGAGGGCCTCTCTCCGCAGTCACCGAGCTTTTGTCTGCTGCTGTCTGTTTCTTATTTGAGGGTTTTGCGTTTGATTGAGTGTCTTTGTTGGTTGATGATTTCACGTTTGGTGGCACTCTGAGTCAGCCATCTGTAAGAAACCCTACGCAAGAAATAAATTGTTGTGGTTAGGATGAAAATTGACATGGTAATTGCAGCAAAGTGCCGATGATGGCACAATGACAGTCATTTTCTGTAGAAATGAAATATTATTTTTACCTGGTAGCTCTACTACCACACGGCTGAGGAACCCTGGGTTCAAATTGTGTTTTCACTTCATTCATTTTCATTTTATTCTTACATTCTAAGAGCGTGCAGGTTAGCTTGACTGATGCCAATATATTGGCATAGAGCATTTAAGTAGGCACTACTGGGGGCTGGCACCCTGTTAAGGATTAGAGTCTGCTTTGTGCCAGCTGTTTCCAGGATAGGCTCTGCCTCCCTGTGACCCTCTAATGGAATACAAAGCTACAGAAATCGGGTGGACTTGATTATTTTGGCAGAAATTAATGCTACACACTGTCATGGACACCAGGCATTGGTTGGGCGTACTGGACGGAATGGTTCAATGTATCCTTACTTGGAGGCCAGTTTAACAGAAGGACAGGATGACACCATTCACATTTGCTTTCCCACTACAATAAGTGGCAGTCTCCCCCTGGATGCTGTTCCAGCATGGATACCCGCAGGGCAGGCTGGGAATTGCAGTCCTGTTAAACATCCCTGCTTTGTTCCATGGGTGCCAACAGGGGGAGCTGTAGGGACAGACTGTCCTCACTTTAAGGAACTGCTGCCAACTTGTAGTGTGGTAATTACAACAGAAGTACTGCCAGGTCTGGCATAAACGAAGCCACTCAACCTCATCCAGGCGAGTTCGAGTCGGGAGAGGAGCTGAATAACACTCATCTGGAGGAGTCAATGGAGAGGAAGGAGAATTGTGACTGTGCTCTATCTGTGAATTACCTGTGAAGGTCAGTCTGCCATTGTATAATAAACAGGCTCACGAGCTATCCCTGCTAGCATAGGGCACAAGGCAGGAACAAACAGGGTGCCAGTCCATCGCAGGGTGAACACACACACACACTTGGGCCAATCCACCTAACCTACATGTCTTTGGACTGTGGGAGGAAA
Source organism: Erpetoichthys calabaricus (assembly GCF_900747795.2). Classification (NCBI taxonomy): domain Eukaryota; kingdom Metazoa; phylum Chordata; class Cladistia; order Polypteriformes; family Polypteridae; genus Erpetoichthys; species Erpetoichthys calabaricus. Next base: position 21,288,060 of record NC_041410.2, on the reverse strand, counting down.
CCCACACAGACACGGGGAGAACATGCAAACTCCACACAGGGTGGACCCCTTACTGTGCTACCACTGTAGGCACCACCACTGCACTAGTCTACCTGTAAAGGTGCTTACTGTAATAAATTAATATTGAAACCCAGGACTTGTGCTGGTGTGTTGGAGTGTTTGGGGGTGCCACTATGCACCCTGGTGGTCACAACACAAAACAACATGACATTATCAAACCCACATAATCAAATTCAGGATTGTGGTCGGATGAAGCCTGTCCTGGTAGCCCTGGTTGGGGTGCCAGTCCATTGCAAGACCTCACATAAATCCTCAGACTCCCTTAATCCAAGAGTCATGTGGGTCCAGAACGTACCCGGGATGCATCGGGCACAATGCCCCGAACAGGATGCCAGCCCAGCACAAGCTCCAGTTTAGAGTCTTTGGGGATGTGGTTAGAAAAGCAAACATGACCTCAAAGGGGGAGTGACGGAGTTTCAAACCGAGGACCCTTGAGACAGCAGCGCTGAGTACTGGGCCACCATGCCACCCTGTCCTACACAGCATTTCATGCACACACTTCTCTGGCTTTGTCCTGTGCTTTCTGCTTCACCCTCTTGTGTGGTTTTTCCATTTAGCAGCCAGAGAGACACTAAGTAATGAGCCCTCTTCTTATGCCGTGTGAAATCCGTTTAGTGTGATTTTATCGCTGACATCTTTACGGCCTGAGACAGAGAATCTCTGTGAAGGTGTGCTTTCTGTATTCAGTGTGAGGCCGCGTGTGAGGCTCCGCTCCTGCGTTTTCATTCCATTTTTAATTCAGATGCCGCTAGAGAATTGTATCATGCTCAGTGCTGGATAATTCCTCATTGATCTCAAAGAAAACTCAACTGCTAGAATAATTTGTTTATCCTTCTTATGAATAGAACATCGATACGCGCGCAAGAGCCGATCAATGAATACCCAGGATGATTACTGTAAACACTTGGAGGCGAAAGTAGCTTTCTGTGGACTCTGATGAGATTTGCTCAAGGAATGCCAATGTGTGCAGTGCGCCCTTTTGACCCACTGGCAGCACCCTGAGGCTGAGAGAAAGTCCTAGCAGTAAGACATGAGATGGGGTGGAGTCAAATGTGGGTGTGGCTAGAGGTCACATATTTATCATGTGATGACAACAAAGCATGTGTTTCAAATGTGGGCGTGGCTAGATATCACATATTTATCATATGATGACCACTTCTTGTGTGATTTTGGGCTATACAAAAATTAATTGTATTGTATTGTATTGTACTAACCATGAGTTTCAAATGTGGGCGTGGCTAACCGTCACATATTTATCATGTGATGACAACAAACCTTGTGTTTCAAATGTGGGCGTGGCTAGAGTCAAATATTTATCATATGATAACAATTAACCATGCGTTTCAAATGTGGGCGTGGCTAGGCGTAATATATTTATCATGTGATGACAATTAAATCATGTGTTTCAAATGTGGGCATGGCTAGATGTCACATATTTATCATATGATGACAACTAACCATGCGTTTCAAATGTGGGTGTGGCTAGAGTCATATATTTATCATGTGATGACAATTTAATCATGTGTTTTCAAATGTGGGTGTGGCTAGAGTCACATATTTATCATATGATGACAATTAACCACATGTTTCAAATGTGGGTGTGGCTAGATGTCACATATTAATCATATGACAACTAACCATGAGTTTCAAATGTGGGTGTGGCTAGATGTCCCATATTTATCATATGAGGACAACTAACTATGAGGGGTCTCATAACACTGCTGCTTCCAACACCCCACACCCTGGCTGCATGATCAGGTGGTCCCACCTCCTTAGGCTCCACATGTAGGTGACAGGGCAGACCCCAAATACTTGTAGGAGGAGAATGGGCATCCCGGATGGGGCAGGGAAGAATCCATTACCTGCTGGTGAGGCCAGCACAACGATGCAGACGGATTGGCCAGCAGAACAAATAAATAACTTTGTACCCGGCCGGTGTAAATGAACAGAAGGACCAACGATAGCCCTCAGTCAGGAGCAGTTCATTCCGCCATAGAAGAGGTGGCAGTGGTCCACACATAGGAACCCAGTCGTGGCACCCGCAGGGATGCTTGGGAATTGGAGTCTGGAAGTGCAGCCCAGTTGGGGTCCCTGGGTATTCTTAGAGGGTGGGGGAGTTCCCTTTTTTCTTTATGCTTCCCGAAAGATGCAGCATGGCACCGTAAGCATGCCAGGGTCCAGCTTAAAGAGGAGCCAGCTGCCACACATAGACGAGTCAGAGTCGGGAGGCAGTGGGAGGTGGAGAAGGGGAAGATTCATTTAGGAATAGAATTTTGTTTATGTGGCTGATTACTGGAGGGTTGTGAAGAGGTGCTTGTTGTGAGTAAATACCTTTTATTTAATTCGTATAACATCTGATCTTATACTGTGTCTTTGATTTGGGCCTCTCTTGTGCCCCCTAGTGGCCACATACTCCATAAACTCTTAGCGGAATAAATAATAGAAAAAGTAACAGAATGTTACATAAGTACAAAAATGAAATCAAAATCATTATCAATAACACAATATACAGACTTAGATTTAATTGATTATAGATTATGTAAATTAAAAAAATAAATTTAAGTGAAGTGAAATTTCAGTGCCCGTGTAAAAGAGTCAGAAGGCACAAATGCCGCCATCATTTTCATTGCCTTGACTGCAACATTATGCATCAAATTAAGCGCATCATGCTGCCCTCTTCATTCCGGTGAGGATCGTGCCCCCACATCAGGTGTGCTAGACAGCTAATTGGGTGTGAAATTCTTGATGTTAAAACATGGGGGGGGGGATTATCAGTGTCCCCAGTTAAGCCTTAATAGTGCTGAGAATCGTCAGTGGCCATCTTCGCCTCCTTAACCTAACCTAAACCTAATCTAAAGTGGATAACCCGGCACATCCCACTTAGTTCTAAAAATTTAACCTTGTGTCTAGTCCTTTTTTTAAGTAAAGGGGGTCCCAAGGTGCGGCTTTGACCTGCTTCTGCCGTTACCCTACCCCTACCAGCTCGCGCTCCGCTGCTGGGCCCCGCTGGCTTGCCTGAAATAATCAAATGCACAATCCAGTCGGAAAGTTGAGGCTTCGACAAACTCGTGGCCGGCTGTTTCACTGCTCTGCCAGCTTTTGCTTTGTTGTCGAGAGATCTGACTAGCAGGGTGGCATCTGTAAGAGTTAGCACTTGGCTCTTTTCCTGGAGCTGGGGACGCTTCAGTGCGTTCAATCTGGCCATCCGAGCAGCTTTGGAATGTGCCTTCCCAGGGGTCGCCGCTCGCTGCTCTCGCACGGCCTTACTTTTGTTGCTAATGCACATTATTGACAGACATAATGTAATCTAAGACTGAACTTTCTGTCCCTAATGTAAGGTGCTGTCAGTAGCAAAGTTCTTAGCGAGAAGAAGCATTGACCTTGCGTAAGAATGAAGCCTTCGCAAAACAAAAAGAGCCATCACTCCTGCTGGCAAGTGTGTCTCCTCTACACCAGCAACAGGAGAAATAAATGACAATGTTGACGGTGGTGGGGAGACGTGTTGTGTTCGTCTGTCGCCTGAATGGAAAAGCTCACTTCCTGAAGGTCACGCTGTGAAATGTGGTGTTAGCCATCGGGCTGAGCGTCACAGGGAGAGTGACAAAAGAGCCATCTACACCTGCAGTGTGGGCTCTCCGGCTAATCCGGGACCCTGCCAGGGTTGATGGCTCATTGGGCTGATTGGTCTCCATATGTGCTGGAAGTTTCCCCGCCATGGTGGTCTTCATATGTGTCCTGCTAGGATGGAGTTCCTAACTCGTGCCCATTGCTTCCACAAATGACCCTTGCCTACATTTAATCCCAAGAAAAATCCAAAAATGAGCTCAATCCAAAAAGCTGAAAGCGGGTTGAAGGTGCGCGTTGCTCATAAATTAATCAAACATCTTCAGGCCACATAGTGTGGTTCGGCTTTCGGGCTTCTTTGTGCTGCAGCCCGTCGACACGGCTCATTTATTGACTTGAAAACACTGGAAGAAATGAGAAAATACGCATGCAGCCGAGGCAGTGCACTTCTTAATGAAATTGCGCTCATGTGTAATCAGTCCTTATTATGGCCTCCTTTAATTCTTGTAAAAGGGCGAGCAGCAGACGGGTCTGAAGGTGCTCTGGCAGAGACCTCCCTGGGACTGTTGCTATCACCAGGAGGTGCTCTGCGCCGTACATGAAATGGTATGAATGTCTTATCCAGTAGGCGATAGCAGGGTGGCCCAGTGTGCCATACGGGACCCCCTGCTGCTGACCCGTGGATGTGGATGACCTGCCCCTTTAATTAGAAGATGGGACCTCCGTGGCCAATAGAGGTAGCTCTGTTCCTGTTCTTATCACCATTTAGTTTCACGTTCACACTGCATGTGGAATGGCAAGGTGTGTGACTCCACAATGGCCAGCCAGTTAAGGTTAAACCTTACATTGAAGGGCGTCTGTTTAAATAATGGAAACACCTTGTGAAAACGTCCTTATTTCTGTAGTGCTAGGGTGTTGTACCGTGTTAGCCATTATGGATGTAGTGAGAAGTCCAGCAAAATGACACCTTTTATTAGCTAACTAAAAAGATCACAATATGCAAGCTTTCGAGGCAACTCAGGCCCCTTCTTCAGGCCTTGAAAGCTTGCATATTGTAAGTTAGCCTTATTATTGTGCAGCTCTTTAAAAGGCATTCATCTGGACTTTGACCCGTGCTGGTTTATTGAGTACAATGTTTATTTTGCCCTTCAATTTACTTTGCAGCTCCCTGATCTTAGCTTTTCAACACCTGCCTTTCTGACCCCTCTCTGAAACTGCCCTGGCTGCTCTGCTCTGTCGTGTCTGTATGATCAGCTCGGTCAGATCGATATGGCCATAATCAGCCAAATGGTGAGGAGGAGTGAAAATGGCAGCCACTTGCACATGTGAAGGTTCTTATTTGTGTTTATTTGCATGGTCTACATACGCTGCTCAGGAAAATGAAGGGAACGCTTAATCATGAGAGTCTAACACACCAAGTCAGTGAAGCTCTAGGGATAACAGTCTGTCTGGTTAAGGGGCCTAAGTGATTGGGAATCAACAGCTTTGGTGCAAATGAAAGTGACAGCAGGTGCACTGGAGAAGCAACAGCAAGACACCCCCAAAAAGGCAATGGTGGCCACCAACAATTGCTCTCTCCTTCTCCTTTCTGACCGATTCTGCTGTAGTTTTGCGTTTTGCTGGTGTCCTGGTCACCACTGGTAGCATGAGACAGTACCTGCAGCTGATTCAGGTTGCACAGTCCAGCTCCTCCAGGATGGCACATTCATACTCAACAACATGGAGGAGACACCATGAGATGGGCCGTTACATGAGGAGAGCTGAACAGGGCCGTAGAAGGGCATCAACCCAGCAGTAGGACCGGTATCTACTCATTGTGGAAGGAAGAACAGGAGGAGCACGGCCAGAGTCCTACAAAATGACCTCCAGCTAGCTAATGATGTGCATGTTTCTGTCCAGACTGTAAGAAACAGACTCCATGAGGGTGGCATGAGGGCCCGACATCCTCTAGTGGGACCTGTGCTCACAGCTCATCACCCTGCAGCTCGGTTGGCATTTGCCAGAGAATACCGCAATTGACAGCTCTGCCCTTGGCACCCTATATTCTCCTCTCTTCACAATGAGCACATGTGACAGACGAGAAAGTGTCTGGAGACGCCGTGGTGAACGTTATGCAGCCTGCAACATCATCCAGCATGACCGGTTTGGCGGTGGGTCAGTGATGGTCTGTCGAGGCATATCCTTAGAGGGTTGCACAGACCTCCACATGCTAGGCAACGGTACCCTGACTGCTGTTAGGGTGCAACAGGCCGTGTGTTCCTCATGTGGCCAGAGTGTGTGGACAGTTCCTGGATGACAAAGGCATGGATTCTATTGAGTGGCCTGCACATTGCCCAGACCTGAACACAATTGAGTAGCACTGGGACGTTATGTATCGGTGGCATCTGATGCTTCCAAATAGCGCGACAGACTGTCCAGGAACTCACTGATGCCCTGATGCAGGTCTGTGTCTCATCAAGAGCATGCCCTGATGTTGTCAGTAGTGCATACAGGCACGTGGGGGCCATACACACTACTGAGTCACATTATGAGTTACCGTGATGAAATTCACACAAGTTGGATCAGCCTGTGATTTCAGTTTTTGACTTTGCACTGGTCAACAAGCATATTGCTACTGGGATTCTTTCATCTGTACTTTAACAAATTTCACTTGCTGACTCGAAATCTGAAAACCGTTTTCGTCCAGCACGTCCCATTTTTTAGTTATGATGTTCCAGGTCGTCGCATTTTTTAGTTATGATGTTCCAGGTCTTGGACAACTAGTGTGACTGGACAGTAAAGGCGATGTATTTCAGCATTTAAGAAACCAGTTTGGTCTCGAGAAAAGTGAAGCCAAAATTAAGGAAGGTGTTTTTGTTGGCCCTGAAATATGTGAATTGATGCTTGACGATGAGTTCAAAAGGAAACTGAAGCCAACTAAATCAGCACCCTCATTCGAGCAGGTTGCCCAGAATTTTCTTGACAGTCACAGAGCTGAGAATTATACTGAGCTTGTGGAGAATATGCTGAAAGTATATTAGCTTACGGGAGCCAGAATGTCACTGAAGATACATTTTTTACATTCTCATCTCGATTTGTTTACACCAAATATAAGCGATGTCAGAGATGAGCATGGGGAAAGATTTCATCAAGGTATAAAGGTGATGGAAAACTGACATCAGGGAAAATTCACTGAGCATGATGGGCGACTACTGTTGGTTCTTGCAAAGAGAGACGGATGTGCAGCACAAGCGCAAAAGCAAGTGCCTCCAACATTTTTGGGCACACTGACCTCACTTTTATATTGAGGTAAATGGACATAAATATACTTTAATGTGTCTCTGGTATCGTCTTCTTGTTTGTTTTCAGAATAAAAACATCAAAACAATTTTGGTGGGACATAGTCCAAACTCCAGATATCGTGTTGATATATTATTATATTGATATTCAAAAGTGTCAAGACGTCAATGATGTGTATTACAAAAACCTGACGTGCTAGCTTAATTCCGATTTAATATATGAAATCAGTGTAAAAAACTTAATAAAGAGATGCACTGAAGTTCCCAGAAACAAACAAAAAATATTATTTTGTAGACCAGTGTGTCGGTATGATGTTGAATCAGCCCTCAGTGGGTTAGTGAGTTTGGTTTCCATTGACCGTTGTTACATCATTTTGTCCTCAATGAATTACACAGTGTAACTCAGTGAAGAGTTTCCGACTGAAAATTTTGTTCACAGAAATCCAACTTGTGATTTAAGTGCTCTCTTAATTGTTTAATCAAGAATTGGAAGGCGATGATTGCCCCATGATGTCGTCTCTCTGCTCTTCTTCACTGTTCTGCTGTTCCTTTCTGTTTTTGTTTCTTTGAATTAACATTCTTCATTTATCAAGGCTGGGACATTGGGTGCTATGGCGGGTTTTGGTGGTTTTCCTGTTTTTTCTGTTCTTAATAACGTCATGCTTTCATGTTTGTCTTTAATTTTTCTGTTGAACATGTTTAATAGAAATGTGATTACATTAAAGTAATTACTATCAGTGTGGAATGTGCTAAGCTGAAAGTGACGTCAACAACGGCTTATCTGTGAGCGGGGCAGCCCGTCCATAGAGATGAACCAGGAGCAGTGCTTGATGTAGGGTGGCCAAACATATCACTTTAAATTAAGAAGCTGGCATCACATTAAGGCCATGTCACATGACGTGACTTTTCCAGTGGTTTTCAGTCATAGCCTTCATTTCCATAATCTTAGTAAGTCAGAGGCTTCGAAAGTCTCAAAAAACTGATAGTAAAGATGGCATTAGTGCTAACAAACGGAAATTATTACTCGTGAAATAACAGAACAGCAGAAAGAGTTTGAATATATGGACATAGGTGATATGACAGAAGTATGTAGATATCGTTCGGCTTTAAACTTTAAGTTGGAGACTTGTAGGACATCTAATTTGTGTTGCCATCAGGGAAAAGTAGTGTTTCTTCCCAATGAAGAGGAGTATCCTCGAGAAATAAAAGATTTGTTATTTGGTGAAAGTGAAATCCACAAACACTACAGGCAAAGTATCTGAATCTACAATAATCTGTTCACGTTCGCATCGTTCAATGCTCAAAATGTAGATTTACACGCTATGAGAATCTGTGGTCCAGCGACAATTAAAGCCACAACAAGTTTAATTCCAAAGGAACGCACAATTTGATCATGTTTATATTTATGATCACGGAGAAGCGATGCAACATAGAATCGAAAGAGTTAAACGATCGGACGTATTAGAAAATCTACAGCCAATAATAGATGCAAATCCATACGTCCAAAAGTATCGTACTTTACACGAAATTTATCTGAAAAACACGGACAAAGAAGTTTTCTTGGATTTCTACATGAATCCGAACGCTCGCATATATAATAAACCAACACGTGGCAAATTGTCAGCGATAATAGTTTCGAAGGACGGAGATATCAAAGACAGAGTTGGTATCCAAAAGCACAGCACGATTCGTTGCAAGCGGCAGATCTGGGAAATGACTAGAGGGGGTTGGCGAGTGAAGTGAGCAGAGGGCAGAGCCCCCTAGTTGGTTTTAAAAATAAGGGTTGCTAATGTGGTTGTAACGGTTGGTATGGCACATTAACTACAGGGAATGGGCAGAGTACCGGTGCATAGCGGACCATTTCAAGCACTGCCACCTCTGCTCCTGGTACAAAAAGTAATCCCACCTGAATAGAACATAAAACTTACAAAGGTCCTCCAGTAAGAATTACTTCACCCAGTGCCTGAAGTGGAAAATAAGAACTGCGGGTAACTCCATGTTTGTGTTGAACACTGGTGAGGTGCAAACAGACCTACCAGTTTTATAAATAAATGTTCCTAATGAGGTTGGAACTGACGGTACGGTACATTAACTACAGGAAATGGGGAAATCCACAGCACAGAGTACCGGTGCATACCGGACCTCTTCAGTCACTGGCAGCAGCCCCCACTCGTGGTGTAAAAGCTAATTACGCCTAAAAAGAACTTAAAAGTAGCAGAGTTCCTCCCGCAAGAATTACTTTACCCAATGCCTGAAATGGAAAATAAATAGTGCAGGGAGCTCCTTCTGCGTATTGAACACCGGTGGGGTATCCCCTTGGAGGTGCAAGCAGACATGTTTCTTTTTATAAATAAGGATTGCTAATGTGGTCTGAATGGATGGCACGGTACATTAACTATGGGGAATGGAGTACCGATGCATACTGGACCACTTCAATCACTGACAGTCACTCGGAATGTAAAAACTAATCCCACCTGAACAGAACTTAAAAATTACAGAGTTCCTCCAGCAGGAATGACTTTACCTCACGTTCTCATGCAAAAAGAACTTGAATAGGGTTTTAGACATAAAGAAAATATCTCTTGAGCACTTAAGTCGAGAGTTTTTCACGCTTTACCTTTTGGCTTGTGCTATGATTGCAAGTTAGTTTTTGCCCTTTTTGTTTCTGTCGTTTCCAGTGGAATGAATTGCGCTGTCGTGGTTGACGTTGTGTCTGTTGTTCTCCCTTAAAGGAATCTGTACCGCTCACAGCACACCTTGCCGGACGGCTCATTTTACAGATCACGACAACGAGATGGTCCGAGCGGCCGACTCTGGCAGGTGAAGTGTTAACCTGGCTTTACAGATTTTCACCATAAATAAGACTCATGTAGACATTCATTACAAGCGTTAGGCTGAAAGAATTCAAAACCCTCGAGTCTCCACACTGGTTAGGAGGAATGGCGAACAATTAGTTCTGCGCCAGACGGGCTGATCCGTATTGTAATAAGCGATGGTGATGTTTCTGGAGGTAAACAGCTAATTCTCCAGGAGCCAGTGGGAGCAGAGCAGATGTTTGCTGAGCTTGCCAATTATCCCAGCAGCTCTCCTAGACCTTCTCCTCTTTATCGAAGTAGATTTGTGTTTTTCTTTGGTTAAAACTGCCTTTGCTTAAAGGAGACCTGAATGTTTCCCCTGGATGCCATGCTGCTAATCAGTGCTTTAGAAGCAGAACACGAGTGTGACAGATGTCGCTTCAGCGAAGGACGCAGCCATTTGTTAGCAGCACGTGAGGGCTCGTCCCCAGGTGTCTACAAGGCCCAGGTAGGATTTGCACTTTGAATGTGAACGAAAAGCAAGATGTGTGACCTGTCAGGAAAGTCAGATCCAGGGCATGTTTGCCATCTTGTCAGCAGATCTGAGTGCCGCAGTTTATTTTCTGTCATTCTAGAACGGGATCATGGTACCCAAAGCCTGTCCTGGTAAAACCAGGATGGGGCGCAAGTCCACCACAGGCCACAGTTATGCATTCACAACCGTATTTTGTCCTCTTTACTTTGTCCCCATCCCCAAGGCAGACGCTCACCAGCTGAAATTCTGTTATTTCCCAGGATGCTCCACTCCCTTTTGAGTTTGATGCAGTTGTTCCATCTGCCTGACTGTAGCTGAGAATGGTCGGCCTCACCAGCCTGTGGGTTGGCTTCGTGTTTGCCTTTGTGTATTCTGATTCTCACTAAACTGTGTGAAGGACTACAGGGAGGTGAGGTGCACTGTGTTAGCCTTGTGCTGGGGGGCTACCAAGTCTAAAGGGATGACCGGGAGAAGAAACGTAGAAGAGCAGAAAGTCGAAACCAAAGATCAGTCCTGTCAAAGAGCTAAGCCCAATAATCATAGTGATGTAACAAAGGCGCTATATAGGTGCCTGACCCGACACAGATGGACACGGGAGGCACGTATAAAATAATTTAACTTTTATTGTTCTTCACCTGTGGGGTACGTCTTCCCCCTAATCCCCACAGACACAACACAGTCCCAAGTGTACAAATAAAGACTAAAACACACCACACTCCTCTCTATCGTTAACCACCGCTCCTCCTTAAAGCTGCATCCTCTTCCTCCTCCCGACTCTGGCCCCTGAGTGGTGGTTGCAGGGCACTTTTATAGTTCACCCAGAAGTGCTCCAGGTGGTTGATCGCCGAGTTCCGGCTGCACTTCCTGGTGTGGTGAATACGCTGCCCATACGGGCTCAGGAGTCCCAGCTGCAGCACCCCCTGGCGGTGCCTGCGGGACCCAACAGGGCTGCATCCAACTCCAATTCCCATGGAGCCCTGCGGGAAACATTGCTCCAACCCAGAAGGGGAAGCCATCTAGCATGCAGGGGGAGGTATTGCACCGTCCAGGGCATGGACCCCGGCCGCCTGCCACAGTGAGCAAAAACAAAGCAAATGTCAGAGGAGAGAAATCTGACACACACACACACACAAATATAGTGTAAATAAAAGGTAGAGCACAAAGAAATGAGGGTTGGGGGTCCTGTAGAATGCCCCATTTAAGATGGGACACAGTCTTGCCAAAACTAAACAACCAGCAGCTTCCATGATGAAAGTTCCTCAGAGCTTCAATATCCTCCAAAAACATCTGTCATGAGTCTGAACATCAACTTTCTGTTGCTGCTTGGTTTATAAATCTCCGCCACTGGAAGGGGTGGGGCTTTGCGGGTACCATCCAGGGGCGGGGCTTTGTGGGTAGTGGGACGTCCGTGGTCCTCCAGGCTTTTCTTTTTCTCAATTCTAAGACAACAGATGGAAGAAATGTTAGCAGCGCTGTCACACTTGTCCAGCATAAACCCGTGAATCGCTCCCGATGCCCGCCTGTCACATGACAGGTTTGATATCTGCATACACAGACAGTGACATAGAAGAGCTGGCTCATTGATGATGTCAACCTCATAAATTTATGAGACTGCATATCATAGCAGTCATTGTCGTGCCGTGAAGACAGCAACAAGGCATGGAGGCATTCAGGAAAAAACAAAATGCCAGTGGAAACACTGCAAGATAGTTTATAATAATTATTAACAATTTCTATGACAAAAATAAATGTGAAATCAGATTCAGTGCCTCAAAAATTTCCCCTTGAGATTAATAAAGTATCTATCTATCTATCTATCTATCTATCTATCTATCTATCTATCTATCTATCTATCTATCTATCTATCTAAAAACCCACACTAGGATGTAAACATTAATAAAAGAAGACCTAAACAAAGATACAAAAATATGCTGGCATATAAAATCATAACATACTGCAAGGGTATTTCCCACCTATCCAGGGGTCGACATGGACGAGATGTCCAGGAGTTGGTCCAGTCCAGTGCCAGCATGGGACACCAAAGGGTCATCCAGGCATTGGAGGAGGTCACACCCCAGATGGGACATTGAAGGCTGTTGAATGAGGTCATCAGGTCAGGGCTTAGTCCTGCAGGCCTGTTGGAAGCAGCAGGAGGCCACCGCTGTAGTTATGGGGGTCTGACACTTTAAGGGGAGAGCTGCTTGTCTTCTCAGGGCTTTGCTTTAACCTGGAAGTGCTTCCTAGATGACTGGCCAGTGCAGCCCCAGTTCCTCAGCAAGGTGAGCTTTAAGGTGACAGAGAAGAGCAGACACCTTGCAAGAAGGCGAAGGAGGAGGAAGAGTATGGACTGACCAGAGGTCTGGAGTGTGGTGAAGAGGCAGGGAGGTGGTTTTGGGTTCAATTAGGCCCAAGAAGGGCATAGTTCTTGTTTGTTTGTTCATATATTACCTTATATGTTTTCCTTCCATTATATCCTCCCTGGAACACTCAGCGCCTGCCAATGAAATCCTTTTTTTGTTTGAACTTTAGGCGTCATGCAGGGCTGGGAGTTGCTCAGCAGCACCCGCTGCATTTTCACAGGACTCAGATGGTTGTTTGACTTGGCCACCCCGGTGGCGGTCAGCATTTCTATTATTCTCTGTCTTAATCTTAGGTACCCAATCCCGTGTTCACCCTCCGTTCGTTTTGTGTCGAGCCGGGATTATCATACAGGCGTTCCCGCCCATGACGTTTCATTTTGGGGACTTTGTGCCCTTCAAGCTCCAGGGGAAGTCGCTCATTCTCTTTGAAGCGTTTTGTTTTTCATGGCGAGTGAGTCTCATCAATTGGGGTCTCCATAGATGGGTGAAGCGCTCCTTCAGGCGCCAGCACTTTTGGACTCATTGTTCTCCCGAAGAAATGCTGAGTAGCACAATTCGTCACCGAGGGTTCACGCCTCATTTCCTTTCCATCATGGCAGTGCGCTGACGTTATTAACTTTATTACACTGTGCATCTCGGGGCAGCCTGGTGTTTATCACACTTTACAGGCTGATCTTTCATTACTGATGGCTGACAGGCACTTGAGGAGAAATGAATGAGAGGGAGATGATGAGAAGGAGGGCAGAAAGCAGGGGTCGGCTTGGTGACTATGCTGTATGACGGGGAAAGGGGGGCGGGCAGCACTTTGTGACACCAGAAAGCAATCATGAGGGGGACAGAATTCAAGTCAGAATAAAGAGCTTGACGTTTCTTGACGTTGTCATTTATGCCCGTGTTCGGGCTCTGATGATTGGTTTTGGCCTGCCTTTTCCATCATCGAACTCTAGCTTGTTTCCAACAACAGTTTCTGCCGGTCCTTTTGACTCTCTCTCCATGTCCTTATTATTACTTCTGCTTTGCAACGCTTTACAAATTCCTCACTGGCAGCCTCTTTGTATTCATTAAAGCAGCCATCTTTCTAAGAGTGAGCTGTGCATTACGAGGGATGTCTGAACTTCGTGCTAGAAAAGAAAGGCTTCTGTGCTCTTGAATTGCAGTGGAAGACATTGTGATCTTTGCCCAATTTCAGTTTGGATTTGTCCGTTAACTCTTTTAGGGCAGAAGTCGACTTTGATCGACACAATGTGTTGAAGGCGAATGTCGAAAAACTCAACGTTCAAGGGCAGTGGGTGAAAAAAAAGCTGTAAACTTTCATAAAACTCACCGTTACGTTATAAGTAGACCCTCTTTGCTAGGAGGACTGTTAGACTCGTTGACTTGATGTCAAATTCCTGTGTGTGCGTGAGTGGCGTAGAGTAGACAACATCTAGAATGGCATTGACTTTGGGCGAGAGAGCGAAGTGATTGTGTGAAGCAAAATACTCTACGCGTATTATTTATTTATTTTTTGCATAGTATTGCTGAATCGAACTCTGACTTATCGAACTCTGATTTTCATGCAAGTGATCTGGAAATTGAAAACAAAAGTCAGGCACCTGCATCAGCTGATCGATGCCCAGCTGATCGTGTAGCTGATGTTCCTACAGCAACGTTCGCCTAAGAGGACTACACAGGCACTTATCGAACTCTAATTTTAATGCAGACGATCTGGAGATAGAAAACGAAAGACAGTTACCTGCATCAGCTGATCGGTGCCCAGCTGATCATAGTGCTGAACGCGCTCGTGTAGCTGAGGGAATGTTCACCCTGGGAGGACTACACAGACAATTATCAAACTCTGATTTTAATACAAATGATCTGAAAATCGAAAACCAAAGACTGGTACCTGCATCAGCTGATCGGTCACCATTTGATCGTGTAGTTGATGTTCCTATTGCAAAGTTCGCCAGGGAAGACTACACAGGCACTTATCGAACTCTAATTTTATTGCAGACGATCTGGAGATCAAAAATGAAAGACAGGTACCTGCATCAGCTGATCGGTCTCTACCTGATCGTAGTGCTGAATGCGCTTGAGTAGGTGACTCGCCTATGACAACGTTTGCCTGGAAAGACTACACAGACAATTATCAAACTCCGATTTTAATACAAATGATCTGAAAATCGAAAACCAAAGACTGGTACCTGCATCAGCTGATCGGTCCCCAGTTGATCGTGTAGTTGATGTTCCTATTGCAAAGTTTGCCAGGGAAGACTACACAGGCACTTATCGAACTCTAATTTTATTGCAGACGATCTGGAGATCGAAAACAAAAAGACAGGTACCTGCATCAGCTGATTGGTCCCCAGCTGATCGTAGTGCTGAAAGCACTTGTGTAGGTGACACATCTATGGCAGTGCTCACCGTGGGAGGACTACATGGATTCAGATCCGTGGGAGGCAAGCTGGCTACTGGACTTCATCAGATGACACGGCGTGCTAGTAGACAGTACGGACCACCAGCCACTTGGCTACTTCAAGTTGTTTTTTTCCAGGAAGTGCCTTTTATTTTATGAGTGAGAAGACAAACAGGTATATAAAAAGTATGTGAATCTGCAAACTGTAGGGGCTCATGGAACATAACACAGAGTAACATCTCTCTAATATAATAAACAAATCCTGGGACGAGACGAGACTTTTTAGCCTGGGACGAGACGTGACTTTTTAGGAAGATACTTTCACGCCCCGCAAGATGAGACTTTGTGCCACGAGGTTTAACCACGCCCAGGGATGGAAATAAAAGACAAAGAGTAGAAGACAAAGTAGAACGTTGTAAAGGATTTAAAAACGTTGGTGCGATACACATGCAGAGCAGGTTAGAGATAATGAAAGTACTAAAAATTGAAAATCTCAAAAAATAATAGTAAAGATCGCATTAGCGCAAACAAACGGAAATTATTACTCGGTGAAATAATGAAACAGCGTAAAGAGATCAAATATATTGTTCGGATTTAAACTTTAAGTTAATCATCTAATTCGTGTTGCCATCAGGGAAAAGTAGTGTTTCTTCCCAATGAAGAGGCGTATCCACGAGAATTAAGAGATTTGTTGTTTGGTGAAAGTGAAATCCACATACACGAGCGGCAGAGACACAAAGTGGCTGGCGCATAGTGCAGGCTTGGGGGGGGGCGGGGGGGGCGGTTTTGGTTGGCGAGCAAAGCCATAAATGATATCATAAATAAGCATATTATATTGATTTACATGTGAAACCGTTGCCTTGTGTGCTTTTCAGAAAACTGAGTTTTTTTGGAAAATTAAGAGAAAAAAATGAATTATCCCTACAAGAGTTAAGTGAAGATACTCCTGCCTGTCTCACTCCCTCCTGCTGACTCCTCTCAGCAGCTTTCACCCCCCTCTAAAAGTACACTGAAAAAATAAGATGATGATTCACAATTAATATTTTTAATCTGAACCAATATCATTCTTTTTAGCTTATTGATCCCACAATTTTTAAGCTGAGGCAAATCATTTAGAGTGATTAGGTGTAATTCACTTGTTTTATACTGAAGTAAATCTATTTTTTAAGTTGTTCATCTTTTTTGGCAGTTGGAAAGCCATCACGCTGGAAAGTTCGACCGGAAGAAAATACAAATGGCCCCTCAAACACAGCACACGGACAACCTAAAATATTAAGTTAACTGAAATAGGATTTTTACGTTTATTCCCCCCACCATAACTTACTTTGGTACAAACATTTTTTTTACTTTGATTGAGATCTGAAACCAAATATTTCAAGCTGCAACACTAAATTACTAATCTTAAGTTGCTTGAAAGAGAAAATTTACGTTGAATGAACAACATCAATGTTATACTTTTTTCAGTGTAACCCCTGGCACTCACTCCTTTCTCTGGCACTTAGAATTTAAATCGGCCTAGCATCTAAACGGTCAAGTCAAGACAGAGGGCATGTATCCCAGACACTGGCAGGTTTTAAGGCCCTAAAGCTGAAGTCCGGGTGTTCCCCAGTCAATTTGTGTGCACTTGGAAACTGACGCAGGCCTGCATTTTGAGATGACTTGCAGGAGAGGCCTTAATAAGTTCTAAAAGTTAAGAGTTAACTTACCGTTATCATTTTTCTCTGGTAATCTGTGCCGTCGTTACCAGTATTGTCACATTGTGTTCTCAGAGGGCCTCAGGCATTCCTGCCAGGCACGTGTCACTTATTTGAAATCCTCCCAGGAGTCACTATACATGAACCATTTCCAGAACGTTCTTCTGCTGGGCAATGCCAGGCCTGTCTGGCATCATCTACAGCTCCATTGTGGTCTTGCGGACATTCTGAAAGCCTGGCTGAGCGCGACACGTTTCGATGGCCTGAGCTCGAGCTGCGTCATTTATACAGATACAGGTCATTACCCCGATTAAAACATTTTAAGTGCGAGGGTTAATCACGGGCTGACCTCTGATGGTATTGCTTTCTTCTCAGGCTGCTTTAAAGGAACTGCTCCACTGGGAGGTTTAGTAATTTGCTTCATCTGCGCTTGAGATTAAGCGCCAAAAATACGGAGACTCTGAGCGACGCACAAGTGCATCTGAGCGAGTCCTGAGAAAGGTGACACTTGACTTTGAATGAAGGCGGCAGGATTATTCCGACTTGGACGTGTATGCTGTTTGGAATCAGTTAACCTTTTCTTATTTCTCGTGTGTCATCTTAAGCACTTTAATGCAAAAATAACAGGCTGTAAAATGAAAACACATTTTAAACACCTTGGCAGCTCACAGGGGTTAAAGGGACGAAATGAAGAGTGACATTTATGGCCACGTGAGGAGCGGCTTGGAAATGAAATCCGCTGTTATTGTGACTCTTTAAGATTTCTGTTTCAATTTAATCTTAATGGTGAACGAAGCATAAAAAAAACCTCACAATCAGTGCACACCGTGATGTTGGCACTTGTCAATATTAAACATGGCAGCCCCTGCACATTCCAGCGTCTAAGTCCTGACGTCTGCTCGTTTGGCAGATGGAGATACGATTAACTGTCTTCATCTCTTCCCTCATTGGGAATGGATGCCATCAGGTGTACCCCGTCCAATGCAACTGCCATCTTGTGAGAGCCCCTAATTGCTGGGGGTGCCAAGCAAGACACGCCATTTTCTGTTTATCAATAATAAATGAAGCCCCCTCCACTATGGTGGCACAGCACGTATCCTGCTTAGTGGTGGTCCTCTCCTGCAGTAGGTGCCAACTGCACTTACTGGCCTCTTGGATTAGAGAACAGTGCCATCTTACTCCAGCTCAGCTCTCAAATTGTTAATTGGGCATCCAAGCTTGTAGTGACCCTGAGACCGATGGCTTATGAACGTTTATTATCGTTTCTGTGACCTCTTCATAAACACACCATGAGAGCTATAAAGGCAAAGTACAAAATAAAAAGAATATAAATAGCTTAACGTAAACATTTGAAACTTTTGTATTAGCTATAACACGCAGAAATGAATACCTTGTTCACTACTCAGCAAGTCGCCATTAGTTGCCATTTTCCTGTCCCCTTCCCTGCTACGCTGGGAGCAAAAAGAGACACCCGATAACGTTGTCAAAATAAAACCCTGCTGTGGCATCAAGAGTCCTTTACAAAGTTTCCGATTAGACATTTTAATGCCTGACTCGTGTGACTCAGAAGAATAATACAGAAAGGATCTGGGGACAGAATGAAGTCTTTAAAATGGAGCGAAGGTCAAAACCTTGAAATCGATCACTGTGCTGCCAAAACAGAGAGTCCTCCAGCCTCGGGGTCGTGACCCCAAGTGGGGTCACCTGATATGCTAATCGGATCGCAAGAAAATATTAAAAAAAAAAAAATGAAACAATGTATTGAATAGGAAGTGAATGTCAATACAGTAGACCTCCACGAAGTCGAGGTTCAGAGTTCGCGGCCTGAGTCATTCGCGGATTTTTCCTTAGAACCTAACTAATAATTGTTAGTGGAAACCACAAATACAATACTGCACTGTAGAGAGAACACCAAGCAACCGTAGAGGAAAACGCGGCTCGGGATGGTGAAAGTAGCCAATCTGAGAGCGTTATTCATTTCTCCTTGCTGCTGATTGGCTGCTGCCCTGTGACGCATCTCCGGCAGATGCAGCCCAGCATTCCCGCATCATAACAGTTTACCGCGTGTGGCTATCTCGAGTGTTTCGCTGAGTGTTCTCGTGTTTTTCGTTTTGTTCCTCTTAAAGCCCTAAGAAGCTGCCCAAACACCCAGCACCTTTGCTGAGCAGTCATTATCTTCATTATATACCTTCATCGTACTGCACAGCTAATTCATCATCATCTTCAATCAATATCATTCATTATTGGTGAGTACCCGTACATTTTACTGTATTTCTATTAAATTAAATTATTACATATTTACCCTACTTATACCAAAGAAAACACGCTTGCATGAATTACAGTACATATAGCGGTAACATCGGTATTTTACATTCTAGCACCACGGGAGACATAGCAGTACAGTACTGTACAGTATACGGGTTTACCTTTACATTCTGTTTTTAGGTAATGTATTAAGGTATTAAGCTGAGTTTGCAATGGAATTAAAGTGCTTTGGGGGCATATTTAGGGTTTAAACTATAAAAATAGGCATTTCGGGGGGCGTCTGTATTTCAAACAGCTGGGGTCGTGGAAAAGCTTATATTTCAAAATGTGGTTGCAAACCAAAAAGCTTGGGAAGGTCTGCCAGAATGAAAATGCCAACCCAAACACGTAGTCTAAACAGAGAACAGGCTGTAGAACAACTCAGTGTTTAAAGTATCACACCGCCTGTGTCACAACACTCAACCTCCAGAGCCACATTTACTTACTTGGCTGACGTCTTTGTCCAAGGCGACTTACACCATTTCTGATACCATTGGCTCCATTTCTTTTTGGTTTTCCAATTGGAGCCCAGGCAGGTCAAGTGACTGGCTCAGGGTCACACAGTGGTGTCAGGAGTGGGATTTAAACCCCCAACCTCAGGGTTTGCAGTCCAAAGCCTTAACCACTACACCACACTGCGTGCCTACTACGTCCCCAACAACCACGCAGTACATCACGGCAGCAGTTCCACAAAATGGCAGTGGCCACGAGAAAAACAAAATGCCATCGTGGCAAAACTGAAATATAATAATACAAATATTTACACTGTCCCAGTACCTTCATAGTAATACTATAATTATACTCATGTTATCTTCAATGAACAAAACCTTCAAAAATAATAAATGCCCTAGTTTAAAAAAGAAATGTATAGATATCTGGAAAATTCTCGTCTGAGTCCTTCATAACACGGAAATAGAAATTCCTGGTCTGTTTTTTCAATAAAGAAATTTCGAATGTCTGATACTCCACTAATGCCCTGAATTGGGTAACCTCAACAAAGTCCGAGAGATTTGGGGCGCCTCAGAAGAAGGTCTCTACCACTGAGTCCATTTTAGTTCACTTGTACCTCTTATCTCACAGCTGGGGCCTTTCCACTGGCTCACGTTTTTGTGTTACTATTTAAATATAAGTTTAAATATTCTATTATTTAGTCTCTCTTTGGTTTCTCTTCATTGTATGTATATGATAGTGTGATGTTTATTCATCATTGTGTGATTATGTATTATGTTAATAGCAGTGTTAGTGGTGATCTGGCCTGTCCCCTGTATGTGGAGCCCAAAGTGGTGGGGCCACCTGATGCAGTAGCTTTGAACTGGCGCAGGAGTACATGAGACAAAGATTACAGCACTTTTCACAAACAAGGATAGATATTCCACAGTGCTGTCGAGCACTGAGCCGATCCACCGTGACCCACTCACACACAAACCAACGGCAACCCACCACCCACCAGCGGCAGCCACAGTGGTCGAGATCTGCTTTATTGACAATTCACAAGTGGGTGAGACAGGAACAGGGGTCCACCTTGATGAATCGCAGGTAGTTGAGGCCCACCTTGGTGAAACAAGCATAAATATGAGAATGGGGTGGGCCCCCCTTGATGAGAGGGGAGGGTGAGGGGGTCCCTGTTTGTGAAACGCTTTGTGTTAAAAATGCTAAATATCTCGCAGTGCTGTCGATAAGTTAGGCGATCCACCACGACCCACTCACACACAAAACGACGCTAACCCAGCACCCACCTGCGGCAGCCCCAGTGCTTGAGATGCACGGCTCTGTTCCCTGCTACACTTTCGTGAATTCCAAGCTACAAGTGTCTCCATTTCTACATCCATTTGAAAACAACACCAACCCCAGAATATCATCATTTTATGAACTACGAAAACCTCTACCACTTTCCCCACGATATCCCACCATAAGTTTGAAAGTCAGCAGACTAAATGGAGTTGAGGAGAGGACCCCTCGTTAATCTGAGCCATAAACAGAAAGAAAACCAAATTATTTTTTCTTTACCCAAGAGCCAAAGTCAAAGCAAAGCCTGCAAGAATTCCTGACAACCAAGATGACTTAGAAGTAACTCATTTGGACAGAAAGTGTAGAGTTCCACCATCTTAAACAGTTAAGGGGTCCCGATGTAAGATGTCAGGTGCCCCCCCCCCCCCGATTCATGTGAAAAGCACCAAGCGTGCTGACCATAAACTGTGCGGCCATAGCCATGCGGAACACCCAAAGCGGCAGTGGCCCCAATTTAAAAATGTAAACCACCACGGCAGTGCGGCAGTGTAGTAAAACTCGAGGGTGAAGCACATTCATGATAAAACAGAAAACAAAACGCATGGATAGAATTTCTTCATCTGACTACTTTACACCTTTCTGAAGCACAAGTGAAAATCAGAGAGGGTCGTGTAAGCCAGCAGTGGTCTGCCATCGTTTTATTCCACCTTGGGGGCTGAAGGACTTGGCTTTGTTGCCCATTTTGACTTCCTTGGTGCGTCTGCCACCTTCCTTCAAGGAGCCTCTGCTGCTCTTCTCACTTGTGATTTTTGCATCCAGACCAGAATTGCTCTCTAGATTCCAAATCCACATCCACCAAAGCAGTGTGGAGTTTCACGATAACATACCTTGATTTATATTGTACAGTTTTTTTATGGCCCCCTGTAGCATAAATTTATTTCAGTGCTTTCAGACTGAAATGGGAATCAGCTGAGCCACAGAGGCCTTCACACCTCACACTTCTGCTGCCATTGCGACCCTCGCACTGAAATATGATAATAAAATTCTCACTCCTCTCCGCTGTGAAGCCGGGATCGTTTTACTCTGTTGTGACTTGGCCGGGATCCCAAAAACAAAATGCAAAAGCTGCCACCAAATTGATATTCCAGCCCCGTCCTGTTTTTGAAATGAAACTAGCAGCCTACAGAACTTTCCATCAAGAACTAAGCTACTGTCTGCCTAATTAATAAAAGAGCGCCATAACAAAAAGGAGACAAGAGATGATAAATCTTTGGGGCACCCGAAAGCCAACGCTGTATATTATAAATTAAGCGTGGGTATTGACGCGTCAAAAAGAAAAGAAAACTTCGTAACGGCGAGAGTCTCCAAAGCAGACTGCTCAAGATGGTGGATCTTCTGGTATTATTGGCTCCTGGCAGATCCAGGCAGGTGGGCACCGGAAGTATATACCATATATACTCACGTATACGTCAGGTCTTGAAACCCGAAAAATTGATCATAAAATCAGACCCCGACTTATACACCCGTTCAAAAATACGACACTTCATTTTTTTTTCATCTTCTTTCCTCCTTTAATCTCGTACCAGTGTCTCAGATACATCGAATTTTATTGCAGCAGCACACTTACCAATTTCTATTGCCCCTTCAACAACTTTTAATTTAAAACCAGCTTCATATTTTCTTCTGATCGTAGATAAGGGATGATCTTACGATAAAGGTGTACGAGCGTGTGAGATACAAAAAACACAAAACAGTGCAAACATCACTTTGGAATAAGTCGGGTCTTACTGTGTGGTCAAGTAGGCACAATACATAGAAATAAAAGGCCGTGTGCTCCATCGTTAGTCTCTTAGGAGCGTGTTAGCATATCATAATCTCTTGGACCAATAGCGTGAGTTTTCCACATTCGACTTATACGACCGGCATTATAAAATACCAGAAATTATACAATAAAATCAAGCCCCAACTTATCCGTGGGAGAACTTATCTGCCACTACAGTATATACGGTAGATATATTGTGGTGGATGGCCAGGGACATCTTCATAAAGGAATGGCAGTGGGAGAGAACGGGCACAGGGCATCATCTCCCCCAGAGCACTAGATGGCAGCCCCCGCCCCGGGTTGCAGCGGTGTCTTGGATTCCCACAGGGCTCCTGTTGGGCTCTGCGGGTGCCGCCAGGGGGTGATGCTGGGACTGCGGAGCCCTTTGTTGTTGGGCTTCTGCCTCACCCGGAAGTGCTAATGGGCCACTGGAAGCGCTTTCAGGTGCAGGGTAAAAAGAAGCCCACTGCGGCTGCTCCAAGAGCCAGAGTCATGAGGAAGAGGGACAAAGCTTGCTGGAGGAGGGATGGAGGTGGAAGGAGAGACAGAGACAGAGATGGAGAGAAGAAAAAGAAGGCATTGCTGTGTGCCACTTTTATTTTTGTACTTTTGTAACTTTGTTATCCATGTGTTAAACCCTTGAAAAGCGTTTCCCACTGAAGTAGAGCCTGTGTGTGTTGCTGGACTTGTGCCTTGTGTCTGTCTGTGTCGGGTTAAGCAGCTTGTGTGTATATTGTGGCCACCAGGGGGCGTCACTGAGCCCCAGACAACAGACACAATAATACCCAACACGATACTGTGATTAAAATAAAAGATATTTATTCACCGTAGACACCTTTTAACAATCAGCCATGCAAAGAACAAATCGCAATACAAAGCAAATTCTTCCTCCTTCTGTCCTCCAACTGAGTGTTGTCTGCTGCCTCTCGACTCTGATTCCCCAATGTGAGGTGTTGGGCTCCTTTTCCAAGCTGGACCTGGGAATGCTTACAATGCTCCAATTTGTATGGCAAGTAGGGAGATCTTCCTCCGAGAGTGCCCTCCACCAAACTACCCAGGGACCCCAACAGGATTGCACTTCTGGACTTCAACTTCCAAGCACCCCTGTGGGGTCCCATCTGGGCTGCCACATGAGGACCACAGCTGCCTCCATTTTGGGGAATGAAACTGCTCCCAACTACTGGTTTCTGCTGGTCCAACCATCATATAATTCCTGCCAGGCACAAATTTGTTTCTTCATCCAGCCGGTCAATCTGTCTGTCCTTCCGCTGTGGCCTCCCATCCGGGTAAGAAACTCTCCTCCTTCCTGACCTCATTCTCCCATCTGCTGGTCTTCCTCCCTGATCTTTTGCCCATTTCTGGGACGGGGTGTTTGGTGTCAAATGTGCGGAATTAAAAGTCTGGGTGGGGTTACAATAATGTTCAGGACCCTGCCAAACAGATGGCCAGGAAATCAGGATGCCTGTTCTCCTTCTCGGACATCCACAATACAGTCATATGAAAAAGTTTGGGAACCCCTCTTAATTCTTTGGATTTTTGTTTCTCATTGGCTGAGCTTTCAAAGTAGCAACTTCCTTATAATAAATTACATGCCTTATGGATACAGTAGGATTTCAGCAGTGACAATAAGTTTATTGGATTAACAGAAAATATGGAATATGCATCATAACAAAATTAGACAGGTGCGTAAATGTGGGTACCCCAACAGAGATATGACATCAATACTTAGTTGAGCCTCCTTTTATAAATCTAACAGCCTCTAGACGTTGTCCTCCTATAGCCTTTGATGAGTGTCTGGATTCTGGATGGAGGTATTTTTGACCATTCGTCCATACAAAATCTCTCCAGTTCAGTTAAATTTGATGGACAGCCTGCTTCAAATCATCCCATAGATTTTTGATGATATTCAAGTCAGGAAACTGTGATGGCCATTCCAGAACATTGTACTTCTCCCTCTGCATGAATGCCTTTGTACATTTTGAACTGTGTTTTGGGTCATTGTCTTGTTGGAATATCCAACCCCTGCGTATCTTTGACTGATGCTTGAACATTATCCTGAAGAATTTGTTGATATCGGGTTGAATTCATCTGACCCTCAACTTTAACAAGGGCCCCAGTCCCTGAACTAGCCACACAGCCCCTCAGCATGATGGAACCTCCACCAAATTTGACAGGAGGTAGCAGGTGTTTTTCTTGGAATGCAGGTGTTCTTCTTCTGCCATGCAAAGCGCTTTTTGTTCTGATCAGATAACTCAATTTTTGTCTCATCAGTCCAAAGCACTTTGTTCCAAAATGAATCTGGCTTGTCTAAATGAGCATTGGCATACAACAAGCGACTCTGTTTGTGGCGTGAGTGCAGAAAGGGCTTCTGCAAAACATACCACTGTTATCTTTTTTGTTGAAAGTCGAGTCAATTATTATGCAGGCTGAGAGGGGTTCCCAAACTTTTTCATATGACTGTATATATAAGTAAATATATCAAAAAGAGAAAGGGGATACTGTACAAACCCATATTTCCAAATAACAAAAATAAAAGTCCCTTTACATTTTATAGTTTATTAACAAAATTAAAAAACAAGAACAGAAACTGAACTCAAAAGGATGTGCCTAAGAAAGACAAACCCAAGAGAATGAAACCAAATCCAAAATCCAGAAAACGAAATCCTTTCAACTGAGCCATACTGTACTTCATAAGCAGAAAATCATAAAAAGACCTTCCGTGGTCAAAGATCGGAAAGGGAGCTGAAGAAACAGAAGCGTAAGCCACGGTGTCCTGACGCTAATGTCGTGAAACAGTCCAGCTTAGATACTATAAGGATGGGGGGACCCCCATAGGTACCACACATAGAAAACAGGATACATAGAAGAGAGGACTAATAAATGCATCGTTAACTTTATACAACTAAATAATGACAATTAAAGAGCAACAAAATACACGTGCAGGTAAAACAAAAATATATTCAACTCAATGCATCAAAGAAGGTAAAGTAAACAAATAAAAAGAAAAGAAACTTGAGCCCGTGATGAAGCCCTGGCTGCACCATAAGACTCACCTCCACGGTTCAGATGTCGAATGTTTGCCTGTTTTGTTCTTTATTTCATGTTATCAGTGCAGATTAGTTAGTGTGTTCTGCTGTAGGTGCCATGTGTATTTTCTGGGTGGTTACTCAAGAGGGGAACTTACTGTGAACTCTGATAATCAAGAAGTCGGTCATAAGGTGACCCACAACGTCACGCACGCCCTGAATGTCACCTCACAGCAACTGCTAAACAACAACACACAAAATGGTGATGAACCTGAAATTCAAAATGGTGTCATGGCAAGACGCAACATTTTAGAAGGGCCATTTAAAACAGCTGAATACAGTGACACTCAAACATAAGTACAGGAGTGGAAAAAACAAACAACAAAAAAAAGTATGGCACAAAATACGAAAAGTGTACAGATGAGTGTCATTTGTGACGTAGATGAATGTATAAACAATGCTGTTATTTTGCACAGATATAAATGACAAATACGTTCTGAGATCCTTCAGGTAAAGAAGGCAGACGTTATGAGGTAAGGGTGCTGTTCTCACTAATCATGGCTATGTGTTTTATGGTGATTAGCACAAGCAGGTGAGATTTCAGTTGACTGTAATGAACGATGAGTCCATAAGCTGAGCGAGCGGTGACCACTGGTGGACACCACTATTGACCCCACACACACACACGCTGTACTCTGAAGAATGAGTGTAACTGCCCCGGAGCTGCTGAAGCTGGCCTCACTCACAGGCCCACTCACATTTGACCCCCAATAAGCCTGTAATGGGTGACAATTGCGGCCAACAACTTCTTTCTTCCTTGCAGCCTGATCTTCCTTCACTGTCTGCCGTAGTAACTCTTCAGTGCCCTCTTGTGGCCATCTGACAGTACGTGACGGCCGCTGGGTAACAAATCACCGAGGCAGAGGAGAACGAAGCAGAGCAGTCAATGAACGAGAGGTTCACGAGAAGCAGCAGCAAGCAGACAGCTGTGAGAGACGTGAAGGCAGGGGAATGGAAGGCAAAGGCGCCCCCATCAACCATATTGGCAGCTGAGACCGCAAGCTGACTGTGGGGGTGCAGAGGAGGAGCTGATCCAGCGCGTCTCCCTCAGGTGTCCACATTACCCACTCGAGCCATTTTTCACGGAGAACTAGCAGAGTCATTTGTTTTCATTCCCTCGTCTCTGCAGTGAACTCACAACAAGCTTCCTTGGGATCTTATTATTCAGATTCGCTGTCAAAACGCGACGCCGAACCCTTTTATCTCGGAGTCCTTCTCTGTTCACATGACAAAACAAAGAAGGAGCTGAAAGGGAAACGCAAAATGTGAAAAGGCAGACTGGTGGCGCTGATCCATGAAAAAAGTCTCCATTGTGGACATCCTCACGTGGCGCTGGGGCCATAAGACGAGCGGGGACAGTAAATCACCTGGACTGTTGTGAGATATGAGGAGGCCATTTTAGTGTGGTGGAATCTAATCCACTGTACTTCTGTTTTCATTCAAATAATTTAATATTAATGCTGTTACTATTAGATATAGAAGATAGATAGATAGTATGAAAGGCACTATATGATACATAGATAATACTAAAGGCACTATATGGTAGATAGATAGATAATACAAAAGGCACAATATGATAGATAGATTATACAAAAGGCACTATATAATAGATAGATGTGAAAAGCACTATATGATAGATAGATAATACGAAAGGCATTATATAATAGATAGATAGATAGATAGATGCGAAAGGCACTATATGATACATAAATAATTCTAAAGGCACTATATAATAGAGAGATAGATAATATGAAAGGCACTATATGATAGATAGATAGATAATACAAAAGGCACAATATGATAGATAGATTATACGAAAGGCACTATATAATAGATAGATAATATGAAAGGCACTATATTATAGATAGATAGATAGATAGATAGATAGACAGGTAATATGAAAGGCACTATATGATAGATAGATAGATAGATAGATAGATAGATAGATAGATAGATAGATGTGAAAGGCACTATATGATAGATAGATAGATCGATAGATAATACAAAAGGCACAATATGATAGATAGATTATACGAAAGGCACTATATAATAGATAGATAATATGAAAGGCACTATATTATAGATAGATAGATAGATAGATAGATAGATAGATAGACAGGTAATATGAAAGGCACTATATGATAGATAGATAGATAGATGTGAAAGGCACTATATGATACATAAATAATACTAAAGGCACTATGTGATAGATAGATAATATGAAAGGCACAATATGATAGATAGATAATACAAAAGGCACAATATGATAGATAGATTATACAAAAGGCACTATATAATAGATAGATGTGAAAAGCACCATATGATACATAGATAATACAAAAGGCACTATATAATAGATAGATGTGAAAGGCACTATATGATAGATAGATTATATGAAAGGCACTATCTAATAGATAGATAGATAGATAGATGCGAAAGGCACTATATGATACATAAATAATACAAAAGGCACAATATGATAGATAGATTATACGAAAGGCACTATATAATAGATAATACAAAAGGCACAATATGATAGATAGATAGATCATATGAAAGGCACTATTTAATAGATAGATCTTTAATTGTCCTCTGGGTAAATATGGCTTTATACAGAAGCTCTTTAAATAAATACATAACATAAATAAATAATTAAATACACACACAGACACACACTTTGGTCTGAACACACACCAGAATGAATATCAAATAAGAAATTGTTTTTTTTTTTCCTGTACTGTGTACTGTACACTCTTAATGAGCACAGAAGTGGCAGAAGCTGCACTGACCTTTAACGGAGTCAATCTGCAGACAGCCCATAGTAACGTATTCATTACACGGCGCTGTATGTTTTGCACCATCTCCCATTTGGAGTGTTCAGTGCACCCATTTTATTTCAGAAATTCGTGCCTTGGATGTTGCAGAAGCTACAAGGAGTGAAGGTGGCACAGCTCTGTTGCTCTGCCATCTTGTAGATCCGGTATTCTGGGTTCAAATCCCACACCAAGTCAGAGTCTGTGGGGGTCTGCCATGCTGTCCCGACCCCTGTATGAGTTTTCCTCCCCCATTCCCTAAGGTGTGTGTGGTTAGTTTATTGGCGATTCCACGCTGGCCCTGTATGGATGTACACAATCCTCTCCTCCGTTGCACTTGGTTTTGCTGGAGTGGGCACTGGCACGTCCATCAGCTGGGCAGTGATTGGTAGTTCACTGGTTATACTTGTGGTCACTCAGTGTGTGAAATGAAACAAATAGGGAGGCATTTCACTTGGGGACGCTCTTGAATGTCACGTTGACACTGTCATGTTCGTCACACATCACATCCACAGTAAGCTCTGAACCCACGATCATGACGTGGACGCTGGCTCTCGTTGTTTTCGGATGAGGATTTTGTTACATAAACCCTAACAAATGTTGGCTTTTAGACTCCTGAGTGTTTTTAGGAAAGTGTCAGCCTGCACAGCATACACAATGTCTTCATTTGAAGAAAATAATGACACGAGGGGACACGCCAAGACCCTCGGGTACCTGCAGGTCTGCAGACGCTTGGCAGATGTGTTTCATCATGAAATACGGGAAGCCCGTTGTGTCCCTCGGGGTTTCTTGTTATCATTAAACTATTAAACCACCTTTGTGCTCTTAATGAAATTAATTAGGGTTACGCCACAGCAGCAGAAAGACCTGTGGAAATGTGATAGCTGTTCAGAGAGGAAGGCTGCTCGGCCCGCCGTATTTTATTTCTCCGGTAGTGGAATCGTAAATCTCCAGGCTGCACGTCAGCAAATTGTCTAACAAGGAAAAATCATTTACAGATGGCCGGGGTTTATGAGTTTGCTTTCTGGGAGACATTGATTGGGGAGGAGGAGGAGGAAGCACTAATGAAAAGTACCGATAGACTGACGAGGAAAATGAAATTAACAAGAGTGGTGCAAAGCAGCACAAAGGGCACGCGGACACCCAAAGGAAGCTCGGAGGTCCTGAGGCGATCGGAGCATCCAAGTCACCCATGAGGTCCTGAGCCTCCACTGATATTCGTTAACTGAACTCACCCTGATGCCCTGATGTGTTGTGAAGCCCACCCTGCTGTGGACTCTGTTAACTCTTACAGACGTTCAGGTCACAGCAGCCACTCATTGTTTTATTATTTTATTTGATTTAATTTCTCTCTGTCTCTCTTCTGACTTTTTGTGCCCAGTGGTATGTAAGGCAGATATGTGATGATGCCCAATTGATTTATCAAGCACCACTGACTGCGCTTCTTCCCAATTCATACCCAGTAAGTGAGGGTCCGTCATTAACGTTCTGCACCCATGTCATCCTTGGTCTGCCTGGTCTGTGATTTCCAGGAAGGGCCCACTGCATGGCCTGTTTGGGTGGTCTGCTGTCGGCCATACGTGTTAGATGGCCAAACCAAGCCAGGCATCTTTTCTGTAGTTTGAGACTGATGGGTGGCTGGGCATCTCTTGTCCAGACCATAACTGAAGTTGTCATTTCTTGCCTGTGTGAATGATTTGGTGCATTCGCTGTGAATCAAACCCATCCAGTTCAGCACGTCGTGACTTTGTGAGGGACCATGTGTCAGCCCCATAGAGAAGAGCTGGGATGATAACGCTCTTATATACTCTCATCTTGGTGTAAATAGAGAGCTGCTTTGTGTCCCATATTTTCCTCAGAGTGCTCATGGTAGGGCGGCACAGTGGCGCAGTGGGTAGCGCTGCTGCCTCGCAGTTAGGAGACCCGAGTTCGCTTCCCGGGTCCTCCCTGCATGGAGTTTGCATGTTCTCCCCGTGTCTGCGTGGGTTTCCTCCGGGCGCTCCGGTTTCCTCCCACAGTCCAAAGACATGCAGGTTAGGTGGATTGGCGATTCTAAATTGGCCCTAGTGTGTGCTTGGTGTGTGGGTGTGTTTGTGTGTGTCCTGAGGTGGGTTGGCACCCTGCCCAGGATTGGTTCCTACCTTGTGCCCTGTGTTAGCTGGGATTGGCTCCAGCAGACCCCCGTGACCCTGTGTTCGGATTCAGCGGGTTGGAAAATGGATGGATGGATGCTCATGGTAGAGGATGTCTTGCCAACACATGTCTTAATCTCTGCAGGAGTCTTGTTGTCACAGGTAAGCCAAGATAAGTGAACTCTTGAACACAGTCCATGCGATTGCTGGTGATGTATGCTGCGGTGTCACCCTTTGCATGGCTGCACTCAGGTCCTAATCTGGGATCCTGAGTTGGTTTGTCGTGTGGTGGGTGCGGCAATGCGCTTTATCAGTTCATAACCTCCTCTCTTGCGCATGGCAGTGCTTTAGCAGCAGCCTTTCACCATTCATTGCCGTTTGCCCCCCCCCGTGTCTGCTCCGCTGACCGTTAATGATCTTTATTACAATTAAGGGAGCAAACGTCACACAAAACTGACTGAAGAATTCCTAAAGAGTTACGCATTTAACTGCAGAGGTAAAACGCGAGTATTTCTCAAATTCTTACAAATGTAAATCTCTCACTGCTGTGCTTTTATAAATGGAGAACATGGTAAGGAAAATAAAACTGCAGCTAATTAAATCACGAGGTCACGTGGAGGTAAAACAACTTACTGACTGGGGTCCCCAGGACTGAACGTGAGACCCATGGAGTACAGCACATTAAAGGGATTCATAAGGCTGTCTGTAACGTAGACAGACGGTAAAAGGTGCTATATACGTCCTGCACATGCAAAAGGCCCCTCAGCATTGAAGAATTCTCTTTGAATTAGAACTGAAGTTCCCTTTCACTCCATGGCTGATGCCTTCATCCAAGACGACTTTTGCTGTTCTGACTGGAGCACAGGCGGGTGAGGTGGCCTCCTCGTGGTCACACAGTGACAGCAGCAGGATTTGAACCCACAACTCCAAGGTCTGAAGTCCAAAGCCTTAACTATTATGCCACACTGTTTGGTTCAGACTGTAAAATAAAATAAAGTAAATGTAAAAGAGAGTGCACACTTAATAAAGTAATAGTGCAGTGAAATGAATTACACTTAAAATTATAATATTAAGTAGAACACAACTTTGCTGTGAGATTCCCAAAATAAAGCAGCATACGGGCCTGACAGACAATTTCTTTGGTGCTGAAGACGCTCATACACAGCTGGCGGTGGTCTTCTCGTGCCAATTGCGTATCATGACAGGTGATAGCAAACCCCCTTTCCATTTATTATTTTACAAAAAGTAGCCCACCATCCTCGGCAGTCCCAGACCCCCCCCCCCCAACTCACACATGTGCTGTGGTTTTCCTTCCAGCTGCTTCGCCGTAGCACATCTGTTAGTAATTGTGCGATTTTCTAATGATTTAGGGCCAGCCCCTGACCCTCTGCGTTTATGGGGTCACACAGGGTTGCCCACTTTTCATTTCAAACAAATTGCTAAGTCTCTTCCACTGATTGAGATGATAGAAAGCCTTCAGGGTAGCGTCGCTTTGAGTGAGACACTATGGCTTTCTCCTTCTTCTACTTTCATATTTTCAAGAACGCTTTTTCCTGTTGTTTCATTGGCTGGTGTGCGTTGTGCTACTGCAACATGAAGCCTGAGCCCCTGAGAGACGTTTCATTAAAAACACAACAGAAACTCACGTCAGGAGACACGGTACCCCCAGCTTAGCTCAAATTCCAAGCATCCAAGCAAATTAGAAGTGTATGCAGGGGTGGCCTGTTATGGGGGAAGAAATTAAATAAATACGTAAATAAATAAATGTATTGTACAATGAAATGGCAAATAAATAAATAAAAATACAATGACAAGTGGGCATAAATAATTAAATATATTATGCAACACGTGTTTTTTTATTCATGCTTTGTGCATTGTAAAAGACACCAAAGATAAAAAGAAAAAGAGTAGGGGCGACGCCGTGCCCCCGTATATTATAAATGCACAGTAATAACAGCACAATAACATCTCACAGGACACGAGTCTCAGCCTAGACTGGCAAAGATGGCACAACTTCCTGACAAGTGCAGGCCAGGCAGGAAGGGGCAGGGCACAGGAAGTGACATCAGAGGTTGTCGGGCTGTCAATCATCTGGTCTGTAGTGCACACCACCACCTTGTGGATCGGCGTTGAATTACCGCCACTAGAGTCTTTAAGCGGTCCCCAAGGCGCACATGTGTGACAGCATTTATTTCATTTATTTATTTCAGTGACACTCCACACAACGTGAAATACGAAATGAAAACGCTTCCGCTTTTATACTCTTCAAAATCCCATACACTTAGCGCCCTGTGGTCAGGTACTTCAGCTCTTCCTCCTGTCTTCTCTTCCTCATCTGTAACCTCTGATAATTAGACAGAGCAGGGAAACAGGCCGGAGTGAAGTTACACAATTAATTATGTCTCTCTATTATAAAAAAAAAAAAAGGGAAATCTTGGGAGGGAGACGAGACGTGATCTTCTCAGAAGACAATTTGACGTCACGCGAGACAAGACAGCGAGACAACAGGACAGCGAGACAACAGGACAGCTGCTGTACAGGCTTTTAAATGATCGACAAACAGAGCACGCAGCTCGCCAGCAGCTGATCCGACCGCATCTCCTTAGCGTGCGTTCAGCCCCCCTTCACAACGCAAGCAGTGTTATATGTCCCACAAGAATGAGATTTAACCACACCTGGGGCCGGAAATTAAGGACAAATATTGTTTTTACAAAAGTTTTAAAGTAAAAGTTGGTTTCGTCCGTTTATAGGAGATGGACGTCTGAAGCAGAGCTCCGCTAGCAGCGGCTTTATTTTCCCACGCATTTCATATTATTTAGAGGTATCCTGTATTTAACCCGACCAAGGAACTTCCACTACAATATACAAGCATGAGTAACAAGAAGAAAAGTCAGAAAGAACCGGAAAAGAAACTTAAAGCTGCATCGAAGTCCGGACAGACTTCCGGCCTGAGTGCAAGTGTAAGGTATGGCATCACGGAGACTGACCTAGAACAGGCAGAAGAGTGCGCAGAATTCCTGGGACCCCGCTCCATTGTATCGTCTCCAGTCGAGAGTGAGAATGGGAGCGAAGGCGCAAGTGATACAGGTCGCGAGGGATCGCCGATTTCTGAGGATCATTCGAGACTAGAAAGCGCTCTGCAGGACGTGCTCTCATCTACTCATCGCGAGCCTGTAACAGGAGCTGCATTTTCACTTGCGGAGCACGAAAGCAGAAGCGAACTGTCCGAACTGAAAGAGATGATCGCTACACAGAAAGAGATGATCGCTACACAGTCCACTGCCATAGTTACGGCCATGAAGGAGCTTAAGAAAGATAACACAAATGATCTTAAGAAGGTGGCCACTGAGCTCAAGAAGGATAACAAAGATAAGGAAACGCGTCTATTTGAATGTTTCGACGTGAACTTTAAAGGCATGTTGGAGAAATTAGTGGAACACATTGAAGAAACTAACTCCAAACTGAAAAGGCTTGATGATCATATTAATGACGTTTCAGATCAGCTGGAAGACGTTAAGCAGGGACTCACGGCTCGAGTGGAAACAGCGGAACAACTGGCGTCTAACGCCGATGAAAAAGCCACAGCTGCGAACTCGGAATACAAAAAACTTGGAGACAGACTTGCAGCCCTGGAGGATGGGTGCAGAAGAAATAATATAAGAATTGAGGGTATACCTGAGAAACGAGAAAGCTCAAGCCCAGTGAAATTTGCAGTAGAATTACTGTCTAAAATAATTGGAGATGACTTTAAACTCGACAATGAGATAGCCACGGCTTATCGCACAAAGATACCAAGCGCCTTTAAATCTAGGTCTTTTATTGTCCGCTTCGAATGACTAAGATGTAAGCTTGATGTGATGGCACTTCTCAGACACAAGCAAGAGATTATATTCGAAAATAATCTTATTCGTATTTTTCCCGACTTCTCACCATCAACAGCTGCAAAACGCAGATCCTACAACGACATTAAAAGGATGCTACGGGAAGCCGATATCAAATACAGCCTCTTGTATCCTGCCAAACTGAAAGTGGAAGTTCAAGATGGACATTATATCTTCTTCAGCAAAGAAGAAGCTGAAAAAGAATTAAAGAAGCTGTTTCCGACACTTTTTTGAAAGTTAATTAAAATTAAAGAGCCGTATTCTATCAAGGCACGGGAAAGACCTATGATCTGATCGCTGGATCCATGTTTAAAGAGACTGGTATTATAATTATACATCTTATTTTCTTTTTTTTTTTTTTTTTTTTGTTTTTAGCTGGACTTTATATGTTATATGTTTATGTTTTAATCAGAGTTATAGAGTTATAGACGTGAGTGTGAAAATGTGGAAGTGATTAAAGTAGGATTCGTTTTATTTATTTATTTTTTTATTCCTTTTTTTTTTTATTTATTTTTTTTATTTTACTATACCTTAAAGTAGACTGTTTAACTTCATACCCTTGGTTTAATGCTTGTTCTACTATTTATACAATTACCATTATACTATTACAGTATGAATTACCAGGTTTATCCTAGACTAGTTTTTAAAATCACTCCCAGGGTTTTTTTTTTTTTTTAATCTTAATATCTTAACTTAAAAGCGCTGAAGATTATTTCAAGCTTAAATATTGTTAATGAGAACATTTTCGGCAGATAGTATTAAGGATTTAACTGTAAAAGATATCTCTGTTTTAATTCTGTAAAGCCGCTGCAGGGTGGGGTTTGTTTTGTTTTGGACGTGCTCTGTCTCTTCGTATGTCAGAGGACTGGAACATCGCGAAGTGGGGTCTAGCCTCATGTGGGGAGGCAAAATGGGGGGGTGGGGGGATAAAGGGGGGGAGAGAAGGAGAGCAGGTTATATTTAATCTATTCTTATAATCCTTATAATTATAAATATCAATGCAGCAACAGGCTAACATGCAACAACTCCTGGGGAATCTTGAAACTAAGATTAAAACTGCCATATTACCAATTAAAACTATAAAATGACATTAAAAACTCAGAATCAATGTCTCCATGATGGGACAGTTAACTTTGTGAGCTGGAATGTTAAAGGCCTGAATCACGAATTAAAGAGAAAGAAAGTATGCTCTCACCTAACAGGCTTAAACGCTAAAATAGTATTTTTACAGGAGACCCACTTACTAACCAAGGATCAGTTCAGATTACAAAAAGACTGGACTGGCCAAATGTTCCATTCTAGCTTTATAAAGAAAACTAGAGGGGTGGGAATTCTCATACATAGAACAGTTCCATTTGTAGCATCAGAGGTAGTGTCGGACCCTGAAGGGAGATATGTGATGGTCATGGGCAACTTATATAACAGTAAAATGATTTTGATAAATGTTTATGCACCCAATGTGATGATAAGGAATTCATGCAAAATCTATTTGCATCCATTCCCAATGTGAACACTCATAAAATTATAATGGCTGGGGACTTTAATTGTGTTTTAAATCCACTCTTAGATAGGACTCCCGTGACAGGGGGGACGACATCTAATACTGCAAAGATAATTACACAGTTTTTAAATGATCACAACTTATCAGACCCCTGGAGGTTTCTTAACCCAAACTCAAGAACATATTCGTTCTACTCACCAGTGCATTATAGCTACTCAAGAATTGATTATTTTTTTATAGATAATAATTTCCTGCCTACAATTAAATCATGCAAATATGACACAATTGTTATCTCTGACCATGCCCCTCTAGTCTTGGAGCTAAAATCAATAAGCCCCTCGTACTCACCTCGCAGATGGCGTCTTAACCCTCTTTTATTGGCAGACGAGAACTGCACAGAATTTATATCCAAACAAATCAGCTTCTTCCTAGAGACAAACACGTCTACAGAGGTTTCTGCAGGAACACTCTGGGAAACTCTAAAGGCCTTCCTAAGAGGCCAGATTATTTCATATCTTTCCCATAGAAATAAATTAGAAACCAAGAAAGTGTCAGAGCTAAGAAATGAAATTACTAGAATAGATGAAGAACAAGCCAGGCGTCCAAGTGAAGCTCTTCACAGGAAAAGGCAGGCCCTGCATACAGAACTTAACATCTTAACAACTAAAGAAACTGAACAACTTATTTATAAGTCTAGACAGCATTACTATGAACACGGAGAAAAAGCTAATAAGCTTTTAGCTCAACAAATTCATAAACAAGAAGTTCACAATGCAATACCAGTAATCACCAACAAGAATGGAGAAGAAATCATCGACCATAATAAAATAATGCACACATTTAGAGATTACTATAAGTCTTTATATTCCACTGAGCCCAAAGAAGACAACACGCAATCTAATGCATTTCTGGATAATTCACAAATACCACAAATAGATGCTTTAAGTGCTGAGGAACTAGATAAACCTCTAACGCTAACAGAATTACTAGACGCTATAAAGTCACTACAAAGCGGGAAATCATCAGGCCCTGATGGTTACCCCGTAGAGTTTTATAAGAAATTCTCCACTCAGCTAGCTCCACTCTTATTGGTAACATTTACAGAAGCTAAAGACCACCAAATACTACCTCAAACATTTCGACAAGCATTAATCACCGTCTTTCCTAAACAAAATAAGGACTTGTTACAATGTGCATCATATAGACCAATTTCACTCCTGAATAATGATGTTAAGATACTCTCAAAAATCCTAGCTAGAAGGATGGAGAAAGTGCTGCCCTCGGTAATATCACAAGATCAAACTGGATTTATTAAAGGCCGACATCTATCTTCAAATCTCCGACGCTTGTTTAATGTTATATATTCACCAGCAAAATCAAACACCCCAGAGATATTACTATCATTAGACGCAGAAAAGGCATTTGACATGATCGAATGGAATTACCTTTTCACTGCATTGGAGAAATTTGGGTTTGGCCCGAATATTTGTGCTTGGATTAAACTACTGTATACCAGTCCAGAAGCTTCAGTTTGTATTAATAAAATTTGCTCAGACTACTTTAAACTAGAACGTGGTACCAGACAAGGATGTCCCTTGTCGCCACTGTTGTTTGCAATCGCTATTGAACCACTGGCGGTTCACTGCCGAAATTCTCATCAGATAAAGGGGATTGTCAGAGAAGGACTGGAACAGAAAATTTCTTTATATGCAGATGATATGGTCTTATATATATCGGACCCAGAAAACACTGTCCCTGCTGTTTTAACAGCACTAACAGAATTTCAAAAGATATCTGGTCTTAGAATTAATCTGAATAAAAGTATACTCTTTCCAGTGAACTCACAAGCATATAATAATAAATTAGACACCCTACCTTTTACCATAGCAGATCAGTTTAAATACCTAGGGGTAAATATCACAAGTAAACATAAAGCTCTTTATCAACAAAATTTTGGCGTCTGTATGGAAAAAATTAAGCTAGACTTGCATAGATGGTCAACCCTTCATCTCACTCTAGCCAGAAGAATTAACATCGTTAAGATGAATATCCTTCCTAAACTTCTCTTTTTATTTCAAAACATTTCAATATATATCAATAAATCGTTTTTTAAACAGTTAGATTCAATAATAACCTCATTCATTTGGAACTCAAAACACCCACGTATCCGAAGAGCGACCCTACAAAGACCTCAGGCAGAAGGTGGCATGGCTTTACCTAATTTTCAGTTTTATTACTGGGCAGCAAACATACAAGCCATAAAAACCTGGACACAAATAAATGCACATACACAGGCTTGGTCTGCAATAGAAGTAAAATCCTGTAGTACTTCTTTATATTCCCTGCTCTGCTCTCCAATAAATGAAAGTTATCGCAAATATACTAATAACCCAATTGTGCTTTACTCACTCAGAATATGGAACCAAATTAGGAAGCATTTTAAGATGGAAAATCTTTTATCAGTGGCACCTCTGCAAGGGAACCACCTCTTTCAACCTTCGCAAGTATATCCAGTTTTTAATACCTGGAAAAGTTTTGGGATTAAAATGCTCAGAGATCTTTATATAGACAACATATTTACATCTTTTGAACAATTACGTTCAAAATTTAACCTCCAGCTACACATTTCTTTTACTATCTTCAAATTAGAAATTTTGTTAAACAGAAATTGCCCGATTTCCCCCACCTTGCACCCTCCACAATGCTGGAAAAAATACTGCTCAATTCCGAGGAAACAAACACTATTTCCGCAATATATAAAATCTTATTAGAGTCCCTACCTTTCAAAGATCCAAGAGGACATTGGGAAGAAGATCTCTTAATCAATATATCAGAAAAGGAGTGGAAGGTAGCAAAGCAGAGAATTCACTCGAGTTCTATATGCGCAAAGCATAGAATTATTCAACTAAAAATTATATATCGAGCTCATCTGTCTCGCTTAAAACTGTCCAAAATGTTTCCAGGCCAGGATCCAACCTGCGAGCGCTGCAACCAAGCTCCTGCCTCACTGGGTCACATGTTCTGGGCCTGCACCAAACTAACATCATTTTGGACAAAAATTTTTAAGTGCCTCTCAGACAGCCTTGGTATCACAATCCCTCCTAACCCACTAACAGCTGTGTTTGGTGTCCTTCCAGATGGACTTGAATTGGAGAAGGACAAACAAACGGTGATTGCATTCACTACACTCTTGGCACGCAGACTTATTTTGTTAAATTGGAAGAATCCTAATTCTCCTCTTATAAGTCAGTGGGAAACTGATGTTTTATATTATTTGAAATTGGAAAAAATCAAATTTTCAGTTAGAGGATCTGTACAAAATTTTTTCAAAACTTGGCAGGATTTAATCAATATTATTTTAGAATAAGAGAATTAACTATTATTGCATTTAACTCCCTTCTCCATCTCTTATTTATATAGATATTTACTTCTCCCCTTCTTTTGTCTAATGTTGCCTTATTAAAAAGCTTAAAGAAATTTTCCTTTAGCTAAGCTCTCCTTCTCAGGGGTGGGGTTTGATTTGTTTTCAAATTTGTTGGGTTATAAATTGATCTGTTTGTATGGAATGATTACAATGAAAATTAATAAAATAAAAATATTAAAAGTGAAAATAATGCATATGTAACAATTCCCATGAAAATAACAATCTCTTTAAATTGTATATCCGGTCAACCAAACCCAGGGGTGGGCGAGCGAAGAGAGCAGGGGGGGTGGAGCTCGCTTGCATTATTGATAAAAATGCCCAAAAATATTAAGGAGGCAGAATAGAGTGTGGATGTTGGCAAACCGAACCCTTACAGCCTAAGTAGCAGTGCATCTTGGGTCCACAAGTGGCTCTTCATGTCAAGCTTCCTTTGCCAGCACATGGCCTTTAAATGGAGTTTTGAAACATAAGCTGCGTGTCTGTCTGGGTATGGCTATGGAGTTAGAGTTGTCTTCATTGTGGTCTTCTCTTCATGGCCTGATGGTGAGAGAGAGTGGTAAAGGCAAGGTGACCAGCTTTATGCCATTCTCCAAGTGATGGGGCATCACAGTACAGAATGGCCTCTGGTTCAAAGCCAATCATAGACAGCCATATTTTAGACCAGTAGCATTCATTTTCCAGTCCCTTCCTGACCAGTTACCAGTGGAAATGCTCAGGTACAACTCGTCCCCCAGTTGCTTTGCTTAGTCGGTTTATGGCCTTCCTGCAGGTGGATGGCTTATTGGCTCTAAGCGCAGTCACCTCTGCCAAGCGGGTGTGATGCTTCATCCCCCTCACCAGAAATTTTTCATCCTGAGTCCATCATAAAGACTTGGGGTGCGTTTGCACCCCTGTTCTCATTAATGAATGATGAAACACTAGTTAATATTACATTTGCTTTGTCCAGCTTACAAATAAAGACGTACAGAATATATTTATCAACTTATCGTATGCTAGAAGTCACTCCACCACAGACCAGTGTTTTACATGTTTCCTCTTAACGTGATTTACAACAGCAAGGAGGCTACAGTATGGGGTTACAGTGAGGGTGGTCCCTGTGGGGCCGAGCCATACCCCTCTGGGCCTGTTCAAAGGTGCTCTGTCATATGCCACTTGACACAGTGGTTAGCAGAGATTGCTCGTTCTTGGTGTTCCTGTGGGGGCTTTGGGCCGCATAAGACAATTCTCCTCTCACATTTGTAGCACGTGCAGGTTTGGTTAATTAGCAATTCTAAGTTAAGCCCACATCAGTGGGTCCTGTGATAGAGAGATGTCCCCTCTAGGGTTGACTTGTGGCTCCTGCCCAATGTTGCTTTCTCCCTACAATGAAAGTGTCACACTCAGTCAGCACTGGAGCCTTGGAGTTAATCTGGTGGTGTAGTGGTTAAGGCTTTGGACTTCAGTCACTGAGGTTGTGGGTTCAAATCCCACTCTTGACACTGTGTGACCCTGAATGAGTCACTTGACCTGCCTGGGCTCCAATCGGAAAACCAAAAGAAATGTCACCGATAAAATAGAATTATCATCGAAAAGTGAAACTCGTATATTATATAGATTCATTACACACAGAGTGATATATTCCAAGGGTTTATTTCTTTTCATTTTGCTGTTTATGGCTTACAGGTAATGAAAACTCAAAATTCAGTATCTCAGAAAATTAAAATCTTACATAAGACCAATAAAAAATGATTTTTAATACAGAAATGTTGGCCTATTGAAAAGTACAGTATGTCCATGTAGGCACTCAGTACTTGGCCGGGGCTCCTTTTGCATGAATTGCTGCACCAATGCGGCGTGGCATGGAGGCGATCAGCCTGTGGCACTGCTGAGGTGTTATGGAAGCCCAGGAGGCTTTGATAATGTCCTTCAGCTCGTCTGCATTGTTGGGTCTGGTGTTTCTCATCTTCCTCTTGACAATCTATGGGGTTTAGGTCAGACAGGTTTGCTGTTCAATCAAGCCCAGTGATACCATGGTCATTAAACCAGATACATGTATTGGTACTTTTGGCAGTCCTGCTTGAAAATGAAATCAGCATCTCCATAAAGCTTGTCTGCAGAGGGCAGCATGAAGTGCTCTAAAATGTCCTGGTAGACAACTGCGCTGACTTTGGACTTGATAAAACACAGTGGACCAACGCCAGCAGATGACATGACTCCCCGAATCATCACTGACTGTAGAAACTTGACACTGGACCTCAAGCGACTTGGATTCTGTGCCTCTCCACTCTTCCTCCAGACTCTGGGACCTTGATTTCCAAATGAAATGCAAAATTTACTTTCACCAGAAAAGAGGACTTTGGACCTCTGAGCAACAGTCCAGTCCGTCTTCTCCTTAGTCCATGTAAGACGCTTCTGACGTTGTCTCTGGTTCAGGAGTGGCTTGACACAAGGAATGCTGTGACAGTTGTAGCCCCACGTCCCAGATACGTCTGTGTGTGGCGGCTCTTGAAGCACTGACTCCAGCCGCAGTCCACTCCTTACGAATCTCCTCCAAATTCTTGAATGGGCTGTGCTTCACAATCCTCTCAAGGCTCTGGTTATCCCTGTTGCTTGTGAACCTTTTTCTGTCACATTTTTTCCTTCCACTCCACTTTCCATTGCTATGTTTGTATCCAGCACTCTGTGAACAGACAGCTTCTTTAGCAATGACCTTTTGTGGCTTCCCCTCCTTGTGGAGGGTGTCAATGACTGTCTTCTGGACAAGTGTCAAGTCAGTGGTCTTCTCCATGATTGTGTGGCCTACTGAACCAGACCGAGAGACCATTTAAAGGCTCAGGACACCTTGTTTTGGGTTAATTAGCTGAGTGGAGTGGGACACCAGGAGTCTACAATATTGAACTTTTTCACAATATTCTAACTCTCTGAGATACTGAATTTTGGATTTTCATTAGCTATAAGCCGTAATCAGCAAAATGAAAAGAAATAAACGCTTGGAATACATCACTCTGTGTGTAATGAATCTATATAATATATGAGTTTCGCTTTTTGAATTGAATTACTGAAATAAATGGACTTTTCGATGATATTCTAATTTATTGAGAAGCAGCTGTATGTCGCCTTGGCTAAGGCACGTAAATGTAATCAATCAGAGTTTCACACATCACGATTGCGCTAATAACAATTGTACTCTTCAGAGCACCACACACCTGACTGAAGATCATTTAGAGAATACGGGACAGCTGCTGGATGTTGGGCCAAAAATACAAAAGACACACAAGAGCTAATAAGAGAATGAAGGCCAGCAAAGGTCAGTAGGAAATGCTGAAGTGACTGCTGATGGCACCACATGGACAGATCTACAGGGTGGTGCAGTGGGCAGTGCTGCCACCTCATGATCCTGGGGGTGAATTCCGTGCCCACTTCTTTTCTGTATGGAGTCTCATGTTATTAACCCTGAGTGACTCCCATTTTTTAACTCCCATATTGGTTTGGTTAATTGTCCATTTCAAAGTCACCCTGGCGGTCTGTGCCATGAGATCGACTGGCACCCTGTCCAGGACTGCCATTGCCTTTGTGACCAGTGCTTCCAGGATGGCGTGTTTGGGAATGTTGTGCTGTGTTCCGTTTTTGTTGTATCAGGACACCCTGGAGGGATTCTGTGTCATGTGACTGCCCTGGGAGTTTCTAGCAATTTCTTGGCAGAAGTTGCTGAGGGCAGAGTGGCCTGGTCTGTCTAGCTCACCGTGTTGCCACTGGGACCCTCACGAGGATAAATGGAGTGACAGAGAAGTGAATGTGTCTCCTCTTTAATTGATTGCATGTCGTACATCTCTAGCTCCATTGTGTCCATCCTGAGCGTCGCGCTAATCTCAGACGCACATCTTCGCTGCTTTGCTGAGGTTGCCCTCATTGCCCAGGTGCTTCATTCCACTTTGGATGTGATTTGTCCTTCAGTTCCTTTCATGGCCCCAGGCCTGAGGGCTGCGCTCCAAATTATTGGTGATCTGTACATAAACAAGAGGAGTGTTGGGTCTCCTCAAGGGGCTCCCTTTTAATTGCCGAAACCGGATCGCATGTTATCCTTTGCTTAAATAAACGGCCCTTTGAGGCCTTCTGTCTACACACACCAGCTCACAGGGCAGCTTTTTGATTTTTTTTTTTTTACGGTAGCCAAGTGGAAAAATGCCAGTCGGGGCTTTTCGTGCTTGAAACTAATTTGCCAGAAAAAGAAGAGTTCTGCTCGATTTCGCTCACTTCAGCGTATCGCTTCTCCTGCGAAGGCTTCTGTTATCAGTCAGCTGGAGCTACTCGGTGATAATCGTGTTTAAAGTCTTTATCGTGCGGTTTATTCTGTTACGGCCTTATTTCTATTTCATCAAATTAAATGGCACATTACTGGAAAGGCAAGAAGACTAAGGAATTCAAGGGGAGCGTCTGCGATTTTCCGTTTTCCTTTTCTCTCACATATCTGCAGTTGGTCACTTCTGTCACACTGGTCGCTTTTTTTAGTGTCCATTATGGAAGACTAGGGGCACCACAGACCCCCAAACCCCAGACACAACTGACACACACACACAGTCACAGGTTCAAATGCAGGATATTTATTATCCACAATACCTTCCTTCACAAAGACAATCACATCAGCAACCAGGATTGCTCTTCTTTCTTGAACTCCTCTCCAAACTCCAGCTCCCTTCCTCAAGTGTTGTCTTCTTCCTCCCAATTCCGACTTCCTGAACAAGCTCCTTTTATCTTGGACCCAGGAGTACTTCTGGTGCCACGGCGTAGCCCCGCAGAAACACTTTCGGGTCAATCGGAAGTTCTCTAAAGCAGGGAGCACAACTCCCTGTAGCACCTTCTGGTGGCAGCCCATGGATTCCAGCAGGGCTGCCTCACTGCACTACAAGTCCCATGATTCACGGCGGGTATCAGAATGGTTCACAAAGCCCAGGGATGCTGCCATCTAGTGTGTTGGAGAGGCATCCAGTTTTGAAACGAAGCCTCCCTCCATCGTTCTGTCACATTAATGGAAAGGAGCCAATCCCAGCTGGGACGCTCATCCATGTGTGTGATCTTTTACACCAGGGGTGTTGAACTCCGGGCCTGGAGGGCCGCAGTTACTGCAGGTTTTCATTCTAACCCTTTTCCTTATCAGTGACCAGTTTTCACGGCTAATTATCTTATCTTGTTTTAAAGGATTCAGTCCTCCGAATTGATTCCTTTCTTCATTAAATGACAAACAGAAATGAGACGTGAAACGAGCCGACAGATCACCAGCTAACTTGGGGCTTCAAACTCCAACCAATTTCACTGCAACCAATTTCTTAATGAGAATCCAGTCCTTGCTGTTAATTAAACCCGTTATTTAATTCCATGCTTAGTTGCTGCTCTCATTCTGCCACAGCAGACATTTTCTAAACTGTTGATTTTCTGTTTTTTCTAAAATGTTTTGGTGACCTGAAAGATCAACCTTACTGACACCTTCACATTTCCTTATTTTCAGACTAAGGGGCTTCGCCACCTGCTTGCTCCGCTCGCCAACCCCTTCCCCCCCCTGCCAGCTGCTG
Organism: Erpetoichthys calabaricus; assembly: GCF_900747795.2. Taxonomy (NCBI): domain Eukaryota; kingdom Metazoa; phylum Chordata; class Cladistia; order Polypteriformes; family Polypteridae; genus Erpetoichthys; species Erpetoichthys calabaricus. Next base: position 21,243,142 of record NC_041410.2, on the reverse strand, counting down.
CCTCTCTGAAGCCCCTCTTAAACGGGGATACATTGGGAAACAAGTAACAGTTGTTTTTATTCATCTCTCCTCTTTGCTCGAGAAGCTATTGGATTGCTGCTGCTGCGTGCCGCGTGATCTGCATTTCGTTTGGAACTTCGAACGTTTAAAAGCCTGTACAGCACCTGAATATTCGATCTCTTTTCACTGTTCCGTTATTTTCCCGAGTAATATTTTCAGTTTGTTTGCACTAATGCGATCTTTACTCTGATTTTTGGAGACTTTCGAATTTTCCTACTTCCATTATCTCTAACCTGCTCTGCCTGTGTATCACTGGATATTCGTGTGAAGGTTGTAAGTACGACGTGACTTGTCCGTCTCACGGGAAGTGAAGGTGTCTCTCTACCTTTCTGTCTCTCTTCAAAAGATCACATCTCGTCCCCGGGAAAAAGTCTTCTATCGTCGCAAGATTTTTTTTTATAATAGAGAGTGTGGATGCTAGGGGTGCTGTTGCCCCGTGAAACCCAACAGACAGACGTCCAGTACACACATATAAAAGCACTAAGAAGGATTTTTTAATTATTTCCCTTAAATACAGTGCACAAAGCACCACACACGCCACAATCCACCAATAACAATAATCAATAATAATACAACAATAATCCTCCACTCCACTCCAGCAGCTTCGTCACCCAACCTCAATATTCCATGACCCGGAAGTGCTTTTCCTCTTCTTCTGGCTTAAACACCACATCATTCTTCCTCAAGCCTCCCAGAAGTACTGTGGGTTTCCATCCTCGTGACTCCGAAGTACTTCCAGGTTGTAGGAGAAGTAGGAGTCCCCAGGTCCTTTATGAGCTCCCTCTGGCGGCACCCACAGCACCCAACAGGGCTGAGAAAATGAACTCCATGTCCCATAGTGCCCTGCGGGAATCCTGGGTACTCTTACCGTCCAGGGGAGTTGCCACCAAGCGTCCTGGAGGAGGCAGTGTCCTGGAAAGGCTGCCCTTCTCCACTCTTCCTGTTCTGGGACATCCCGGCCGGATTGAGCTGCCTGTCATCTATCACAAGAGATATTGTGTGATGGGCACCAGTGTGTCGGTCATGTGGCGGCTCGTTTTGTGCCTCATTATTGTTTGGCTGATAATTAAGGAAAAAGAAACAACTAAGGGGTCCGAGTCAAGTTAATTAAAGCTAAAGCAAAATAAGTAAATTAGCAGCAAAAACTGGTCACTAATGAAGAAGATGGTTAGAATGAAAACCTGCAGCCACTGCGGCCCTCCAGGACCGGAGATCGACACCCCTGCTTTACACCCTATGGTATAATCTCATACTCACTGAGTCCAGTTCAGGGTCACCAGGGACTACAATGGCTACAGGACAGGAACCGACACTGCCACTCCATCACAGGGCACACAAACCAGTTCAGCCTGCACGTCTATGGAGATGTGGGAGAAGAACCAGTGCAGACACGGGGAGAACACACAAACTCCACATGGGCAACAGCTAAGTATGAAGGATCTGTGAGGCAGCAGGGCTCACCACTGCACCACCTCACCAGGCCTTCCAGCGCGCAGCTGCCCAGAATGTCACAAACACACGCACTGGACGTCAGTCTTATTTGTAAATTTATTTTTTTTTACACCACAGCACCATCTTGAGGCTCATTTCAAAGCACATGAGGATACAACACCATCTGATAAATACGCTCGAGAAAGGAGCTTGTCAAGAGTCGGAGGAGGGAGAGAAATGAAGTCCCACTGGGTGGAGACCCACAAGACGCTGGAGGGATTGTATCTCCCAACTGGGAATTCCCCAGGAAGAGTTGGCTCTGGGAACAGGGAAGTCTGGCCTGACCTGCTTGGCCTGGTGCCCCCCATGACCCTCACCTGCAAGAGCAGTGATGAGACGAGAGAAGATGTCTCTGCACAAAACAACCCAGCTGCCTGCTGGGGTCACTTTGCACTCGCTCCACACGGTAACCCTACTGACTGCTTTTCATGGGCACCAGATACCAGATGCTTACTTGGGCTGCACCTTGAGATGGCTTCAGATAAAGGTTATTTGTATATACACTAGCTATCGTTTTTTTCTTCATTTGGCTTTATTTCCCAACACCTACATTCATTTCCATCTCCCAAAGTCCCCAGTTGCATTTTCCAAGAGAACGATCCTGTCACTAATCAAGACGATGCTGCTCTGTCAAAACCAACATGTTAATTACGGTGTTGACGGATCATTAGCATTTCATGAGTAACATGTCACTCTCAATTTCTGCCGAGGCCTTCAGTGCGTTGCATGAATGGCGCCAGTATGTTCACCCCATAATATTGCTGCATTGGCAGATTGGTGGCCACTTGTCAGCCTGGTGACAATCTGCCAGCAGATAGAATGCTTTGACCCGCGTTTCGCCGTCGTGACAGCTGGCTCGCTTGACTCTCAAAGCCATTTCACTTTGTCTCATGTCGTGTCATTAAATGTTCTTCAGTCTCCAATGATTTGTGCCATCTTTGAAAGAGTAAAAATGACAACATGTGCAGAGGAGTGAGATGGTGGGCTTATGTTCCAGAGGGCCTCAGGTGTCGTTCTTGGCTGCTATCTGCTTCCTGAAGGATTGGGAGGCACAAATCTCATCTCATTTGTCCAAATGACAAGGTGGCCAGGTGGTCTCATAGGTATCGTTGCTGTCTCCCACCACTTTAAGCCAAGCAGTGCAGAGTTCCCCCTTGAGATGCTTGCTTTGACACTCTATCTGGTTCATCAGCGACTCTAAATCGGCTCCTGTGTCCCCTGACTGGACTCGTGTCCCATCCAGTGTCAGTTCCTGACTTGCACCCATGCTACTGTGATAGACACCACGTCTCAAATGGCGCCCATGCATTCCCTGTTTTTAGAATGCTAAAGGTGTAGTGTTCAGTCTCATCCATGAGCATCGGCCTCATGGAGAGAACAAGAAGAGAGTAGGCGCCACTGTAATAAGTACATAAGTTTAATATGTCACTGTGCTCTGTACAAAAGCTATTTTATAAATCCACTCACATGTACAGCTAACACAAGGCCAGATTTAGCACATGGGGGCTCATCATTTAGAAGTGCTAGGCAAGCATTAGAAGACAAGAAAGGGACAACTACAAAAATGGCCATTATACTATTTTTGTGTGTCAGAGTCAGCATGATTTTGAATCTTCTTTTCCTTGTTTGGAATGGCATGATTTACCTAAGTAGCGGTCTGCACATGGAGAAAGGGTATAAAACCTTGGAACATTGCCCGGCACACCTTTGAAGCTGACGGACAGATGGGAGATAATGTCATCCGATCCTGAAAATCCTTCCAACGCAGAGACAAAAATGGCAGACTCTACACATTGCCTTGTCGTGGCTTCCCATCTGTTATGCCGCGTAAGTTATTTCTCCTACGGGATTTCTTACCGCCATATCACTAGGGGAGGGGTACCACCTTTTTATATTATATCTATATAGTTTCAGGTTATGTAACACGCCGCAATTACAAAAGAACTTATTCCAACCAGGGAGCTAACGCCCCCAGCTGAATTCAGCCACAAAGCAAAATAAGTCTTCATAAAGAGTGCGGTAGAAATGTATGAAATCGTGAGAAGGTCATGATTTGGGAGATGTGGTTGGTATCAATGTGAGGACGTGTACAGGTTAACTGCCTAGAATGTCAAGAGCAGGGCTTTGGAGATCATTCTATTTTGAACAGGAAACAAGTGTAATGGAGCCAGCCAAGGGGTGAATATACCAGTAGGCTACTCAGGTCTGAGAGATTAGCAGGGCCAGAGACTTGCAGGACTTTCATGGACGATATTTAAAGTTCAAACTATGATAGGTCAACAGCACTGGGGGTCTTTTTAGTGGCATGGAACTGAAAGGGGAAGAGTGAAGGAGAGAGACAGCATATCTGTGAGAAAAGACCAGGAGACAGACCTCAGACCTCAGTCAGGAATTTGTGCTGAGTTCGTTAATAGGAGATCAAACTGACCTTTTAAGAAGGCCCAAAACAAAAGCTGAAAACAACACTGAAACCTTTCTCCAGGAGTGCTATCAAAACACTCGCACACTAAGTTTGTTTCCATAAACTCGGATGATCGGGAAGTGCATCTTTATATGGTGTGGATGGTGACATCACATATGGATCACTTGCTTAACAATACAGTAGTGACTGCTTGGCAGAATGGCGGTGCCCATGAAAGCCCAACATGGCTTTAGGGTGGAGCAAAAATAATTCAATTATAGTAAATATATTTGTCTTGAAGAAACCATCAGAAAATTCTAAATCCTCATGTTCAAAACCTAATATGGGAAAACAAAATGTACTTCAGAACTTACTAGATGGACAGAAATAGGAGGTCTGTCTGGAAAGTATTCAGCCATGTAATATGAAACATTTATTGAAGAAGACACAAGATACAAGTAACATTGTACACAGGACAATGACGCCTCAGTCCCCTTCAAAGTAGGCACCTTGGGACCTCACACAGTTCCCCCCTGCGTCTCTTCCACCATTCTGGAAAATCCTTTGTTAGAATCGCCATCAGCTGCCTCGTCGTATTTTCCTGAATCTCATTGAGAGTTTGACATCTCTTTCCTTCCAAAAGTGATTTTAGTTTTGAGAAAAGCCAGAAGTCGCTGGGTGCCAAATCAGGGCTGTAGGGGGCCTGAATCTCCTGGGTGATTTGATGTTTCGCCACTCATTGCATCGTCACCAATAGCCTTCTGAGTCATCTGAATAGTTTCCGCGGATGAATGTTCGAGCTTAACGCAAAATTTGTTGCAGATTTGTGGCACTACTCGCTCAGTCATTTTGAATGTTGATGGCCACACAATACATGTGCTCACTCAACGGGGTCCATCACCCCCACTGGCTGGTCCAGTGAAGTCTTCTTTGTTCACACATGCACATTCCAGTCCACTCTCCTTGGCTGGCAGGTTACATTGATGCCGCACAAAACGTTCTTGTTATATTAACGATGGCTGGACCTTCTCCCCGTGACCCTGTAGTTAGGATATAGCGGGTTGGATAATGGATGGATGGATGGATGGACCTTCCCTGGACAGACCTCGTATATTTCCTTTAAAAGCACTTTGTAACATAGAGCCCTTGGGTCCTTACACACCGTGGCTACAAGACCATGATATTTTGTACAGTGCGTGTTTACCTGACGTTTTTGTCCAAGCTCATTAGAATGACAAATGCACAAAGATACCAAGGTGGGCCCTGGAGATGAAGAGGCTCGAATGGCCATCTTGGGCTTTACACATCAAACTTTATTAAGTACAGCATGTAGCGCTTTTCCATATTGACCACCATCTGAAGGTGGCTTGCAGCCAGGGCACAGTTCACTCCTATTAGACAGCATGGTGGCACAGCACTGAATGCTGCTACCTCACAGTGCCAGGGTCCTAGGGTTGAACTCCAGCCTGGCCATTCTCTCCAGACTCCTCAGTGTTTCTTTCACACTACAAAGTCATGCAGATTAGTTAAACTGGTAACTCTAAACTGAGTGTCACTGTGCTCTGTGGTGTCCTCCTACCTTGTGCCCACCACTGCCTGGGTATACTCTAGTCACAGTGACCGTGAACTGGATTAGGAGGGTTAGGTAATGAATGGCTGGCTGGTAAAGTGATAGACTCACTGGGTTTTTTTTTTCATTGCACCTTTCCATTGTGAACTTCATCCCAAGACACTTGATAAGCATCCAGCAGTGGTCTCTGTGCTTCTCCCAAGTGTCTTGTGCCCACAGGGTCTTCTTGTTCAGAGTCATACTGGGCAGTGGGCTGGGGATCTAAAATAACTGTTGGCAATTGTAAGTCTGGAACTCCACTTCTATTCTTGCATTTTTGTTTCCTTGGTGGTGCACAAGTCTGGAAGAGCTGGCCGGGCCATAAGTCTACAGGTCACTGCTCAGGATGGTCCTTTAGAAGACAGGCTAACACCATTCACCATATTTTGTTCCCACCCTCACAACTTGAACTATAGGTGCGCCCTCACTCTTCAGACAGACGGAAAAGGCCTGACACAGTCAACAAATAAAGGACGACACACAGGCCAGAATAATGGTGGTGTCACAGCATCCAGGGCCTTGGGTTCAAATCCCTTGTGAGGCTTTCACCGTCTCAAGTTTTCTTCGCACATCTCCAAAGACACACTGCTTCGGTTAATTGGTGTGATAAGTAGTCCGTGGTGTCATGACGGTTTTAGATAAATAATCAAGTCCCAATTGGGAACAGGTGCAGATGTCCACATGGTGGCGCTGCTCCGGGGTTGACTGTCGTGCTTGGCCGATTGAGCATTCACGTGCAAATGTGAGCAGATCGGCGAGGTGCTGCATTCATACAGCCGTTCAGGCCGCATAAAGAGAGCCAGCGTGGAAGGGAAAAGGAAAGAGAGAGCACAAGAAAAAAGGCAAAGGAGAGAAAGAAGAAACAGCGAGAGGCAGGAGAAGCAGAGCCCGTGTTAAAGAGGGATGGAGGCAGGCTGTCAGGGGTGAGCCTCATGCAGAGGAGCCAGGGGCACAGGGGGAGCAGGAGCAGCCCGTTAATGTGGACACTGAGGGGGCTGGTGGCGGGTAGACGGGTGTGCAGCTTGGCGTGGCACCCCAGCGATACAGCAGGGCGTCTCCTCTTACCACAAGGGCCGGACAGCATAAGTGGAGGAGCCGCCAGGTTTTAGAGGGAAGCATTGGCCCTCATGTTTTAAACGGAAAAGGACTGTCTCTGGATTATTAACTTTCTTTATTTGGACTGTTTTAACCTTCATAGATTTATCCGACTTTATCAATTATTTCTTTACTACTTAGAATAAGAAGAATTTGGATACAATTCGCTTTAATTTGGACTGGCTGTGTGTGTGGGTCCTCATTTGCCCGGCTCATCTCGGTTCATGATTATCGACAGTTTGGGTTCAAGAGGCTCCTGGATGCAACAGGAAGTGTGGAGCCGACCCGGATGATCAGAACTGGTCCCACTGGTTGTGTGCGAATCGGCCCTGTGATCGAATGGCACCCCCATTCCAGGTCTGTCTCCTGCCTTGTGCCCAGTGCTGCCAGGACAGGCTTTGGCTCCAGATTTATTTTATATGACGGTACTGTGTGGAAAGGAAATACGGATGGCTTGTGGATTCACTTTATGTACTGACAAGAGGCCAACGTGCAATAAATGCTAGTATGGGTTTTTTTTTGGATTTCCACAGAGCTTTGATGTCAGATGTTGTGCCTGTTTGCCAGTTAGGATGCCTAACTAAAGCGCTGGCATCACTTAACATAAGCAAATAAATTCACATAAACAAGACATCAGAGAGGAGCTGTCTGCACTCAGGGAACAGCCGAGCGGCTCGGCGTCTTCGTGTTTCTGGATCTGTTCCTCCTCAAAGCCTGCCCGGAGTGCTAATTGGCCGGGACCACAGCCACCGTACTTGAGGCCTGGGCACAGTCGCTTTGATCCAGGGGGGGTTTTGGGGGGGGGGGGGGCTGGGCTGACACTGTGGTCAGGCGCGGCTATTTAAAGCCCACTCAGCGAACGGCTCGCCTTGCGGATCATTAAGGCTGTAGCAGCTGTGGCTGCTGTGTGGCACGGATTGTTACTTTGCAATTAGTGCGCCAGCTTTTCATCATTCAGCTTTGTAAATCATCAAGAAGGCCGGATATTAAAAAGTGTGCCAGGCAAGGGGAGATGGTGGATTTGCCATTTGTTGCTAATTTATGGCCTATAGTGTCCCTCATTTAACACCTTACCTTCCGTGTAAATCTGACCCTAAACATGGTGCCAGGCTGGATTAAATAAGCACATTTTATTTTATATACAGTAGCAACTTTTAGAGTTAACAGTTTTAAAAGTGGACATGCCATCCCTAAATGCAAATCAAGTGTAATATATGAATGGGGTTTCATTATAAGGGGATGCCTATGAAGCCACTGCACTCTGTCTTCTAACAGTAGGGACACAGGTGGGAGAGGCTGCACTGATACCCCCAAAGAGATGGGGATTGGCCACGGCTTGAACAGGACGAGGTCGGCCTCGCTTGTCACGGTGCAGCTGATGGCATTCCACCATTTCTGACTATTCAGAGGTGACATCCAGGAGAATAAAAATAGGCATGAAGGCTCATTAACGTGCCACTGTCACAGCAACAGGACGATTACGTAAAGCCAAGCTGCTGCACTGCATGAACCGATGAGAAATACTCGCTGTATGGAGATGTTAGCCCCAAAAATGTCACTTTGTCACTTCAGGTCCTCATCGCTCCGTCTCTTGTGCTGTGCCGAGGGTCAAACCTTTTGCTGTATGAGAATGATCCCCTGTAGGGGGCGCAGCTGAGCCCTAAATCTCAGACACAATTGGACTCAACTACAATTCCGGGTTCAAGTAAAGTTTTGTAAAAAAATTATTAGTGACAGGACCTTAAGCACAGCAGACTCCCAATAAGCAGTCCTCTCCCTCTGCTTCTGATCCCCCCAACTCCGACTCCATGAGCAAGGTGAGGTGGCTTCTTCTGTGTTGGACCAGAGAGCTCTTTGAGGTCATGGGAAAACCACCCAAAACAGGGAGGTCTTCTGCCAGCAGCACCCTCTGGTGGCACCCAGGGCTCCCAACAGGGCTGCTTTTCAGAATGACAGGGCCTACACAGCCATACCAGAGATGCACTGCCACCTGTCATATTAGGGGATAAATTGTCATTGGTAGACAAATTAACGCCAGTCCATCCATTAGTCTTTGTCCCTGACTGGGATTAGAACTAGCTGGGATGTACCACCGTCCCTGCTGTGCTTCCATTATGGCCTCCCAGCTGGGTAAGATATTGTTCGTTATCCTAGACGAACTGCCTGTCCACCCATTATGGCATCTACAGGACACAAACTACTGCAGATGTGCTCATCTGCAACCCTGATTCCAGTTCTGTTAATATATCCATCCATTATCTAACCTGCTATATCCTAACTACAGAGTCACGGGTGTCTGCTGCAAATTGGGACTAAAATGCAACTTAATAAAATGAGTTCCTTCCCAGTCTATCTTGGCGGTGATCTCATCAGACCTGCCTCTACTGTAAAAAATCTTGGTGTCATTTTTGATTCCTCCCTCTCTTATTCCGCCCACATAAATCACATTAAGAAACTTTCTTACTTTCACCTCTGTAACATATCCCGTGTTCGCTCCTTCCTTTCCTTTTCTAACGCTGAGAAACTTGTCCATGCTTTTATCACATCCGGCATCGATTATTGTAATTCCCTACTGGCAGGTGCCCCATCTAATCTTCTATCACAGCTCCAGCTTATTCAAAACTCAGCTGCAAGAGTCCTTACTCGAACCAGCAGCAGCGAGCACATCACACCCATCCTGCTCCGTCTCCACTGGCTCCCTGTGTCTTACAGAATCGAATATAAAATCCTAGTAATAAATTACAAAGCCTTAAATAACCTCACGCCAAACTACATCAGTGACCTTCTCCATCACTATGTGCCTGCCCGCCCACTAAGGTCCTCTGATTCTGGCAATCTTGTTGTGCCCCTCACTAATCTACACTCTGGGTGACAGGGCCTTCAGCTGTATAGCGCCCTGACTCTGGAATGACCTACCGAAATTAATCAGGTCAGCTGACTCCATGAATTCTTTTAAAAAACAACTCAAAACTCATCTGTTCAGGAAGGCTCTTAGCTCTACTTGACTTTATTACCCTTCTCTCAGTTTACTTCTCTGTCAAGATGTTCATGTAACCTGTGTTTGTGTGCGAGACCGTCAATTGTGTTGTCTGTTTTGTTTCTTCTCTGAATTCACTGTCGTAATCTTCTTTATTTATTTATCTGGTTTGTACAATGCTATATACTGTATACCCTGACATTCTTTATTATATTCTGTAAGTGCCTTGAGCATGGGAAAGGTGCTATATAAATAAAATGTATTATTATTATTATTATTATTGTGCCTTTCGAGTCATCTTAGCTGAGCACCCACTTCTCGGGAGAGCAGCCGCAGTGCTAAATGCTCTCCATTCATACACAGTTTGTCTGACCGTCAAACATCTAAACTCCTTAATGGGACTTTGGAACCTTTTCCAGCTTTAAGCAAATCAACGATTCTTGATTGCAGATCTTCGGGGGTCTCGTTTTTTTTTTTTTTTTTTCTTCACGAGGCAGGCTGCAGATCAGAAGCAAACTCCGAATGTTTGGGTCTTTTGTTTATTGGCCAGAGTAGCGCTAGGCCACACCTCCAGTCTCGGCTCATTGGCTGGACTCCTGCTTTGCCGTCTCGTGTTGAAGTCGCCAGTTGAGGGGCTCACAGACTTTTTTTCCATCCCACACTGTGAGTGTTTGGATGATGTATTCAATATGTTGTGGTCGGACAGTGGAAGGACAGAATGCAATCAGTCAGAAGTTTGGGATGCCAACCAGGCCGTCCCTTTTATTCATCGGCAGACAAAGTAAACAAAAACGAAAGGAAAAATGAAAAAAACACGCAAACATGCTGCTCCCCAGTCCGGGGTTCCTCCTTCGATGGAGTTTAATTTCGTGCTCCGCAGTGCGGCTCACTTGGGTCTTCCAGCAAAATTCAAAGTTTTATGGTGAAACGCCCGGAAGGGGCGGGGCTAAGTGCCCTTATTGGGCGGTCTCTCGGAGCTGTGAGGGAAGAAGAGAAACAACAACAACAACAACAACAACATTTATTTATATAGCACATTTTCATACAAAAAGTAGCTCAAAGTGCTTTACATAATGAAGAAAAGAAGAATAAAAGACAAATAAGAAATTCAAATAAGACAACCTTAGTTAACATAAAAAGGAGTAAGGTCCGATGGCCAGGGTGGACAGAAAAAACAAAAAAAAACTCCAGAAGGCTGGAGTAAGCCTGGAGTAAGGCTGGAGACAAAGTAAGCGGTAGCCTCCCCTCTTGTACATACGTTGCTTTCCACAGCCCTCAGAGGAGTCCTCCACTTGACAATGTACAAGAACAATGCAATAATCGGTGTGTTATTAGTTAAACCAGATTGGGTTTCTTTATTATTGTCTGATCAGATTGTATTTTAAGACAAGTGTATATTTACGAAGGGCGCAGTGGTAGCCTCGCAGTTAGGAGACCTGGGTTCGCTTCCCGGGTCCTCCCTGCGTGGAGTTTGCATGTTCTCCCTGTGTCTGCGTGGGTTTCCTCCCACAGTCCAAAGACATGCAGGTTTGGTGTATTGACAATCCTAAATTGTGCTGTGTGTGTGCCCTGTGGTGGGCTGGCGCCCTGCCCGGGGTTTGTTTCCTGCCTTGCACCCTGTGTTGGCTGGGATTGGCTCCAGCGGACCCCCGTGACCCTGTAGTTAGGATGTAGCGGGTTGGATAATGGATGGATGGATGGATGGTATAGTTACGAATGTCGATTTCCAACGAGTTCACCTACTTGCTACCGTAAATGACCATGGCTGATTCATCCACCATGACTTGGCCAGGCGTTGGGATGAACAATCCAATCCAATACAATACAATTTATTTCTGTATAGCCCAAAATCACACAAGGAGTGGCGCAATGGCCATTTTGACAGCCTTGACTCTGTAAGAAAATAAGGATAATAAAACTCCCCAAAAAACCCTTGTAGGGAAAAAAATGGTAGAATCCTGTGATCTGTTATGATGGCACTGTGCCGGCCAATGAGGTGGACATGTGGGGTCACCTTTTGCGATTTTTAAAGGTAGATAGCCTGATTGATTAATTGCTGTCTACTATGAATTGGGCAGCGGTCTGCTTTGACGTTACTGAAATGTGACTACAGGGTGGGCCAGTCCCGGGAGTGAGCAGTCCGGCTGATGATCATCCTCTTATCTCTTTTTTCTCCCATAATTCTAACAATTCTTTACAGGTATACGGTGTACGGCATTGATCATTTACACAGTGCCACCAGACCACAGCAGGGTGAAGCCTTTCCAGTGAGGCTGCTCAGCGCTGTGCCTGCCTCAGCCAGGTGGGCTTGTGCTGTTTCTGTGTGGTATGTGTGAGGAGGCAAGCGTTCTGTAGGCCTCAAATTCCAAATCACATCCGCAATGCAAGATCTGCTTCATTTTCATAACTCACTTAGAGCTCATTAACAAAAAAATTCAAATTCACAGTTGGGGCCCATAATTCACAGTTGTAATCAGCCTCTAATTGACAGCTAGGGAATGTATCCAGTAAATGCCCCCATTGCACGCATACATTTTAGCAGAAAAGCTTTATGATGGAAGAGAAGTGGGAATTTAAAAAAAAAAAAAAAAGGCAAAAAGAGAAAACAGGCTTGGAATGAACGCACCGTCTAATGCAAAGAGGAGGAGACGCGCAAAACGCCGCGGCCTCAGAGAGCGTAGCAGGCAGGATTCGAGCCGCCTGCCGCTCGCTGTGTTCTTCATTCAGATCGTGGAACTGCCAGCAGACCCTCCCGCCTTTCACTCTCGCTACTCGTTGCTGTTTCTGCTGAGGCTCCTACACCTGGACCCGTTGCGGTGAATGCCCACCGTGATTGTTTGCTTGGAATCCCCCCCATTGCTGCCCTCTAATGAATCAAATATACCCTGCTTGTAAAATAAGCCCCAATAATGAAGAAAACAATCATTTTACACTCAAGAATTGAAAAAGATAAAGGGTGGGTGACAACACGTGAGGCGCCACATAAACCAAACCACGACAATGCAGCCAACAAGTGCACTAATTACAAACCTGAATGGACGTAATAAGCAACTAAAAGCTTACAGCACTAGACTAATACGCGGCATGTTGGACCCTCGGCTGTTTGGAATGCAAGTGACGTGACGCCGATAATTAATGACTTGCTGTTTAACACGGGATCAGATCGCGCATGCTAATTAGAATACATCAGCATGAAGCCAATAGACATAATTACCGGTTGTCATAAGGACGGCTTTCCAGTCTGACTGCTCATAGCACGCCGAGAGCAGGTATGTTGTTTTATGACCAAAGATAAAACCGCATCAGCGTCCATCTGTTGTTGGAGGAGGCGTTCATTTCTCCAGAACAGCTGCCTTGATACGTTTAATGGAGAGCAGGAGCCTCTCCCAGGCAGTGCAGGGCACAGAGCAGCACTCGGCCTGCGACGGGACTCTGCGACACTCACTCACTCACTCACATTAGGCCGATTTATAGCCACCCGCCCGCTCAACGTGTACGGCTGTGGCATGTGGGATTGTGAGTGCACACTCAGGAAGAGGGGGATCACGGACACATGACATACTGTCACACACGTGCTCAGGCTGGAATGTAAGTGTTTCTCCACTGAACCAGGGGTTGGTGCTGTCCTCTGATGGATGCGTCTCTCTCTCTCTTTTCTCCCTCTGCAAACCCCCAGAAGAGCCCACCTCCTAACGACACAATTTCCACATCCCTAGAGGGCGCAGCCTGATGACGCCATTTCTGGTTCTGCTCCCAAGATCCCTCCTCTTCCTGTTTTTCAAAAATGTCTCCTAACCTGTTCAGTTCTGTTTTGGACTCCCGTCTGTAAAGACCGTTTTCAATTTGCATAATTCTTCAAGTATACACGAGAGGCACAAGTTGGCAGTTTCAGCAGCTCAAATGCTAGAAGACAGTGACATTCATCCAAGAGGAAATTGGAATATCGGCATTGTATCTAGAACATTGTATATTTAAGAGAAGAGTGAACAACATGGAGTAGCACCAGTTGATTTTTTCCACTTCAGCCACTGTTTATCTTTATATATGTACATACTAGCCATGCCCCACGGCTTCACCGACATAGTAGAGAAACAGGACAGTGAGAAGGCCCGGCCTGGCTCCCCACTCCCGATGTCATGCTTCTCCCTCCCCTTGGCCTGCAGCCTCTGTCACGGATTAGTGCGAATATATTGCTCCTGCAATCGAACTATGATTCTTAGCACGATGAGAGAAGTTGCAAAATCAACCGGAATGTTGAAAACCTGATCTAAATCCATTAAGTAGTTCTCTCGTTCGCTAGCTAAGTAGATGTAAGATACGCCCCGAGGCTGGCGCATGAGTGATTAGGGCCCCGTCCCCCTCCCCTCGGTCCGCTGCGTCTCTCTCGGATTCACATAAATAAATCGCTACCGCAGGCGAACTATGATACTTAGCATGATGAGAGAGGTGACAAAATCAATCGGAATGTTCAAGCAAATTATAGGAAAAACCCAATCTAAATCCGTTTAGTAGTTCTCGTGAAAAGCGGACAGACATACAGATGGACAGGCATTGAATTTTATATATATATATATATATATAGAGAGAGAGAGAGATTATTTATAATTTATATATATAGTGGACACCTAGAGGCATCCGGGCTCCCCAAACACCCAACTACAAAGAGGCTCGGACACAAGTGTAAAACACAAAGAGTTGTTATTTGTGGGAAACACTTCTCTGTAAGTGTTTCCCATGCTGTAACCACCATACAACACAGCACACAGTAACAATAAATCACTCTCTGTCTTCTTCTCTCTGTCACTGCCTCCTCCGCTGCTCCAGCAAGCTTCATCTTCTTCCTCCTCCTCCTCCTCCTGACTGTGGCTCATTTAGCTGTGGCAGCCAGCCCCTTTTATCCAATCCCAGGAAGTATTTCCAGTGATATGAAGCTGAGGCTCCAAAGCACTTTTGGGTGAAGTTGGAGTAGGGACCCCCCAAATCCTGCAGCTCCCCCTGGTGGACCCCATCGGACCCAACAGGGCTGTCCTTCATGACATCAATACCCAGCATACCTTGTGGACACCCATGTAGGGATCCCAGCCGGGGCTGGCTGCCATCTAGCATCTTGCCTCCTACCCCATGTAAGCTGTCACCTCCTGTCCTTCCAGGCTCCTGGCCGCCCCCCATACTGTATATATGGAGTGAAGGTCTCTGATACAGTTTGTATATTTGTAGCTGGAAATCCACAAAGGGGAGTAAATGAATCACATATCTTGAAACGTTTTTTTATTCCTAAGCTTTTTTGATTCCTACCAGGAATCATCATCAGAGGAACCTAATTGGACTTAAAAGGAATCCAATGCAATATATAGCAAATGAGGAGGGGGGGTAGCTGTATGTGAGGGGGAGCAATTGATGAGGGGGGGTTTGGAGGGTGTTGGTCATAAAAGAACATGCAAATAATAAATAAGACTTTATATTATATAGTTTTTATATACTGTATATATAGAGTGGACTGAAGGGGCTCTCAAGCTCCCCAAAAACCTGACACAGACAGATGTAGCCACAAGCCCATCACAAATAAAGGCCTGCACCTGGCAGTATTTCTGGTAGCACACTAGTGTGGTCTGGAAGCACTTATAGTTGAGGCAGAAGCCTGGCAAAGCAGGGCTCCACAATCTCTGTAGCACCCTCTGGCAGCACCCACCAGTAGCAGAGCTCCATGTCCCATGGTGCCCTGTGGGAATCCAAGGCACCACTGCAACCCAGGGGGTCTGCCATCTATCGATCCAGGCGAGGTAAAGCCCCATGCCCATTTTCTCCCCCCGGCCCTTCCAGTATATACAGTATGGAGTGTAGATGCCACATGGGCTGGACAGGCATCCCTGCCAGGCGAGAGGATGGTTCCTTACCCAGATGGGAGACACCTAATAGGCAGATAAGCATCCTGGCCAGGGAGAAAGAAGGGGTCAAACCTGGAAGGAGGAACCAAAAGGGATTGACGGACAACCCACAGGGAAAGAAAGACGTTGCTGGAGGCTTTTTACACCCCAGCATGCTAGATGGCAGCAGCCCCGGATGTCGATGCCCAGAAGTTACATTCCAGGGTCAAGCAGATGCACCAGCCCTCCACTCTCATCCCTCAAGACTTACCAATGGAAACCTTATTACGACTTTTAGTTCCTGTATAGTCAGGTTTGATCAGCTTCCTCTGCCAGAGGTAATGAGTGTCTGCTGCAAGGCCAGTCCGAGGACCACACTAAGCCATCCAAATGGCTGTAGCAACACGTGGTGTGGATTTAATCAGTGTGAGGTTACGACCCACACTTGCTGGGAATTCCTGCTTCGTAGGGAACAACTGAAAGCTCCAGTCTGCATCACGAAGGGGGTGAGCACCTTAGACACACATCTATGGCGTAGAGTCAACGCATATTGATCTATTTAGACATCGAGGGGCATCACACACTTCCATGTCATGCTTCACCGCTGTGTGATAAGCCTCTCGGAATTCATGGCCATGAATAGACGCAGTTAGGCTGCAGGTGTCGTGAAATGGGCTACACTTTTATAAAAGAGGATACCTACCATATATACTTGCATATAAGTCGGGTCTTGAAACCTGAAAAATCGATCATAAAATCAGACCCTGACTTATACGCCCATTCAAAAATGCGACACTTCATTTTTTTTTTACATCTTCTTGCCTCCTCCAATCTCACACCAGTTTCTCAGACACATCGAATTTTGTTGCAGCAATGCAGTACCAATTTCTTTCGCCACTTCATTGACTTTTAATTTAAAACCAGCTTCATATTTTCTTCTGATCGAACGCTCCATCATAGATAAGGGGTGCTCTTATGATAAAGGTGTACGAGGGTGTGAGAGACAAAAAACACAAAACAGTGCAAACGTGACTTTGAAACAGGTCGGGTCTTACCGTGTGGTCAAGTAGGCACAATACATGGAAATAAAAGGCCGTGTGCTCCGTGGTTACTCTCTCAGGTGGGCATTAGCATATCGTAATCTCTTGGACCAATAGGGTGAGTTTTCCGCATTCAACTTATACGCATTATAAAATACCAGAAATTATACAGTAAAATCAAGTCACGACTTATTCGTGGGAGAACTTATCTGCGAGTACATACAGTAAGTAAATCTGCAGGTACGGAATCCACGGATAGCGAGGATTTACTCTGTATAGATATATACTGTATACTATATAGTGCTATGTGGGAGGAAAAACAGAGCAGGGGAACTACTGAACGGCAAACGAGCGACAGACGCCACCATTAAAGGCAACTAGCCAGCGACACCGGTCACAATATATAGAGAGAATGAGAGATAGATAGAGAGAGAGAGAGAACGAGAGAGAGAGAGAGAATGAGAGTGAGTGACAGAGAGAGAGAACGAGAGGGAGAGAATGAGAGAGAGATAGAGAGAGAGAGAAAGAGAGAGAGAAATAGAGAGAGAGAGAATGAGAAAGAGTGAGGGAGAGAATGAGAGAGAGATAGAGAGACTGAGAGAGAGAGATAGAGAGAGGGATAGAGAGACAGAGAATGAGAGAGAGTGAGGGAGAGGGAGAGAGAGATTGAGAGAGAGAGAGAGAGATTGAGAGAGACTGAAAGACAGAGAGAATGAGAGAGAGAGGGAGAGGGAGCGTGTGTGCGTTTAATGTAAAGTCAGGGTGTCGGGGCAGCGAGGCGAGTGCCGTGTATAACTGAGCAAGGACTGCAAGTGAAGAGAATCAGGAAAGTAAAGGTGGGGACTGTCAGCCCATAACAGTGGGTGTCTTAGCCTTTTGTCCTCATTGGGATCAGGGTCCAGATCGAACACAGACTTCTGGTGGTCCGTTAGCTTATAGAGGGTCCAGGCCGGAGCTTCAACTGTAATATGTATGCCTGTGTTCCTTTATAGATGTGCACATACTGTACACACACAGACGGAGAATAGACTGTAGCTGCAGTGTAAGTAGTTCCCTTTGTAGAGCTAAACCTCCTAGAGGGAATCCACTGAAAATCAATCTTCTTCTAGTATTAATAACTGTGCCACGTTTCATTTAGACCGAGTTGTTACTTTTTTTTAAGGTTTCATGTTGATGGACTCACATCCACACACACACACACACACACCCAAGTGTGGTCAAGTCATGTTCAAGAATGCCTAAAATGTGTAAATCTCTTGAAATATTGATGTCAGACGCTTCCCCCTGTGAGGTTCTGCCCTCTCCCTCTACTAGTTTATGGATTTTTTTTTCTTTAGCATAATTTTGCTTTTGGAGCAATTCTGTTGAAGTCATTGAGCTCCTGGTACTTCTCAATGCTAGTAACCTTTTAAATGTTTTATTGAGACTGAGTGTGGGTCTTTTTTGAGCCGACTCAGATCTTGACATGCACACACACAGACGTCAAAGTGGTCAAGTCATGGTCTGGGGTTGCCTAAAATGGTGGAAATCTGATGAAAACACCAACTGGAAATGTTGACCCCATAATAATACGTTTCCCATTCAGCAGCTTTGGAGGGTGACTATTATACTGTAGCTCTGGTGACAGAAGGTCCGGTGGAGACACCAATTCCAAGACACTTTCCATACTGCCAAGCAAGAGTTGAGCTGTAAGGTGCCCTAGTGATGCCAATGTCAGTAGACCACAAACAGGGGCCACTAAACCCACCATAATGGGCAGTGCCCTTATGATTATTACTCCTCAAGCACAGATTCAGAGGAGTACTGCAGCCTCATATTTCCAAAGTCCTGGCCTTCTCTCTCTCTGTGTGCCGTTTGCATGCGTTACTGAATATGCCAAGTACTCCATGTTGCCTCTCAACTCCCATAAAGGCAGGTGTTGAGCCCAATTCAGACGGAAGTCGTTTTAAACCACGAGGTGGGGTGAAGTGATCATTACTGGAGGATCCGGTCATTTTAGTAATTTCATTGTAAGTTTAATTGTAATTTTAGTCCCATCCAAACTGCTCACTTTTTACAGCCTGCATATTCACATCCCAGTAAAAATTACAGAACCTTTTAGAAACAGTCAGAAAACATTGACCCCCAGTTAAACTAGTCCCCCGCAAACCGACACGTCAGTAAATCTGTCATTTAAACAATTCAGACACACTAAACTTGCAGAGGTCCTCCAATAATAATTATTTTACTCAGTGCCTGAAGTGCACAAAACAAACTGCAACCAGCACTCCTTGTATTATTATTTCTTTGCATTTATATAGCGCTTTTCTCACTACTCAAAGCGCTCAGCAATTGTAGGTTAAGGGCCTTGCTGAAGGGCCCAACACAGAAGAGTCCCTATTGGCGTTTATGGGATTCGAACCGGCAACCTTCTGATTACTAGTGCAGATCCCTAGCCTCAGAGCCACCACTCTGCTCTGCTTGTAGCCCCTCGGGGGTCTGAAGGTGTGCTGATAGGCCCGATTCATGTTGACATACCCCAAGATGGGGTCCCCCTTGAAGGGGTGAGCGGACATATTGGTGTTATAAATAAGAGCTGCTAATGTGGTCCAAACTTATGGTTCACACCAGTGCACATTCACTAACTACCAGTAAGCCATAAAGTGAGATTGAGGAAATGCCAGTATGGAGTACTGGTGCACACTTTAGCCCACCAATTGTTGATTGCTGACTCTGGATTGGCCAGGCATGACTGAATGAGACCAAAAAAGTTCTTTGGAGTAATCCGTTTATTGTCATTACCTCTTCTCACTTCAGTTCGCCATGAAAGGCACAGACAATCCGCTTCAGTTGTAAATAAACGTGCGAGATGTGTCGGTGTCGCTGCCTCTGTGTGTGTGTGTGTGCGTGCGCGTGCGTGAGATGCGTCGGTGCCTCTGTGTGCGCGCCTGTGTGTGTGCGTGTGCGTGCGTGTGTGTGAGATGTGTCGGTGTCGCTGCCTCTGTGTGTGCGCCTGTGTGTGTGTGCGTGCGCGTGCGCGTGCGTGTGCGTGAGATGTGTCGGTGCCTCTGTTTGCGCGCCTGTGTGTGTGTGAGATGTGTCGGTGTCGGTGCCTCTGTGTGTGTGTGTGTACTCTGCGTGCGCGCCTGTGTGTGTGTGTGCGCGTGCGTGTGTGTGAGATGTGTCGGTGTCACTGCCTCTGTGTGTGCGCCTCTGTGTGTGTGCGTGCGCGTGCGTGTGCGTGAGATGTGTCGGTGCCTCTGTTTGCGCGCCTGTGTGTGTGCGTGTGTGTGAGATGTGTCGGTGTCGCTGCCTCTGTGTGTGTGTGCCTGTGCGTGCGTGCGTGCGTGTGCGTGCGTGCGTGCGTGTGAGATGTGTCTGTGTCTGTGCCTCTGTGTGTGTGTGTGTGTGAGATGTGTCGGTGTCGGTGCCTCTGTGTGCGTGTGTGTGTACGTGTGCGTGTGTGTGAGATGTGTCGCTGCCTCTATGTGTGTGTGTGCGTGCGCGTGTGTGTGTTCAGGTGTTCAGGCACCCTTTTTATTTTTAGGCCCACTCTGAACAAGCAGGACCCAGGCCGTTAATGACTAGCGTCAGCCTTTCAGTGCGACCACCCCCCCCCCCCCCCCCCATCCCACCGAGACCCCATACTTGCTACTTTGTAGGTGGGCACAAACCTGCTGCAGTGTGTTTTCTGGGATCGACGGGTGTCCTGTGTGGGTTTGGTTCCTGTCTCGTGCCCAGTGCTGCCATGATAAGTGTGTGCCACTGCACAGAGAGCTCACAAAGAAACATTGGACCGAATTAAATAACCTGTGAATGGTAGGAATTACACGTCTGTCTGCCTTTACAGCGTGTGCAGCACCGTCAGACCAAGTGACAAAAGGGGGGCCGTGTCCTCAAAGAAATGTGGATGATTTGGAATCCCCGTGAAGGATTAGTTAATACTCAAAGTGTAGGAACATCGAAAACTATTAATACAAGAGCAGCTAATTCAGCCCGACATGAGCTGAACTCATCAATGTCTGTGCAGTGAACTTTTAAAACACAGCAAGTCAGATTTTGAAGGTCTCCAGATTGCCCTCCTCTAATACGCTGCTTGGTAACTCATTTCATGTATCATTGGTTCTCGGTGCAAAGAACGATGTTGTAATATTTGTGGGTCATTTACTCTTAACCAGCAGCCTCCCGTGTTCTGACTGATGAGTAAAAGCGGACCCTCATTGTACTAACTTCTCTTAGTTTCATTTCATTATCGGTGGAATTCAAAGTCACAGGTAGTCAGAGCCTATCCAGGCAGTACTGGGCACAAGGCAGGATTCATCTGCAGAGAGGGTGCCAGTCCACCCCATAATTAAGAGTCACCAAACTAATATAACCTGCGTGCCAATGTGGGTGGACAACCAAAGCCACCACAGGGTAAATGAGAAAACTTCACGCTGACACTCTCTGGGCATGGAAATCAAACCCACGACACAGCACCACCCACTGCACCCCTCACTTTCTTAATCTGAAAAGGTGCTGTAACCACAAGGGGGTGCCAAAGAGCCCCAAACCACAGACCGAGCAATACACCACACGTTAACAGACTAAAATAAAGGAAACGTATCCCACAAAGCACCTTTACTGACCTCCTTCCAGCAGTGTGTCACCATTATACAATAAAGGAACAATAAACTGACTACTGAGTGCTGCCCGCTGCCTCCTGACACTGACTCGTCCATGTATGGCAGTGGGCTCCCAGTTATGACGGACCTGGGAGAGTTTCCGGTGCCACGTCGTGTCCTCCGGGAAACATTTCTGGGAAGTAAGAAAAGTAGGGAGGACCTCCCATGACAGCGCCCTCCGCCACTAAAGTAAGGACCCCAACAGGGCCGCACTCCAGTTCTCAAGCATCTCTGCAGGTGTCCCGACTGGGTACCTATCTTTACATTTACTGATTTGGCAGCCACCTTTATCTAAGGTGACTTACAACACGTATGGTACATTTGGTGACATTTCTTTTGGTTTTTCAATTGGAATACAAGCAGGTCAGGTGACTTGGTTAGGGTCACACAGTGTCAGTGGTGGGATTTGAATCCACAACCTCAAAACCTTAACCACTATACCACCAGAGGTCCCAGTGCTGACTGAGCGTGACATTTTCATCGTAGGGACAAAGCAACACTGGGCAGGAGCCACAAGTCTACCCAAAATGGCGACGTCTCTCTGTTACAGGGCCCTGACATCAGTCACTCTGTTGCCAAAATGCAGCGTCTTTCAACGTTGAGCCCATCCACCCTTTACAGAGCAATCCCAGACAGGATGAAGATTATCAGGTTGTGTCTCCATTCCAGTGCTCCTTCTATTAAGGCATCCAGTCCAGGCGAGAGGTTATCTTTCACTCCAGCCAGGGTGCCTGTCCTTCGTCTGAGTCACTAGGAAGTTCAATCTTGACAGTAAAGACGAGACCACGAGGGGAACGATCAGAGCAAAGTGGAGTTGGTGCCCAGCCACCTGACAATCGTGAATATTGGCCCTGCCATTTTTAAATTTACACACTTTAGAGTGTGTTTTCAGTGGTCGAAAATGGCGTCTCTGTGCAGATGGACATGCCTAATGGGTTAAAAAAGATGTGCCCTCAAAGTTTTCTGTGGACCAGAGCTGAGATTTATTAACCTGCTGTGGTCCACAAGGTGATATTCATGGAAGAGAAGAACTTACAATATAAGAGAAGCCTGACGCGGCGAAATGAAAGAAATCTGCTATCAGCAAGGGTTGGTTTCTAGGAAAGAGATCACATTGGAACAAAACCTTGCAGCCACTGCAGTCCCCCCCAGGACCAAACCTGAGCACCCTTGTTGTACTGTGTAGCCACCAGGGGGTGCACCAGCTCCCCAAACACCTGACCCAAAAGACACAGGCACAAGAACAGTAACACACAAGGCTTTTATTCTTTCGTGGGAAACTCTGCCCAAAGTGTTTCCCACCACCAAAGCACAGTTCCAAGATAAAATAAAGAGCCCACAGCAATGCCGTTATCTTTTTTTCCTCTCGATGTCTCTCAGTCCTTCCGCCTCCTCCTCTGGCAAACGTTGTCCTCTCCGTCCCGACTCTGGCGCACCAAACAGAGTGAGGCGGCTCCATCCAGAAGTGCTCCAGGTGTCCCGTGATTTCTTCTGGGTGTGGTGGAAGTGCTGCAATAAAGGGCTCAATAGTTCTGCATGCGCCCCCTGGCGGTGATCACAGACCTCAATAGGGCTGAGCTTCTAAGCTCAAAGCCAGAAGGAAGTAATGCACCGTACAAGATCTCTCCCCCGGTCCTTCCAACACGATGGTGTCCCAGCTGGGTAAAAACCCCAGGCATCCATCACAAGTGTAAGTCTACTTTGTGATTACTTCAAACCCTTCAGAAACAAAGGCCGTGAAATGTGGGGATTTCAAACAAATGACAAGTGTTGGGTTTCTGGTCGGCCGGCAGATGTGATTTCGTGTTGACCCATCTGTGATGTCGATGACGTACTTGAAAAGCTGAGCCTGGGCGCACACAACAGACTCACAGAACCATTTTAGTCGCAGTGCCCAAAAGTAGCAGGAGAGGCCGGAGTGGAGCATCGCGTGAGTCGGACGCTGAGATCACCAACTATTTGGTAAGAAGAGTCCATTGGGGGGGGATAAAAGAAAAGAGCAACACGTTTGAACACAAAACACTTGGGAGTGGTTTGGCAGGGCCTGCAGCCTCATCAGGAGTTTGGAGACGTTCATCCTGCTCCCCAAACATCGCCACAACACTGTAATGGCTGTTTTCCTGATGATTTCTTCGTGCTGTGCGTATTCTAAAGATCAAAGAGAGCACCTGTGACACGTTTACAGGAGGAGCTCTTCTCGTTGAACTGCTTTACCCTCTTCTTCGTACTTTCGCTTAATCCACGTGTAGACGTTTCACTTCATCCGCGTCCTTCTCGTAAACTTTCAGCTGCAACTTTTTTTAGAAAAGCAAAAAAATGTGCAAGACAGCAATGGTGTGGCCATCTGGCGTCTCTTCACTTGGCAAAGTGTGAGAAGCTACAGCTGATGTCCTGATCCATGGAGGACGGGCATCAGCTGGTGTTCAAGTCAGCCCCCCCCACCCCACACACCCAAGTCCCAGTAAGCTTTGCTGTTGGCATTAGGGCGAACCGCACAAATCTGCATCAATTAGAAATATGCCATTACAATTTGGGGGCTCTGCACAATGTAAAAAGCACTGGCTGGTAAAATAAAGCAGTGTGGTGTAACAAAATATACGTGATGATCCCTAACTTCATTACAGTAATGTGAATTTGACGGAGCAAATTATTAGGACCACCCGTACACCTGCTAATCCACACAATACTCTAACCAGCTAATCAGGCGGTAGCAGTACAATGCATAAAAACCTGCAGGTGCAGGTCAGGAGCCTCAGTTAATGTCCAAATCAAACACCAGGTGAGGTTTGAATTCACAATGAGAGGTCTGAAAATCGAAAGTACACCTGATGTGGAGGATTTAGGAGTCATAGTAGACTTGACATTATCAACTTCCAGACAGTTTGCAGAAGCCACTAAGAAGGCTAACAGAATGTCAGGTTATATAGCACCTTGATGTGTGGAGTACAAGTCACAGGAGGCCATGCTGAAGCTTTATAACACACTGGTGAGGCCTCATCTGGAGTACTGTGTGCAGTTTTGATCTCCCAGCTACAAAAAGGACATATCAGCACTAGAAAAGGTCCAGAGAAGAGCGACTAGGCTCATTCTAGCACTACAGAGCTAAGCTGAGGCTTTTCAGTTTAAGCAAAAGAAGATTAAGAGGAGACACGGCTGAGGTGTTTCAAATTATGAAGGGAATTAGTCCAGTGGATCGAGACTGCGAGTTTAAAATGAGTTCACCAAGAACTCAGGGACACAATTAAGGGTAAATTTCACACAAACATTAGGAAGTTTTTCTTTACACAGTAAACCAGAGACACAATAAGCCACCAAGTAGCGTGGTAGACAGTTAGGGACTTTCAAAACTCAACTTGATGTCATCTTAGACTAATGAAGTAGATAGGACTGGCGAGCTTTGTTAGGCCGAATGGCCTGTTCTCATCCAGATTGTTCTAATGACCAGAATGGGGAAAATAAAACGTGACCTCAGTGGTTGCTGGTGCCAGGTGGGTCGGTTTGAGTGTTTCTCTAACTGCTGATCTCCTTGGAATATCACACACAACAGTCTCTAGAGTGAGAGTGAGGCAAAAAACATCCAGTGAGCAGCAGTTCTATGGACAGAACGCCTTGTTCATGAGGGAGGTCAGAGGTGAATGGCCAGACCGGTCAGAGCTGACAGGAAGGCTGGGATAACTCTGATGACCACTCTGTACAATGTGATGAGCGGTAAAGCATCTCAAAATGCACAACACGTCAATCCTTGAGGCAGATGGGCTACAACAGCAGAAGACCACATTGGGTTCCACTCCTGTCAACCATGAACAGAAAACTGTTCTGGTCTGCTGAGTCTCGATTTTTGCTGAGGCACATGGATGGTCAGATCAGAATCTAAATGACTCCACGCAGCCAACCTGCATTTTGTCAACAGTCCATGCTGGTGCTGATGGTGTAACGGTGTGGGGTATACTTTCTTGGCACATTCTGGGCCCGTTAGTAACAGTCCATCGCTTCGATGTCACGGCCTATCTGTTGCTGACCGTGTGCAGCCCTTCATGGCCACAAACCCATCTTCTAATAGCTGCCTCCAGCACGATAATGCACTACGTCACAAGGTCATCTTGGACTGGTTTCATGAACATATCAATGAGTTCCGTATTCTTCAGTCGTCTTCCCAGTCCCCAGATCTGAATTCAGTAGAACACCTTTGGGATGTGGAAGAGCTGACGATTCACAGCAAAATGTGGGTGTGTGTGTGTGGGCTATGAGGTGGGCTAGCGCTCTGTCCCGGGCCGTCCTCCGTCTTGCACCTGATGCAGACCCCCCCTGCTACCCTGAACTGGATTATGTGAGTTGCCACTAGCATATCTGAAGCTGATTTCCCCAATTTGCACATGAACTTGATGTAAGCACGTTGTTTGAACTGCGACATTGTGCCGAATGACTATGCACACGTCTAACTGAAATGGTAATTAAAACAATACTACACACCGAAAGCAATCCAGACCTGCTGCGCTCCCCTCCACAACAATGTGTGAGTAATCTGGTCTGTCACTCTCCCGCTATATCACTTTTTGACTGCCCCTCGTATTATGTCCCCATGCAATGATTGCATTAAAATTGAAGAAAAAGCAAAACCTAGCCAGAGGTCATAGTTTAGTATCTAATGGCAGCCTGTGAAAAAAAACCAAGCGTGATCCAATTAGACTTGGGACACACAGAGAGTGCGAGACGGCAAAGCGACTGCCTTCCTGATGAGCTCTGCTGGCATCTCCTGTTCTCCTGCCACTGCCCCAGCATACCAGACTTGCAAACACAGACTGGCAGAACAGATGTAGAAATGTTCTGCCTACACCAAAGGATCGAAGCCTCCTCAGGATGTGCAGTTAGGCCCCCCCTTAGGCCGATGGTTAAAACAGTCTAGAACATTCTGAACAGTTCAGCTGGCCAGACCAAGTGTAAATGCCATGTGAAGAGTAGAGTAGACCAAGCTGGAGGACCAAACAGAAAACAGAGAGAACACATTAAGAACTATTACTGGCCTGTTTCATAACCTGCTGAGTCCATTGGAAAGATGTTGAGAGCTGCAGTCCAGCAGACATTGGCCCTGGATGGGATGTCAACCCAGCATAAGGCCCATTGACATACAGACCCCCCCACCATCCTACACTGTGACAACTGAGAAACATCCATCCATCCATCCATCCCTCAGTCTAAAGGGCAGCTCTGTGCCATGTAGGAGGAAGCAAGCAAAACAGAATCGGGGTCTGGGGCACATAGACTTGTAGCCCCCCACATTGGGCCAACTGTGAGACACCCAATTGATCAGACATGCAGATTTTTGGGATGTGTAACAAAGTTGCAGGGTATCCCTGGGCATCAGTTCCATCCATCCATCCATTATCCAACCCGCTATATCCTACCACAGGGTCACGGGGGTCGGATGGGACAGCAGTCCATCACGTGGCACACTCATTTATACTTGGTCTTTTAGAGGGACCTAAAATGTTCTAGTAGGAGATCTGAGAGGAAACAAACATAGGTGGGATTCCGACTGAGAGCTATGAAGTAGACACTCGGTGCCACCACATCAGTCCACCTAAATTAAACAAGTAAGAAACTGATCCCACTTGAGTTCAACAGCTGGAGCATTTTTACATTTTCTAGTCATGTCATCAAATTTTGTTTATTACGTATTTTCACAATAGCGAGTCATATTCAAAATTAACAGTGATGTGTATTAGCAGTGCACATGAGAGGTTGGGCGTCAAACTACAAGAGGTGGGAGTTCAGGGTGCGGGGTGTAGAGGCGGGCAAGATTGGCTCAGACACAGAGGGTTACGGTGACTTATCAGTCCTTATCAGAATCGGCTGATGCTAAGAGTGGTGTCCAGCAGGGGTCCGCACTAGTAAGCAATGGTGATGAATAAATAAACACTATCATTACTAGCATATTGAATAAATAAAGAATTTCATTACTAATGAATTGAATAAATAAATACACATTGATCTAAATCTCATACCAGTCTTCTATGGTTTTCCATGGTCATCTGACCCCCCACTACCTGTGTCCTGTAGGGGGGTGTACTTGCTTCAGTGCAGGACTGCAGGGCTGGCAGGTGAACAAGTAAAATACAGATATTAAAAAAAATACACATAAAAAAAAAACAAAGTAACTGCTCTCCAGGTAAAATGTACTCAGTAAACTAGCTCATAGTCAACAGAATATTTCTCTGTTTCCAGATAAGCGCATTCTCAAAGACGCCAGTGCTTTTCTGTGGGAGATATTGAAATTTAAAAAATGTGTGCAGCATGCTGTATGCAAGATATCTCATCAAAAAATGAACTGCTCTGGTCTACTGGGAGCTAAATTGTTTCATGCGGACGGACGGACAAACAGACAGACACGGCTGTGGCAATATGTGCTTTTCACATTATATGCAAACGCACCTTCAAATAACACATTTTAGGATTGTGATTGCCTTTCATCAAACTCCCTTCTCATCTCCCGAAGCTGTGACAAGTGCAACTTCAGAAATCAATCCAAGAAACAACAACAATCCATTTTCTGTCACGTGTATGGAGGCTCAGTCCGTTCTGTTAATATGAACCAATTCTGGACGTGCACACTAACTCAGTAAGCGTACACAGGACTTTATATGTCTCCATAGAGAAGCTCATTAGATAGATAGATAGATAGATAGATAGATAGATAGATAGATAGATAGATAGATAGATAGATAGATAGATAGATATGAAAGACACTATATAATTAATAGATAGATACACAGGACTTTATATGTCTCCATAGAGAAGCTCATTAGATAGATAGATAGATAGATAGATAGATAGATAGATAGATAGATAGATAGATAGATAGATAGATAGATAGATAGATAGATAGATAGATAGATAGATATGAAAGACACTATATAATTAATAGATAGATAAACAGTGCATAGATAGATAGATAGATATAAAAGGCACTATATAATTAATAGATAGATAAACAGTGCATAGATAGATAGATAGATATGAAAGGCACTATATAATTAATAGATAGATTGTGATTGCCTTTCATCAAACTCCCTTCTCATCTCCCGAAGCTGTGACAAGTGCAACTTCAGAAATCAATCCAAGAAACAACAACAATCCATTTTCTATCACGTGTATGGAGGCTCAGCCCGTTCTGTTAATATGAACCAATTCTGGACGTGCACACTAACTCAGTAAGCGTACACAGGACTTTATATGTCTCCATAGAGAAGCTCATTAGATAGATAGATAGATAGATAGATAGATAGATAGATAGATAGATAGATAGATAGATAGATATGAAAGGCACTATATAATTAATAGATAGATAAACAGTGCATAGATAGATAGATAGATAAATAGATAGATAGATAGATAGATAGATAGATAGATAGATAGATAGATAGATATGTAGCAGTGCTACTAAGTAAGAACTTCATATCCCAGCAGTCCTTGCAGGGGCTGCTGGGGTCAAAGGTGGTCTAAGGAGGTTAAAAGGAGGGCAGGGGGCCAATAAGGGAAAAGTTTGTTTTGTTTTGGTGTGTTATGTGTTGCGTTTATCTGTCGTGCTGTCTGCTGTTATTTGAACTTTAATTAATCATTGTGTCCTGGACTGTGTTCGTTTGTTGGGGTCTGGATCGTCTGTCTACATGTGCACTGAGGACTGTGTGAGGATTCATTGGTTTTCCGGAAGAGTGGACCGCTCCTGAACCATCCATCCGATTTCATCCTTTCAGTAACTACCGGTAGGACCGTGTTGTCTTTCACCCTTTCAACATACAGATTGCTGGACTTAACTTCACCTCATTTCATCCGGTTTGGTTTACATGGACTTTGCTGTGTGGTGTTTGTGTTTATATGTTAAATGTAATATCACCGCAGGGGTCAGGGGTGGTATTATTGTTTTCATTTAGTTCATTTAATTTCATTATATACTTAATTGTTTAATGTTCCCAGTGCGTTTCATTTGGTTTCTGTTGTGAGTGTGTGCGGGTCGATCCAAGGCTGGGGATGTTCCTGGGATCTCCTCTATTAAAATAAATAAATCACCATCATTTTTGACGGTGTGAATCTTAGGGGCCCCTGACCGCTACAGATAGATAGATAGATAGATAGATAGATAGATAGATAGATAGATAGATAGATAGATAGATAGATAGATAGATAGATAGATAGATAGATAGATAGATAGTTACTGTGGTCTGAACAAACACCAGAATAACTAAAAAGAAGAACAATTAAAATAATAAGAGTAGCTCTTAACTTGGCATTCCCAGTCCCAGTGAGGTGTTATGCAGACATACTGCTGCTGGTATAAAGCAGCCCCCATCTTGTTTCTTTACACACTTCGGCTGAATAATTTGTTGGCTGAAAGTCCTCAGTGTTAGTATGTCAGACAGAGGACGTGCAGCTTTATTCATAATGGCACTCAGTTTTGTTTTAATTCTGTCATCCTCTGCTATCTTCAGGGGATCCTGAGTGTGTCCCACTATTGACCTGTCAACGTGTTTTTGGAGTTGAGGTGCTAAAGATCATGCACACAACTTCTACACCTTGCTACCCAGAACACAGTCCAGCTCATTGAAGAATTCTGACTGCAGACTTTGGATTTACAAGTCCATAAACAAACCCACTCTTGAGTGGTGGGAAAGGGAAAGAGAGCCAATTACTTCTTATCTGTCCTTTTTACCCCCATGACTGTAAGAGCCAACATAACAATAAGCTCCTTAGCCATAATACCTGTCAATAATATGAAATCAAGGTTAAAGCCAACTTAAGAAACGACACATTACTATTACTTAAGATTACAAAATGTCCTCAAAGGTTCAGAAGCAGTGTCTCTCTGATCAAACATTGAACTTCGAAAGCTGGAATGTCAAAGGTCTAAATCACCATCTAAAGAGGTAAAACATATTCTCTCACTTAACAGGCCTAAATGCTAAGAAAGTATTTTTGCAGGAGACTCGCTTGACAAGTAAGGACCAAGTTTTAAATGCAAATATTTTGGATCAGTCAAATTTTCCACTCCAACTATACAAAGAAAACCAGAGGTGTAGGAATCTTAATACATAAAGCAATCTCATTTGTAGCATCCGATGTAGTGTCTGATCCTGAAGGGGATGGGGGGGGGGGGCAGGGGGACTATATCGCGGTGATGGGTAATTTATTCAAGTCTAAATTAATTTTGATAAATATTTATGCACCTAATGTGGATAACAGATTTTATCCAAAACGTAATTGCATGAATTCCCAAGATGAGCACTCATATAATTGTGATGGCTGGAGATTTTAATTGTGTTTTAAATCCAGACCTGGATTAGATCATCAACTACAGTGGCGATAACATCAAATACCACAGAAGACAATGGATCATAACTTATCAAACCCACGGGGATTCTTAAATCCAAATTCAAGAGAATATTCCTTCTTGTCATCAGTACATATTAGTTATTCGAGAATTGATTATTTCCTCATCAATGAGCAATGCAATGCTAACAACATTCACTTCTGCTTGTCACCCATTTCTTTAAATACCAACAAGTTTTATCTTTAAACATAAACGTCACCATTTGTCACCGCTGTTGGCCAGGACCCATGACCTCGGATAAAGCCATGTACATGGGCTGGCGTGTCAGTGCCCCGTGCTAAAGACGGTTAGGTTAAGACGAACTGGAGGTTACCCAGCATGCAGCTGTTCTTAGCTCAATTTAGATTTGACCCCATCACTAAAGGGGATTGCTTTGCAAATTTCTGGCGCAGTGTTAATGTTGTAACAGTTAATGAGAGATGTCGGGGCCCAAGCAATCGGGTGAAAGCACAAATTAAAACTAACAAGCCAGAGTCCTTTCTTATTGGTTTCTTTTTTCTTGCGTAACCTTATAATGCCCTCCATCCTGTTAGGCTGGCATGTGTGTGTATTTCCAGTAAAGTGTACATAACAAACTGAGCACATTTCTATAGAATGTCTGCGTTCACAGACAATCCTCCGAAACGCTGATTGCTGCTGAGGCGATGCCCACGGCTGATAGTGCAGCTGTCTGGACGTGTGCCGTGCTTTGCTAATCAGGGCAGTTCGCCCCTACCTAATTACGCATCATTTGGTGTATTTTCTTGATTTGTGATGATATCGTTGTATGTTAACAGTACACAAGAGGGTCGGTGAGTGTGCTGCAGCTTTCTTTCTTTCTTTATTTCTAAATCTCGTTTCTAACAAACCAATTCATCTGCAGTCAGGCAGCTGACTTCTAGTGCGACTGATAAACAGGCCGCTCTTTGTCTTCAGGGCCTTTCTTCCATCTGCTGATAACACAGCGCAGTGTGCAAAGCGTGATAGCGGCTGAGCTGGGACTTGCTGCCTTCCATAAAGGATGAGCACAGGGAGAGCTGGCTGCCACGTTCGGGCCATTTAATGTGTAAATATTTGGATATTTGAAGATATGGAGTGATGGCAAAGACGTCTTCTTTTACCTTCCTTAGTGGATGCCAGGGTGAAGATGTCTACCATTTTGTTAACGTTGTCATGCCCTTAGCAAGCAGTTGATTGCAGTGTCAGAGTTCAGTGGACTCTCAACACTCCATTTGAAGACCTTGTGTCTTGAGCTTTTCAAGATCTTAGATGTACCAGGGGCTTGAGGAATACTTCAGGGGCCATAGCACCAGGTGGACAATGTGCGGCAGCGGAGGGATGGACAACACGCTTCAGTGTTGGTAGAGACAGGAGAAGCTGACAGGAATCAGTTAGGCCTAAAAGCAGTGACAGTGCGTGACAGAGAGAAAGAGAGAAGGTGGCAGAGGAAGATGAGAAGAAAGTAGAAAACAATCGCGCAATGTCAAACACGTGTGTTCATTCAGGTCCTCTGGAGATAAGGAGAGGCCAAAGTGTGAGCAGCATGGAGCTGAACAAATGTGGAGAGCTGAGAAGACAGAGACGTTCGGATGGAAGACGCTTTGTGGGTGCTCTTCATAGAAACAGGACTTTTATTTTTTAATTTGTGCTCCCTTTCGATGGCTGGCTGCACTGCTG
Source organism: Erpetoichthys calabaricus (assembly GCF_900747795.2). NCBI lineage: Eukaryota > Metazoa > Chordata > Cladistia > Polypteriformes > Polypteridae > Erpetoichthys > Erpetoichthys calabaricus. Next base: position 21,210,924 of record NC_041410.2, on the reverse strand, counting down.
TCTTGGGTGGGGCAGGTTTAGAGCCCGGACCGCCATGTCGTGCCCGTCATTTAAGGGGAGCTTAGCAGAATGACATGTGTGCTCTTCGTAGGAGTCAGCGTTGACTGCGTCTGCCATTGCAAATAGGACAAGCCCTGGCACAAATCGAGTCTTTGTCACTGTGGGCACGTCACATCATCAATGCACAGACAGAAGTAAAAATATGACAAAACAATTTCTCTGCCCTTATTACACCCAGATGACTGGCTTTTGAAACTCTTCTTGCCATTTTAAAGATAAATTAATACCCACAGATTACAGCTTGTGACCAGAATTGCACGAGTCACTTTGAAATGTTGGGGCACCAACTGGATGTCTTTGTTCTTTAAAGTGGCACCAAGAAAAGATGGTACTTTATGCCAAATAAACAAGAATGCTTTGGAGCTTGTGGAAGCCATGACAACACGACGGCACTTGCTCCAGGTCTAATATTAGATGCCATCTTCCTGGGACCATCTAGTTTTATAGAGCTCTGACTGGGAATGGGGGGCAGCTCTGGGCACTGCAGCTGGGTCAGTTGCCCTCACTCAGTGGCTTCTTAGAGAAAGGCAGTTAATGTGAGCACCCCCTCTCGTCCCAGAGTGGTATCGCTTAACCTCAGTAGCGCCACGAAGATGACCCCCAGCTTTTATTATCACGAAAGTAGCAACATAAAGAGTAAGATTTGCATAAATTCTGACCCGTAGGAAACGTGATTTTGATTTCAAGTTATTGTTGGTGGGATTTTAGTTCCAGGGCAGCATGGTGGCACGGTGGTTACTGCTGCCGCTGCCCCTGCTCACTGTAGCTTGTGTGTTCTCCACATGTCCTTATGGGTTTTCCTGTCAAATCCCAAAGATATGCTTTTAAAGTTACTGGGATATTCCAGATTGGCACCTTCTCACCAGCCCTGCACCCAGTGCTGCCTGGCACCCCCGTGAATGGATTCCAGCAGTTCCGACAGTGCTGTCCTGACACAAGCAATACAATACAAAACAACCTGGAAACGGATTCTTTTTTTGTACATGTTTTCAACATCAATATTACATTTGCCAGTAAAGGAGACTTTTAATGTACTGTATTTTGAATTAGTTTTGGGCAAATCTCATTTTCACAGGCGGAAAGCAGTAAAGCTGAAAGCTGATTTTGCCTTCTTCGATTCAGACATGAAGTTGTATATTACAGATATTAAAAACTACTGAGGTGTAAACTGAAACTCCAAATACTGAATGTGAGATGTTCATCCTTTTTGATAAAGTGGCTCATTATCACGAGGCGGCCTCAACCCTCCAGGCTAGTTTTATGATCGTGGCACATTAATAGATCCATTGGGAACACTGTTGGATGTCACACACCATCTTGGGTCAGATTTGGTGGTCCACTTAGCAGGGGGAGCGTCGTATCCGAGAGTCCCTGCTCCAGACACTAAGGTGACCTCGTTGGTGCGCCGTGAGCACACGCATACTGTATTTGCACCGCTCAGACTCCCTGACCTGAATGGCTTTATGTTTGTGGCGAGTTCACCTCTCTCAGTACAGAAGATGGAATAATGGCAGAACGTTATTCAGCTCTGGTCTTGTTAGATAGAGATAGATAGATAGATAGATAGATAGATAGATAGATAGATAGATAGATAGATAGATAGATAGATAGATAGATAGATAGATAGATAGATAGATTATTAATCCCAATGGGAAATTCACATTCTTCAGCAGCAGCATACTGATACAATAAATAATATTAAATTAAACAATGATAACAATGCAGGTGAAAAACAGAAAAACAGACAATAACTATGTATAATGTTGAATGTTAACGTTTACCCCTCTGGGTGGAATTAAAGAGTCGCATAGTTTGGGGGAGAAACGATCTCCTCAATCTGTCAGTGGAGCAGGACAGTGACAGCAGTCTGTCGCTGAAGCTACTCTTCTGTCTGGAGATGATACTATTAAGTGGATGCAATGGATTCTCCATAATTGATAGGAGCCTGCTGAGCGCCCTTCGCTCTGCCACAGATGTTAAACTGTCCAGCTCCATGCCAACAATAGAGCTTGCCTTCCTCACCAGTTTGTCCAGACGTGAGGCATCTTTCCTCTTAATGCTGCCTCCCCAGCACACCACTGCGTAGAAGAGGGCGCTCGCCACAACTGTCTGATAGAACATCTGCAGCATCTTATTGCAGATGTTGAAGGACGCCAGCCTTCTAAGGTAGTATAACCGGCTCTGTCCTTTCTTGCACAGCGCATCAGTATTGGCAGTCCAGTCTAATTTATCATCCAGCTGCACTCCCAGATATTTATAGGTCTGCACCATCTGCACACAGTCACCTTTGATGATCACGGGGTCTATGAGGGGTTTGGGCCTCCTAAAATCCACCACCAGCTCTTTGGTTTTGCTGGTGTTCAGGTGTAGGTGGTTTGAGTCGCACCATTTAACAAAGTCATTGATTAGGTCCCTATACTCCTCCTCCAGCCCATTCCTGATGCAGCCCACGATAGCAGTGTCATCAGCGAACTTTTGCACATGGCAGGACTCCGAGTTGTATTGGAAGTCCGATGTATATAGGCTGAACAGGACCGGAGAAAGTACAGTCCCCTGTGGCGCTCCTGTGTTGCTGACCACAATGTCAGACGTGCAGTTCCCAAGACGCACATACTGAGGTCTGTCTTTAAGATAGTCCACGATCCATGCCACTAGGTATGAATCTAATCCCATCTCTGTCAGCTTGTCAAATTAAAATTTAAAATTTAAAGCTTGTTAAATTGTTAAACTGGATTAACGGAATTAAGAGGTGCAAACGTTAAAAACGCTTTACACTTCTTGACAAGAACAACGTTTAAGGGCGCTTCATAAAAGGATTTACAAAAGCCAAGGGTGAGACCGCCATCCGAATGCAGGGGCCGGCATGAAGCCCTTTCTCACCTTTGGACCTTAGCCTGCGGCTTGCTGGGGGGCTGATGGCTGATGGTTACCTCATCAAAGCTGCTGCTGACTGTCCAGCTGTAGCCTTCTGTCTTTACAAATACAAGTCTGCTTCTGCCCTTTGAACTGAACTCAGTGTAAAATAAACACAAGGGCAAAGAAAATGGGGGCATCAGTAGGCTATGTGCCCCAGGAACCAAGTTACCCAAACAATTCTCTAGCATTTCAGTAATTATTTACCACTCTGATGCTGATCTTTCTGGTCATAAAATAGGTCATTACGATACCAATTGGTGAGAAGAATTCAGAATTCATTTCAGAATTCCAGTATTTGAGGGTTCCTCTAGAGCACAGGTGTCAAACTCCAGGCCTGGAGGGCCGCAGTGGCTGCAGGTTTTCATTCTAACCTTTTTCATAATCAGTGACCAGTTTTCACTGCTAATTAATTTCTTTTCTTTAGCCCTGTTTTAAGGATTCAGTCCCCTGAATTGATTCTTTTCTTCATTAAATGACAGCCAAACAGACATTAGATGTGAAACGAGCCAACAGATTATCAATTAAATTAGGGATTCATACTCCAACCAATTTCACTCCAACCGGCTTCTTAATGAGATGCTGATTCTTGTTGTTAATTGAACCTGTCATTTAATTCCATGACTTGTTGCTGCTCTCATTCTGCCACAGCAGACATTTTCAAAACTGTTGATTGTCTGTTTTACTGAGATCTTCACCCTTCTTTATTTTCAGCTATTGTGTGATGGGCAGGCACAGGGGAGCTGGTCGTGTGGCTGCTTGTTTTGTGTCTCATTATTGTTTGGGTGCTAATTAAGGACAAAGAAACAACTAAGGGGTCTGAGTCACGTCAATTAAAACAAAGGCAAAAGAAGTTAATTAGCAGCAAAAACTGATCACTAATTAAGGAGATGGTTAGAATGAAAACCTGCACCCACTGCGGCCCTCCAGGACCGGAGTTCGACACCCCTGCTCTAGAGGGCCTGTTTCTCTCGCATGGTTTTGCTCAAAAACTCATCAGCACATCATCATCTCATGACAGGCTGAAGTGTTGAGTTTGGTATTGTTCCATCCAGTCATTTTAGCTCTAGACTGCCCTCAAGAAACTGTGACACACACACAGACAGACACACGGCCATCATCAATATATCAATGTTTTCGGTATCAGGGGATCCTAAAACATCGAGATCTGTCGAAAAACCTTAGATCAAAATTTTTGACGAATCTAAACGTTTCTCTCCTCCCCCATAGATGATTGGTTATGGTGGTTACAAACAGGACATGAGCTCCAAACAGAACTGAGGTTGGTTACAAAATGGCTGCTATGTATATTTGTGATAGACAGGAAATGGTGTAGTCTTGTATGGGCGTAGTCTTGGAACCGGAAATGACATCGTGAGGAGGTGGGAGCTGGTGCCACGGAAGAGGAAGTGGTAGATGGAAATTTCTAGGGGCTGAAAGGGGACTTAGGATTCTGGATGGTTCTGCTGTAGGTCTGCACGGGAAAAGGAGAAAGCGTTAGAGGGCAGCGCCCACCCCTGGTCCAGCATGGAAATACAAGTATTTAAGCCCGTAAGCTGTCTCACGTGTGTGACACTGGTTATGTTAAAATGTATATGTTTTCATGACGTTCAGTAGGGTACAAAGTATGTCAACATATTGATCCATAGCCTGATTGGTTAGTCCATATACAGATGTCCTCAGCTCTTAAAAGAGTAAGGTCCTTCAGTGGCTCATCCTTCTTTGATCAGTAATTTACAGTTGAAGATGAAGCTCCTCGGGGTGCGGCGTGCACACTTGATTTGGTATTAAGCCCATCAGCATGTGTCTTTGAGGCCACTCGCACCTCTGCTGATCTTCATGTCCTCACCCTGCATAATAACGCAGCTTTATGCAAAGCAACAATGCTAATCAGCAACGCATTTGCATCCCTAATCACTGCTCAGTTTGACACAATCTGTACATATGAAATGCTAAGGTCTGTCTGTCAGTCGATAACTCGTGAACTCATGGGGCTAGAATCTTAATCTTGGTCTTAATTGAACGCCTATGACTTGATCTTTATAAATATATTAAATTAAATATTATATATATAATGTTATATGTAAATATTAAATATAAAAAAAACTGTAGGTAGCATGGACCTGGTGGTCCCTGAACTGTGGTCAGGTGTTTATGGCAAGAAACACCAGGTGATAACCGCTATAATGACAAAAAGAAAAGACATCTGCTGAACATTAAGCAAATCAGACACTGAACCACCATGACAAGCAAGAAGTACTCCTGAATGTGGAGCAGTTGAGCAGCAGATAAAGACGATGGCTCATAGGCATGTTAGGCAAATTCCAGGATGTAAAAAGCAAAAACGGCCCCTTTATTTCAGGACAGCAGGTCCCCGTGTTTCACTGGTATAAAATATCATTCACAAATCTGGACTTAAGACAAGAAACAACCATGGATGGCATTGTGTCCAGGCCCATTTGTGCAGGACCAATGCGTCTGATTCTTCCTCTGACTTAACCAGGCTGGTAGTTCCCTTCTCATCCTGGTCATTTATATAAATTTAAAAGAGCAACAGCTCAGCACCGACCCCTGAAGGACACCAATCTGAACAACTCCATGAAGGAAACCTCCACACATGTTGTAAATAAGTACGTAATGCTTACCTGTGAGCTCCTGATCATATTTTTCTTTTTCTTATTGTCTGCCAGTTTGGTCACTTACTTGAACTACACATACCAACTGATTTTCCCAACGTGAGGTAATATATTTTTCGAAGACCCTGACTTTCATGTCTTTTCTTAGTGTAGCTTTTCCAGGACCTTGAAATCGAGCTGCTGAGTTAGTAAGGCAGGATCAGCCTGAGTCAAATTCTCAGTCCAATAAAGTTCATTTTTTAAAAGATTTAGCAAGAATTCAAAGCAAAACAGTTCAGAGGAAAAAGTTGATATGCGTGCAGAATGAAATGGCAAAAAAGGGAAAATGTTTCTTCTGCAAACTTAGCTTTTTCTTGTAAAACTTCAGTTACTTTCTATACTTAAAGGTTGTGTTATTTCACTATGGCAAACTTAGATATGTATACTGTGGCAGACGGCTGGGGTCCTTGCCCAGCTGGGACGCCTCTTCTGTATATTGTCCAGTACCTCCCCCGGGATGCTAGATGGCAGCCCCCCTGGGTGGCAATGGTGCCTCGGATTCCCGCAGTTCTCCATGGGAGATGGAGTTCTCTACGACCCTGTTGGGACCCGGGGGTACCACCAGGGGGCACTGCAGTGGTTCCTGAGCCCATGTGGCCGGTTCTTCCACCACACCCGGAAGTGCAGCCGGAAATAGGTCATGAAACACCTGGAGCACCTGGGTGGCCTATAAAAGGAGCCAGCAGCCACCACTCTGGGAGCCAGAGTCGGGAGGAGTGGTGGAGACAAGAGAAAGAGAAGTATTGTGATTGTGCTTATTGGGACTGTGTTGTGCCTGTGGGAACGGGGAAGGCATTGCCCACATGCAGAAGAAAAGAAAAGAAAAACATTTATTTGTTTTATAAGTGTGCCTCCTGTATAAAAACATTTATTTGTTTTATAAGTGTGCCTCCCGTGTAAGAACATTTATTTGTTTTATAAGTGTGCCTCCCGTGTAAGAACATTTATTTGTTTTATAAGTGTGCCTCCCGTGTCTGGTATAGCGGCTTTTGTTCCAATACTTAATCCATTCAGTACGTTCTACAAGTACAGCGCTGCACGTTCAAGAGAGCGCGTTACGTTACATACAACTGGGTCCTCCACGCCTTACCACCTGCAAGGCCGGTCGCTAACTGAGAGTAATGTGAAGTCAGAGGGACTAGAAATACTTAGAATATTCCATTTCAGTTTAGCTTGTGGGGGTTATAATCGGACCCCCCATGGACTATGCATTAATATATAGGCACACATTTCACATAACTAAGAAAATACTTCTGTCAATTTAACATAACCTTACTAAATAACAAATGGCTCTTAGTACACAATATAAGTAAAGTAAGTGATGCTCGTTTTCTTTAACATACAGGCTCACCACCGTTCATTGTTGGGTCGTTCACATTTTGAAATATGACAAGTAACAACAGGCCAGTGTGAGTTTATTATCCAAAAGTCACAAACCTACGGGGCTGCACACGAGTCATCTGCTTCTTCTTCTCCTCCTTATTCTCCAAGAGCAATAGTGAAGGAGGCTGCTTTTCACTTCTCTGGTGAACAGAAAGGAAAAAAAACAAATAAATAAACCCATGATAGGTTTACCTTCTTTTTTGCTTCTCTTGATGCATTGACATTTAACTGACCTTTTGCAGAAATGTAATGCGGACGTTCAATCATTTAAAAGGCTGGCGTAGGGGTGGGTAGCACTGCTGCTTCACCCACTGTGTGCCGTGGGTCTGAGTGCTGTGCCCGGCTGCTGTCTGTGTGGTGCCTGCATGTTGTGCCCGTGTCTGCGTGCTTTGGTTAGTCGTCGATCGTAACTTGGCCGCATGTGTATGTCTGTGCATGAGGCGGTCCTGAGGTGGATAGACCCCACATCCGGTGGGGGTCCCAGGCTGGTGCCAGTGCTTTCTTGATAAACTTCAGTGCGTCGCAGCTCTGAAGTACATTGGCTGAGTTTCTAATGTTTTCTTTTATCATTCAATACTCCACTCAAAAGTGTGGTCAATGGATGAACGTTTTAGTGCATTTATATGTAGCTTTGAAACTGAGTATTTCTGAAGAAAAAATAAAAGCTGAAATTATTAAAAGCGCCGAGCATAACTAAATCCATTGGAGGAGTATCCAAAGAAGTGCTGCTAGTGGCACTGATAATAATAAAAATAATAATAATGATGATGATACATTTAATGTCTTGCCATTAAAAGATTTCATTCCGTTTGGTTTTATCGAGTTTTAAATTACAAAGGTGAACTCGATCACGTCTTTATCATTTGTGGTTTTTAAATGACTCACTGAGTTTCATCATTTTACCTTTCCTTTTTTTCCTCCCGTGTAGTTTTATTCCCTCTTCGTTTATAAATGTAGTAGTCTGAGAATCCCACCTTTCCACCCCAGGTATTTCCACTTTCCTATTAATATTTTTTCCCATCTCGTCTACTCTTTTATTCTGCTCACTTTTTATGGCCCTGAAGATGAGGGGCCTGATCCCCTGATATGCTGACCCCCTTCAAGATGTTTGCACACCTCTGGGAGCCGAACACGAAGAACATTTTCATTTGTAATTTTCCTAAAGCCTGTGTTTAACTTGAAAAGGGGTTTTTCTACAATTTGCAATTTTTTCTACAACTTGTAGCTTTATATGGGTAGGTGTTTTGGTGTCAGGTCTTATACTTTTCTTATAAATATATGTCATATCCATGTTGTGTTCAATATGGATGGGCAGAGTGGTGGCCCTGTACCAGCAATCAGAAGGTTGCCAGTTCAAATCCCGTAAATGCCAGAAGTGACTCTACTCTATTATCACTCCTATTGCTCCGTCCTGGGTATGACGCTAATCTGTGAGCAGGTCCTCCAAACTTGCAGGGAAAGCTTGGGGGTTGGAGGCAGGATTGGCACTCCAGCCACTGTAAAATGAAAACTCACACCGTTCCAGTGTGGTGCTGAGGTGTCAATCCTGGTGGTTCGTCGTGTGGTGGGTGCAGCAACAGTGCATGCTCCCAACCTCCAGGTCCCCCAACTTGCAGGGAAAACTCGGGGTTGATGGCAGTATTGGCACTCCAGCCGCTGTAAAAAACCTCACGTTGTTCCACTCCATTCGAACTACTGTGGTGCTGAGGTGTCACCCATTGCATGGCTTTTGCTTGGCTCCTAATTTGGGATCCTGAGGTGGTTCGTCATGTGGCGGACTTTCTTCAGTTTGACCATTTGACTAATTCTCCTCTTTCTAGTTGTGTGTGTGTTGCCATTTTTGTTATATTTGGATTGTAGAAGAGAGACAAGAGACAGAAAATGGCTTGGGGGAGCCACCCCGTATACTTGGTATAAATCTGCCATTACTGAAGCGCAGAGTAGTAACTAAGGACCGAGTCTCTCATTGAGGCTTGGTGGACTTTTATAGAGAGCAGACAGAAAGGGGTGTGCTTATAGAGCCGGAGCCAGAAGTGATGTCAGGCTGATCCTTCTTAGGAGGGTTTGGAGAAGAGAGAAGAGATCGAGAGAGTCAGTAGACATCACCACCCTGTGGCCCGGCATAAAAGTACAATCACTTAAGTCATTTGACTGCCTCCCATGCACACGTGTGACAGTATATATATATATATATATATATATATATATATATATATATATATATATATATATATATATATATATATACATACACAGTGAACCCTCGTTTATCACGGTTAATCTGTTCCAGACTCTACCACGATAAATTAATTTTCGCGAAGTAGGATTCTTTATTTATAAATCGAATATTTTCGCAGTTAGAGTATAGAAAACCTGTTTACGACCTTCTAAATATGTTTTTTTAACATTGTTAGAGCCCTCTAGACATGGAATAACACCCTTTAGTCACCATTACACTCATATTACCCAATATATTAGACAAAATAAGAGAAAATAAGACATATTAGACATTACAAATATCATATTATTATTATTGTACTGTACATTTATTACACACACACACACAGTTCTTACACACAACCACTAACCTATGAAGGCACGACCTCAGTAGGAGAGTCTTCAGGTGGTGCAGTATCTTCAGCAGGTGCGTCGTTGTCTTCTTCTGCTGAAGGAGTACTAGGAGTAGGCAGTGGGTGTCTGGGTGTGCGGCTGAAGAACATCTTGATAGGCAGTTGCTGGCGCTGTCTTTTCATATGCGTGAGGATGCTTTTGTAGGGTATTGCCATCTTTGATCATATCCAAGAGTTTCACCTTCTCCTGGATGGTAAGCATCTTCCTCCGGCGCTTAGTTTCATTGTCAGAAGGCTTAGAAAAAGCAGCACGTTTAGGAGCCATCGTGGGGCTTAGATAATAGTTCTCAGAAAGCGCATGCGTAGTGACGTAAGCGTGTATGAGAAAAACTCGCGATAGAGTGAAGCCGCGAATGTCGAAACTTGATATAGCGAGGGATCACTGTATATATATTTATATATATACTAGGCTGTTCCCCCCCCGCTCGCTTTGCTCGCCAGCCACTTTGCATCTTTGCTGCTCGCATTGTGAAGAGGGGGGCTGAACGTACCCCAAGGAGATGTGGTCGCTCCTCCGAAACCCCCTCTTAAACGGTGATACAATGGAAAACAAATATAGTTTATTTCTTATCTCCTCTTTGCTCGCTTTGGCGTGGCCACCACCAGAGGGCGCCTGGAGGATTAAGGAGCCCTGGAATACAGCACTTCCGCCACAACCGGAAATACTTCCGGAAGTAATTCCAGGAACACCCAGAGTTCATACGGCACTTCCTGGTGCGGCGGAAGACTATCAGGAAGCACCTGGAGCACATCCGGGGCATTATAAAGGGGGCCGCCTCGCTCCAGTAGATGAGCCGGAGTCAGGAGGAAGGAGACGGAGCTTGTGTGTGGAGGAGTAAAGGTGACAGAAGGAAAAGAAGAAGAAGAGTAAAGAAAGAAGGGACTGAGTTTGGGTTGATTAGAGCACTGTGTTGTGTGCAGGACAATAAACAGTGTGTGTTTTGGGACATTCGGTGTTTGTCTGGATATCCTTCCACAACACCTGTTTAGAACCTTCTCAACGTTTTCATCTCTAACTCAGTAGCCAATGCTTGAAAAATTAAGTAGAGCCAATTCAATAAATGTTCACCATTTAAAGGATTTGCATGTAGGGACTGAGACCATGTGGTGTATCCACTTCAGTACACAGTGCAAGCATCTCAATATGTAGTCCTGTAGGAAAGTGTTAACGCTCAAAGGTTGATCGTTGATGGCTCAGGAGACTTTAAATTTCATTTAGGAATCAACGTTTTCACAGATGTTTCTCCTAAAGTTCCTAAAGGAGACAAAGCTTTAGACAGAAAGGAGACGTGAGATACAACTGAGGGAAAAGGAGTCAAAATGGAGAACTTGGTTTGAAAAAGCACATTATATTTTGTGAGATCTCTTTCTAGTCTTGCTTTCATTTCTTCCTAGACTTCATTTGTATATTTTTTTTTTTTACTTATTATTGGACTGATGTCTTAATCCAATTAAGACTTACAGTATTTGAGATCCAATCAGTTCCATTTCTTTCATTAGCTCTAATTGGTGCACAGGCAGGTGAAGTGACTTGTTTGTGGTCACACACTGGTGTCAGAAGTGGGATTTAAACCCACAACCTCAGGCCTTGAAGTCCAAAGTCTTAGGCCACCCTGCCTGCCTTTTCTTCCAGAATGAGTGTAATGTAATCGGAGCACAGCAATAGAAATTAGAGCACCTTAAAGTATCATTCCGAAGCAATCATGGTGAAGTGCTTTATTACCATAAAGAGCTCTCCATACGTTTCACCATATATGACTGAGCACGCAATGCAGAAACTTTAAATTGCAAAAACAAAACAAAACAAGATCCTACTTATAAAGTGTGGCTTTGCTGAGATCTCTGCTGAAACTCAAGAGGAGACACTTGTCGGGTATTTTGTCTCAGGAGAAAACTCTGAAAAGCACGAGACAAAAGAACATGTCTCCCTTGTATTTCTTTCTGATCTCATTGTTGTCCAGGAGAAACCAAAAAGATATTAATCAAGGAGATTGGATTTTTGATGTTTCATTCCTATGGGTAGGTCCTGTGAAGAATGAACGATGTGGTAAACGGCCCCTCATATGAATGCTCACTGTACTTGATGGCCTCTACTTCTGTGCCATATTCCGATAAGGTTAGCACAGTAAGACAAGGTTAGCGTCATCAGCTCACACCAGTCTGAGCTGCTCCTGGTGATAACAAATTGCCTCCCTGAACCCCGTGTGTGCCCGGTGCCAGACTGGCATTCAAAGTCAGACTGCTCCCTTTAGCCAAATCGTGGTGTGATTGGTTCCTGCTGCTCTCCCACAGCCACAAAATCCAAAAAGCAAATTCATAAAATGGGTGGAAGGGCCATAAAAACACACTGAATGCTTTAAAGCCATGTCCAACTTTCTGGGTTGGAGATGCTAAAGTACAGGGTGCGCACAAAGTCCGTATACCCCTATCTTTAGGAGCATTTACAGGAATTACCATGACAATTTGGTTCCTGTGGACATCAGCCCAAGTCTTCCCGGTATTTCGAGGTGTGTTTCCGACATCCCGTCTGGTGCTGCCACCTGCTGCCGCTCAAGAAATCGCAACAACGTGGAGGTTGTTCCAAGACGAAGCGATGATTGACACAAGTGTTTTCACGATCGAGGAGCGTTTGGTGGCCACTGTGTGGGTTCATGAGCGGCCTGTTACTGGGAAATTGATCAAAAATGTCATGGATGACTTTGTTGTGCGTTTTGGGAAGGCATCGCCGACAAAGAGGACGTTGTTGCAGTGGGAGAAGAAGGCTTTTGCAACGGGCAGCGTCCGAGATGCGCCATGAAGTGGAAGACCATCCACAAGGCATGAAATGTGTGCAGATGTGGCAGAGTCTGTCCAACGATCCCTAATGAAATCCACTCGTAAACGTGCTGCTGAGTTGGGAATAGCGGAATCGACAATGCGAAAACACATCAAACAGGACTTGCAAATGAAATGCTGGTGTCCATTGCCCATTAACGAGTTATCAGATACCAACTTGGACAGACGTCAGGAAGCTTGTGATCTGATGCCGCACCAATTTCCAACAAATGCTGAGAAGGAAAAGGTTATGTTCTCTGACGAGTGCGCGATTTATCGCAGCTCCCGCAATCAAAACGTGTTTTTCTGGGGAAAAGAAAGTTCCAGAAGGTCACCCCGCAAATGTTGCAGAACATGAGCAGGAGAACCTGGTGGCGCATTCGGCTATGCAGAGATCATGGAGGGACCCATACAGATGTTTTGGATTCCTAAGAGGTAACCTTTAGCTTTCAAAATCCTCCCAAAGATAGGTATATACGGACTTTGTGCGCACCCTGTAGAATAGTCTTTGTGTTTTTTAAACTGATTTGTGAAATGAGGACAAATTTGAGCTCCAGTGGCGCATGGCAGTGCCACTCTTCATCAGACATGCCATCTGTGCACACAGACAAAGTGCCACCCCAACGCAGAGCAGAGTCCCTCCTTTCTGAAGGCTTCATCAAAGGCCTGGAAACGTTTACCAAGCTGTCTCATGAAAGAAAATGCTGTGTGGCTGTGAAATGTAACACCCACAAAGCCGATGTTTGCGTTTTTTTTATTGCCATGCCATGTTGTCAACTATAGTAATTGTTTGTTTTTTCTTTCTCTCATCAGTCTGTGAGTCTCTCCATAAGCCACGTGTTAACCCTGCGGTCCTCTCTCTTCTTCTGCCACAGATTACCTTTTTCATGCTGCTGTCAGCCGTGTGTGTGATGTTAAACCTGGCTGGATCCATCTTGTCATGCCAGAATGCCCAGCTGGTCAATTCTCTGGAAGCCTGTCAGCTGGTAAGTGCTCAGTGTGCAGAGAATGCATGACATTAACATGGAAGGTTGCCTGTTGCTGTAGATCTACATGAGCGCTCTTGGCCGCCATGCTGTTATTGTGTTGACTGCTTCAAAGGACTAAAGAGGACATTAAGGGTGTACTCACACTGGTAGATCATTCTGTGCCCGAGCATGTTTGTCTGCAGGTAACCCCCCAAAGTCTAGTTTGTTTGACTAGTGTGATTGCTCCGTGCCGGGCCAACCGAACCGTGCCCTGGCCCGTTTGGAAGTGGTGGACCTGAGCACGGTTCAACAGCATTTGGGAACCATGTGATCACTGAACGTCTGCGGTGGGCTGGCGCCCTGCCCGGGTTTGTTTCCTGCCTTGCGCCCTGTGTTGGCTGGGATTGGCTCCAGCAGACTCCCGTGACCCTGTAGTTTGCATATAGCAGGTTGGATAATGGATGGATTGATGGATGATCACTAAACATACCCGAGTACAGAAAACAGACATGACGTCAATGATGCGACAAGTCACATAATGCAATTCTCATTTCATTCAATACCATTTGAGTTAAAAAAAATGAACATGAATGTGAATTGTAGTTGGCAAGAAAAGATTCAACTTCCTCCCATAACCTCATTTGTCACCATAAAAATCTCCTTGGACGTGCAGCACGATTAACGCTGCACTGCACACTCCATCTGTAAGAAGGCAGAACATTATCCTTCCCTACACAACTCCAAAACAACCACAAAATAAGTAAAATCATTTTGACATGCATGCTGTCACTCCGTGTTCGGATCTTGTTTTTGGCTTTACGTGAAGTTGAGTGCTCATGATGAAAGTGGGCCAGGGCCCAGAAGGTTAAGCGCAGTGTGAGTGCGGTACGGAACAAACAGGCCTAGTGTGAGTACACCCTGAGAATGTGCGGATTCCACAGTAGCTTAGGTTTAGATTTAGGTTTAGGTTTCTTTATTTAGTCATGGTTACACAAGAAAACATGAAATTTGCCTTCTCAGTTGCATCTAATAACAGACAGAATGAAATAAAACAGACAAATAGAAATAAGAAAGGTTAAGGTAAGGCAGTTAGATAATACATATTTACACCAAAAAAAAAGGTTACAGGATATATATCAGAACCTTAAACATTATCTCCGATATTTCTTATTGAAAAGTCGTATGGCACTAGGAAGAAAGGAGTTTCTGGAGCGATTTGTGTGGGTTTTCAAAGCAACTATCCTTCCTGATTTACTGAACTTTGGTTCTACATGTAATGGATGTCTGTCATCAGTTGAGATGAATATCCAGTTTCTTTAGCATTGCCCTCTGACACACACAGTAGTCAAATCATCTACATCAGCCCCAATAACTTTAGCTGCATACTTCGTAATCTGCTGGAGCTTTTTTGAGTTTTGGTTTGTCAGACTATTTAACCAGGCAATGAAACTGAAAGTGATCACAGACTGGATCATACTGCGATAGAAGGACAACATGAGGTCCTTGTCTACTTTAAATAGTTTGAGTTTATGGAGGAGAAATAAGTGCTGGTTGCATTTAGAAAATAATTTTTTTGTATTTGTATTCCAGTTAAGATTGTTGTCTAGGTAAGTTCATAAGTATTTATATTCATTCACTATTTCTACCTCCTCTCCTAGAACTACAGTAGGTGAACATACAGATTTCTGTCTTTCTGATTTCTTTCTTGTGGAGAGGACTGAATGGTGTGTGCCCGTGGTATCTTCATCTTAGTGGCTTCAAGGTGCATGCTGTCACCACAGGTCTAGGCCTTCACTGATGAGAAGATTGGTTGCCATTGTGGTGTGCCCTGGTAGCATCGGTGGGTAGGGAATTTGCAATAGCATTAGGTGTAAGAGCCGTTAAATAATGTCAAGAGGGCCAAATAAAAAACAAATTGCTCCTACTGTTGCCAGCACCATTTCTCTCATATAATACAGAATGTAAGAAAGAAAGATGAGAGTCGATAACATAGAAGTGGTAGCCAGGCAAGGAGGCCAGACAGAAGCAGAAAACTGGCTCAGACACAGGAAGCAGAGGGTGATGGTGCAAGGAACCGTAACAGAATTGGCCAATGTTAAGAGTTGGTGTTCACAGGGGTCCGTGCAGGGGCCACTGCTATTTTTAATATTTGTAAATGATTTAGATATGAATATAAGTAACAAGCTGGTTAAGTTTGCAGATGATACCAAGATAGCTGGATTGGCAGATAATCTCAAATCTGTTATATAATTACAGAAGGACTTGGACAGCATACAGGCTTGGACAGATTTGTGACAGATGAAATTTAATGTCAGTAAATGTGAAGAAGTACATGTAGGAAGTAGAGAAAAGCTAAGCAAAATGACACCTTTTATTGGCTAACTAAAAAGATTACAATATGCAAGCTTTCAAGGCAACTCAGGCTCCTTCTTCAGGCAAGATGGAATACAGAAACTGGAGTTCCCTGTGTTTATATACACACTCTAGGACAAGAAACAACATTGGTAAATCTTTAAATGAAAAATTTTAAATGTAAAAATTAATAGATTCATTCAGGCTAGGGTTAATTTAACAAGAGGGAGAAGAACAATGTATGGTCAAGATCTTTGGATAAGATAACTGTCCAACAAAGTCTTTTGAAGTTTGTAATGAGTTTTTCAAAATATTTGTGGATCTGTAGACAGGTTGTCTGTCATTCTGAGAGATGTAAGCAATCCTGAAATCTGGCCATAAAACTCTTGTCTTTATTCAAGCCATGTTGTAATGTATTAAATTTTAGCATAAGTTTGACTGCCCATTCTTTTCTCCATCCATTTTCCAACCCGCTGAATCCGAACACAGGGTCACGGGGGTCTGCTGGAGCCAATCCCAGCCAACACAGGGCACAAGGCAGGAACCAATCCCGGGCAGGGTGCCAACCCACCGCAGGACACACACAAACACACCCACACACCAAGCACACACTAGGGACAATTTAGAATCGCCAATCCACCTAACCTGCATGTCTTTGGACTGTGGGAGGAAACTGGAGCGCCTGGAGGAAACCCACGCAGACACGGGGAGAACATGCAAACTCCACGCAGGGAGGACCCGGGAATCGAACCCAGGTCCCCAGATCTCCCAACTGCGAGGCAGCAGCGCTACCCACTGAGCCACCGTGCCGCCCCCATTCTTTTCTCCTACTACCTAATTCTCTGCATGACACTGCACTCTATGTGGGAGAAACTGGACAAACACTCCGCCAGAGAATGAATTTACACAGGTTCCACATTAAATGTGGCAACACAGATGTTCCTGTAGCGGCCCACTTCAACAGCCATGGACACTGTGAAAGGGACTTTAAAGTCACAGTGCTTATGGGCAACTTCAAAACACAGCAAGAGAGAAAAGAATGGGTAGTTAAACTCATGCTAAAATTCAGTACATTACAACATGGCTTGAATAAAGACAAGAGTTTTATGGCCAAATATGAGGATTGTTTACATCTCTCAGAATGACAGACAACCTGACTACAGACCCACATTGTTTTGAAAAACTCATTACAAACTTCAAAAGACTTTGTTGGACAGTTATCTTATCCAGAGATATTGACCATACATTGTTCTTCTCCCTCTTGTTAAATTAACCCTAGCCTGAATGAATCTATTAATTTTTTACATTTACATTTAAATTTTTTCATTTAAAGATTTACCAATGTTGTTTCTTGTCCTGGGCGGCACGGTGGCGCAGTGGGTAGCGCTGCTGCCTCGCAGTATAAAGACCCGGGTTCGCTTCCCGGGTCCTCCCTGCGTGGAGTTTGCATGTTCTCCCCGTGTCTGCGTGGGTTTTCTCCGGGCTCTCCGGTTTCCTCCCACAGTCCAAACACATGCTGGTTAGGTGGATTGGCGATTCTAAATTGCCCCTAGTGTGTGCTTGGTGTGTGGGTGTGTTTGTGTGTGTCCTGCGGTGGGTTGGCACCCTGCCCGGGTTTGGTTCCTACCTTGTGCCCTGTGTTGGCTGGGATTGGCTCCAGCAGACCCCCGTAACCCTGTGTTTGGATTCAGTGGGTTGGAAAATGGTGGGAGAAATGAAGGTTAGAACTGCTAGGAAAAGGACAGCAGGTATTTATAGGACTGTGTTGTTGGTCATGGTGGATAAGTGCCACCCTGTGATGGACTGGTCCCCCTTTTCAGGGATTGTTTCTGCCTTGCACTCGATGTTTGGTGGGGTAGGCCAAAGTGACCCTGCTCTGAATAAGCAAGTTTAGAAGGTGGATGGATGATTGGATAAGTACGTTATGTACCTCATACGCCAGAGAATGAACTTACACAGGTTCCACATTAAACATGGCAACACAGATGTTCCTGTGGCGGCCCACTTCAACAGCCATGGACACTGTGAGAAGGACTTTAAGGTCACAGTGCTTATGGGCAACTTCAAAACACAGCAAGAGAGAAAAGAATGGGAAGTTAAACTCATGCTAAAATTTAATACTTTACAACATGGATTGAATAAAGACAAGAGTTTTATGGCCAGATATGAGGATTGTTTACATCTCTCAGAATGACAGACAACCTGTCTACAGATCCACATTGTTTTGAAAAAACTCATTACAAACTTCAAAAGACTTTGTTCGACAGTTATCTTATCCAGAGATCTTGACAATACATTGTTCTTTTCTCTCTTGCTAAATTAACCCTAGCCTGAATGAATCTATTAATTTTTTACATTCAAAATCTCTCATTTAAATTTTTACCAATGTTGTTTCTTGTCCTAGAGTGTGTATATAAACATAGGAAACTTCAGTTTCTGTATTACATCTTGCCTGAAGAAGGGGCCTGAGTTGCCTCGAAAGCTTGCATATTGTAATCTTTCTAGTTAGCCAATAAAAGGTGTCATTTTGCTTGGCTTTTCTCTACATTCATAATGGCTAACACGGTACAGCACCCTAGTACTACAGATATACAAGACACCGAAATGTACCGCTACTACATGGAACTGAAGACCCGGTGGAAGAAACTGGCACACATGGACAGCAACATCTTCTTCTTAACTAAATGCAAAAAGGAAAATCTTATCCCGAAAGGCATCATGATAAGGAATCCAACCATTCACACTTATAATACTCGGTTTGCAGAGCAACTTTGTTTTAGGACATCCGCAAGGATAAGAAACCACTTAATCCAAATTTTCTACAACATCAAGAAGAACACGCAAAGAGAGATCCAAGACCTCATCCTGCTCCTTGGAAATGACAGGCAGGAGATGGTAAAGGAGCTCCATTGCTATTACAAAAGACTCCAGAAACTCCTTATTGTTAACAAAAAGAAAAAGCTACATAGACTACGAGAGAAAGCTGGACACTTAATAGCAAAAAACAAAGAGCAACAGACCTGCATTGTTAATCTCTCCTCGTACACACCAAATGAAGCAGAGATGTCGGTACTTACAAAGGGACTCTCATATTGTCCTGCAAAGCCCATTGACAACATCAGACTCTGCAGTGATATGGAAGAATTCTTCAGAAAACTCAGACTAAAAGAATTTTTCCACAAGAAAGAAAATAGTAACACACAGGAACCAACAACAAGCAGTTACAACAACCCCACCAATAAATCCACATGGACACCAGAAGCTGGCAGAAACTCTACCCTGGATAATTATATAGACTGCTTCCGACAGAGAGTGAAAACAGGAATCTTAAACAGGCAACAAAATCGGATAGAAAACATTACTAGGGATGAGCGGAAAGCCATACATTCACTAAGGGAAAATACAGAAATCATTATCAAACCAGCAGACAAAGGGGGTGCTTTAGTCATCATGAACACATCAGATTACATACAGGAGGCACAAAGACAATTGTCCAATACTATGCATTATCACAAACTGCAAGAAGACCCAACAGATCTCTACAAAAAGGAACTAAAAAAAATAGTAAGTAGCTTTCCTCTTGACATCAGGGATCATGTAAACAGTTTAATTCCTGAGAACCCCAAAATGGGTTACTTCTACATGCTTCCTAAAATCCACAAAGAAGGGAACCCAGGAAGGCCTATAATCTCAGGAATTGGCTCCCTTACAGAAAATGTTTCAGGTTGGGTGGAGCACATCCTTAAACCCCTCACCCGTAACACAACCAGCTACATCCAGGACACCACTGACTTCTTAAAAAAACTGTCTGCTTTAGGCCCCTTACCTGAGGGAACCTTACTGGCCACAATGGATGTTGAGGCACTTTACACTAACATCCCCCATGATGATGGCATATTGGCATGTGAAATGTACCTCAAACAACATGAGTTACCCACAAAGTCAGTAATAGAAATGATAAAATTCACTCTGACACATAATCTATTCTCTTTTGGACAGGATTGCTACTTACAACAAATGGGGACTGCAATGGGATGTCGGTTTGCACCTCACTATGCAAATCTTTTTATGGCAAAATTGGAGGAAGATTTCATGTCAATGTGCATCGTAAAACCAATGTTGTATCTCCGTTACATAGATGACATCTTCATAATCTGGACTGCCAGTGAAAAGGACCTCCTCCATTTTCATAATGAATATAATTGTTTTCACCCAAACATAAAGCTGAAGCTGAATTACTCAAAAACAGAAGTCAGCTTCCTTGACACCACCGTTCAACTGAAAGACAACACCCTTGTAACTTCTATTTTTCACAAACCGACAGACAGACGGACCTACCTGAAAAATGATAGCTTCCACCCCAAGCATATAAGGCGCTCCATTATTTTCAGCCAAGCAATACGGTACAATCGTATTTGCTTAGACCCAACAGACCATGATCAACAACTGCAGGAGCTCAGACAAGATTTCATCAAACAAGGTTACACCCCGAAAACAACAGACACTCAAATAAGAAGAGCTACTGCCATACCCAGAGACAACCTTCTGGAATATAAAAACAAAGACAACAAGGATCGCATCCCCCTTGTTGTCACCTACAACCCACATCTTGAAACACTTCGAAAAATTATAAAAGAACTTCAGCCAATACTAAACAATGACCAAACACTGAAAAATGTATTTCCTGAACCTCCCCTCCTGGCATACAGACAACCACCAAACCTTCAACAATTAATTGTCCGAGGCTCCCTAAGTGAACCAACAGAAAATGGCACATCTCCATGCCTACAGAAAAGATGCAAAACATGTGCCCACATCTATGATACAGACCGTATAGTTATACCACACTGCCGACTTGAACATCACATCAAGGGATCATTTTCCTGCAGATCATCTAATGTAGTCTACCTAATTTTCTGCATGAAATGTCCTGACACTGCACTCTATGTGGGAGAAACTGGACAAACACTCCGCCAGAGAATGAACTTACACAGGTTCCACATTAAACATGGCAACACAGATGTTCCTGTGGCGGCCCACTTCAACAGCCGTGGACACTGTGAGAAGGACTTTAAGGTCACAGTGCTTATGGGCAACTTCAAAACACAGCAAGAGAGAAAAGAATGGGAAGTTAAACTCATGCTAAAATTTAATACTTTACAACATGGATTGAATAAAGACAAGAGTTTTATGGCCAGATATGAGGATTGTTTACATCTCTCAGAATGACAGACAACCTGTCTACAGATCCACATTGTTTTGAAAAAACTCATTACAAACTTCAAAAGACTTTGTTGGACAGTTATCTTATCCAGAGATCTTGACAATACATTGTTCTTTTCTCTCTTGCTAAATTAACCCTAGCCTGAATGAATCTATTAATTTTTTACATTCAAAATCTCTCATTTAAATTTTTACCAATGTTGTTTCCTTTCCTAGAGTGTGTATATAAACATAGGAAACTTCAGTCTCTGTATTACATCTTGCCTGAAGAAGGGGCCTGAGTTGCCTCGAAAGCTTGCATATTGTAATCTTTCTAGTTAGCCAATAAAAGGTGTCATTTTGCTTGGCTTTTCTCTACCTCATAGGAGTAGTCGATTAACATCCTGAATAGGCAGACCCCTGAAGGGCTGTCAGGTAATTCATTTTCCCATGTTTCCATTCTTCCTAGAAGCCGGTGGATTGGCGCTGTGGTGGGCTTCCACCTCACGAATGCAGCATTGTGGAATTGTGTGGAGTCTGCATGATCTTCCTGTATCTTTCAGTGTTTGCCTTACAGTCCCAAAGATGTACTGCTCAGGTGAACAAGTGTGAGTGTGAGTGAGTGAGCGGGCCATGGGAGGAACAGACATGCTGACCTGGGCTGTTTTGTGTCTTGCACCCAGGACTGTTGGGATGGGCTCCGACACCCCACAGCCTTGACCTGGGGGAGCTAGACTTCAGAATGGTATGTTGTGCTCTTCTTAGCTTCTGCGTTTGTCTTCCTTTGCGTGTTCAATGTTATGGTAAAGCTACCGTTTTCTTTGGATGCGTCTGGTCTCTTAGTCTTTATTTGGGTTAGGGGAGACCACAAGAGCAGAGAACGTAGAAATGTCTAGAATACTGAAGACAGAGTTATGAACTAGACTGACAATTTTAAACTGACACCTAGATAATAATGCAGGACGGAGTCAGACATGCAGGCTAATAAAGAATAATGCTGGACAGACAAAGAAGGCCACACTGGCTGCTTTTGGCACCGCATCACCAGATCGTGTGTCTGTGTGTGTGTATGTGAGTTATGTGGCATGTGATTTTTCGATGGTATTCACTAAATGATATGTGGTGAACAAATGTAGATGTTTCTATGAGCTTTTTCCTTTGCTAAGTTCATTTAATTTTTGGCCATGTCCTGTATGTACTTTACACGCGCACACACACACACACACACACACACACACACACACACACAGACACATGCTGAATAAGGGCAGGTGGGCCCAGCTGAACTCTACAGTTAAATTGAAAAGACATTTTACTGAGGTCAGATTTTCTCCCTCATTTCATTCCTCCATGTGGAATGATCTCAGACTTTGGCGTTCTTGGGCAAAACTGATCAAAGCTTTCGGAATGCATGGCTGCACTGTAGTTACACGCTGCGTGGTTTCAAATGTTTGACGCATGGCACCTGTTTTGAACATCACTGTGCAGGACTCATCCTTGCTTAGCCTATAAGCACCTGAACATTTCAAAAGCTATAAGTACAAGCAGTAAGTGACGCCGCTTCATTTATCGGGATACTTCCATTGATGTGACTGTAAAGGCCCGAGTTGACAGACAATAGGAACGCGAGGGCTTATTTACTTATCATTTTACTGCAGAAACCATGAGAATTGAAGTAATTGAATAATAAGTTCAAGCTAGCGCAATAATAAGCTGAAAGCCTAATAATGAGCTGAAACCATTAGAATAATAAGTTAAAACCTTTATAATAAAGTCAAAGTATTAGAATGAGAATAATAAGTTAAAACCATTATGAATCCATTAGAAATTAAATAATTGATCATCAACTCTTTCTGGGTGACATGGTGGCACAGTGGTACTGCCTTGCAATAAGGAGACTGGGGTTTGTGTCCCAGGGGCTCCCTGTGTAGACTTTGCATGTTGTTACCGTGAGGTTACGTGAGGTGTTTCTGGGGGCTCCAGTCCAAAGACATGCCAGTTAGGTGAACTGGTGTTGCTAAATTGGCCCGTGTGTGTGTGTGTGTGTGTGTGTGTGTGTGTGTGTGTCTTCGCCCTGTGATGGGCTGTCTGTGTGTTGTTCCTGCCTCACTCCATGATTTCTGGGATGGGCTCTAGCTGCCCTGCAGCCTTGCCCTGGATAAGTGGGTTAAGAAGATGAATGGATGGAAGTTTGGTGAACAAGATGAAGATGAATAGATGGTGATTTGGTGAACAATGGTAGACATTTTTACCATCTGCCATCTTCCATCCGCTATTCGCAAACCCGGTTTAATTAGCTGTGTAGCTTTAACTTTATACTTTGGGTTGTCATCTTACTGCAAAACAAATCTTCTCCCAAAGTGCAGATTTCTTTCAGACTGCAGCAGGTTTTCCTCCAGAATTTCTTCATATTTTGCTGCATTTATATCATAACAGCTTCACCCAAGAGACACTTGGGGTTAACCGTCTTTACATAGAATTCTGAGCTCTCAAGAGATACTCAGGGTTAATACCAAGGAGGTTAAGACATTAGTTATGTTTAAAAAGAAAGAAGAATGTGTTGGGACCCCTAAATGAGGTGTAATATAGGGGGCTGTCCTGTGAAAGTAAAAGATGTCAACCGTACACTAAACCCTATTCAAGGTCCCAGTGTGCTTTAGCTTATCCTGGCGGCACTTAGGTGCAGAGCTGGAGCCAATCGGCTTTATTTGTAGAGGGTAGTTTAATTAGTGACTCTGACATGGCCTGATGTGGATGTGTGCCCAACTCCTGACTGGTACTCCACTCTGGGCTGACCCTTATACCTGTAGCCACCTGGAATAGGCCCCAGTACCCAGCAACCCTGACATGGAACATGCAAGTTCAGGTAATGGATTGATACTGAAAGGATATTTAATATTGATATATATAGAGAAATGTATAGGCAGTGTGGCCACCAGAGGGCGCTCCAACCGCCCAAACCCCGACACACGTTTACCACACAACACATGTTTATTCACATGGGAAGCGCTTTTTTGTTTGCTACCCACAACACAGCACAGTCCCCAAGCACCAAACTACAATAGAACAAAGTCTTTATTTCCTTCCTTCCTTCCTTCCTTCCTTCCTTCCTTCCTTCCTTCCTTCCTTCCTTCCTTCCTTCCTTCCTTCCTTCTCTCTTACTCATTCCGCCTCCACTTCCCCTCTGGCAAGCTTTGTCCTCTTCCTCCTGACTCTGGCTCTCCGAATGCAGTGAGGTGACTCCTTTTATGTTGCTTCTGGGGGTGCTCATCAGGTGGCTCATCAGTGTAACCTGAAATCACTCCTAGGTTTGGTGGAAGTCCAAAGTAGGGCTCTGCAGCTCCTCCTGGCAGCCCCCACGGAAACCACACTCCAATTCACCCACAGCAACCCGGGGGGTTTTGCTGGGGGGTTAGGTGCGTTCTGCCCTCCTGGGAAGGCAGTGTCCTGTACACATCTGTTCCCCTGGTTCTTCCTGTATGTGGGCCTCCCAGCCAGGCAGTGGATGCCGCTGTCCATTACAGTAGACAAACAAGGAGGCAAAGAGGGCAGTGGCAAGAGCCAAGACACGGGCTTTGGAAGAGTTGCGTGCAAAACTGAACACAAAAGAGGGAGAGAGGACGATTTTCAGAATAGCGAAGGCTAGGAACAAACCTGGGATGAATTCTAGACAAATGAAGCAGATGAAAGATGAGCAAAGTGTGGTCTTAAGGGAGCATGACAGGATCAAGAAAGTTGGAAGAGGTACTTTGAAAAGCTATTGAGATGAAGAAAATCCAAGGGTAGTGTTTGGGGATGGAGTCTCAAATGAAGGGCAAGTACCAAGAATAAGAAGGGAGAAAATAAAGGATGGCAAGGCAACAGGGCCAAATGAAATATCAGTGAAAGTGTGGAAGAGTTTAGTTGAAGAGGGAGTAGATGCATTGTGGGATTTAAAACAGAAGATCTGTAAGGAGAAGAGCGACATTCAGGAATGAGGAAACTAGAGAAGGAGGAAGCTGGTGACTGACTCAAATCAAAACATTTGGGAAAGAGTTATAGAGAGGAGGTTTAGGGAAGGGAGCATTCGTCTTACAACTGATGCAGTCTTCACATTGAGACAACTCATGGAGAAGAATTGAGAAAACCCGAAAGATTTTCATGTGGTGCTTATTGATTTGGAGAAGGCTTATGATAGAGCGCCACATCAATAGGCCTGGAGGTACATGAGAGAGAAAGGAGTACCAGAGACACATGTGAGGATTGTTCAGGATATGAATGAGGGAGTGAGGACTCGAGTAAAAGCAGTGTTGGGGTAAGAGACGAGATCCCAGTTAGAGGAGGTCTGCACCAGGGATCTTCTTGAAGTCCTTACCTCTTTGATCTGGTGCTGGATGTGTTGAGTTTTGGGATCAAAGACCAATCCCCCTGGTGCTGCTATTTGCTGATTTCACTGTGTTGTGTGCCACCAGAAAAGAGGAAGTTGGAAGAATAGAGAAGAACTTTGGAAGACAGAGGGTTGAAGATAAATAGGAAGAAGAAGACAGAATATCTGAGGGTTAATGATGATCAGGATTGAGACATCAGACCAGGAGAGCTAAGTTTAAATATCTAGGATAAGAAAGTAGCAGAAAGTAGGTTAACGTGGTATGGACATGTGATGATGATGATGGAAATGAAAGTACAAAGGAAGAGAAGTACAAAGGCCGAAAAGGAGGTGGATGGTAGAGAAAAGGAAGATTTGAAGGAATAGGGTCTGATGGTGGAGAAGGTGCAGGACCAGGCTGTATGGAGAAGATTGATCTCCACCCACATTGATGTGGGAAAAGATGAGGAAGAACAAGAAGAAGATTGACAATGGGGCCTGAAAAAAGGGGGCCGTGCTTTAGAAATGAAGAAGCGGGGAGTTTAGAACTGACACGTGGAGGGTCTGGGAGCCATTTTTACCACATAGAAGCCCACTGAGCGTTGTTGCTGTAATACAGTAAGACAGCCAGGTAGAGTCAATAGAGTTAAGATGTCTTTAGTTCACCATTATCTGCCTGTGTTCAGCTTGGAAAACTAATTATTGAAAAGGTGAGATTTGTGAGGCTGTGGAGTTAAGTTGACTTAAGTTTACTTATTGATGAAGTCAACGGGCATATAAAGTCTGACCATCTGATTGTTAATATTTCATAAACCAGTTAGAGAAACTAAACAGGAAATGCAACAAATTGTACAATGTGTGCTTGTCTCCCCAAACCTTCTTTCTTTCTTTCTTTCTTTCTTTCTTTCTTTCTTTCTTTCTTTCTTTCTTTCTTTCTTTCTTATATGGAGACTCTTGACAGTCTCATCAAAGATGGCGCCCGGTGTTTGTGCAGCTCCTGTCTTTCACAGTAATTACACTTTGGGTTTCTGTCCGGTGCCATCGATCAAGTGCCTCTCCTGAGCCTCACCTGGTCATTCCCTGACTCCTTCGTACCACCAGATATCCTTATCTGACGCCTCCCTCTTAATCCAGCTGTCCTTCAGGGTCAATGGCTACCTGTCATTCTTTTTTTTTTTTCGGACTGCAGCAGAAGCTCTGAATCCGAGGGTCCTGTTGAGCTGAACATTTCACCTCCCTTCATTTCCTGCCCTGTTTGGAAATACCAGAGCCTTTGTCTGCTGTCATCTCAGACAAACAGCGTGTGTAATTAACGGCCTAACGGCACTGATATTTGCCAAAGCTGTCCAATGACCTTTTGCGGGATTTCATCAGGTGTTGTTGCTTTGCTGCCATTTGTCTGCATGTAGCGGAGTCGCTTGAGATTCAAGCAGCATGCAATGCTCCTCTTTGCAAGGGGCAGTTGTTCCTGAATTCTCTGTTGAAACATTTCTTTGGAATCTGTGAGTTGGAAAGAAAAAATGGTGATTGAAAGCTTGCAAAATGAGTGCTTTTAGTGAAGGATAAATTAAACAACCGAAATATCCAGGCGATCAGAGGAATGTATTGTTAGGAAGATGAATGGATTCGCCTCTGTTTGAACGTTAAGTCACATTTGCTGAAGAATGCTGGGCCGAGGTGATTAATACACACGGATTCGATCCCCCTGTTCGGAGAAGCCCCAGCTCTAACAGGTAGGCGAATGGAGAGGCTGTGAGTGTCTGTGTCTTGTTTCATCTTTTATTCCCTGCTTTTAGCCCAGATCCTGCTGTATTTAATAAAAAACACCCAGAGAATGAATGTATGGCAGCGGTTTACAGCTCCAAAGGTCACTTTCATAAAGGAGCAGGTGTGCCTGTTGAAAACGGGAATGATTAAACACTGGAGGATTCTCTGGGCTGGCTCATTGCTCCACTCACAGGAAGGAAAATGCCTTAAAAAATGCAATACAATACAATACAATACAATACAATTTATTTCTGTCTAGCACAAAATCACACAAGATGTGCCGCAATGGGCTTTAACAGGCTCTGCCTTTTGACTGCCCCCACGCCTTGGCTCTCTAAGAAGACAAGGAAAAACTCCAAAAAGAAAACCCTAGTAGGGAAAAAATGGATAAAAACCAGGTAGGTTGGGTATACAGTGGGTGTCAAAAAGAAGGGGGTCAATACAACACAATACACAGAACAGAATACAATACAATAGAACGTCAATACAATACCATAGCACAATTGTAGCGGTCGTAACTGCCATGATTCACCACGTCTTTAGCGCTGTGTTAGAATCGGACTGCAGGTCAACCACAAACTGCCTTCCTGCAGCACCAACAGATTACATCAAATAGTAAAATTAATTTATACAAAAAAAATGACCTAGAGAAAGTGCAGAGAATCAAAATGTAATAAATCAACTATATACAAATCACACAAACTCAACAACAATGTTCAGATTCCGTAACTGCAGACCCCCTTTCCCCACACACAAATAACACAAAAAATCATGAACCCGAAATATCCCACATCCATCCATCCATCCATTATCCAACCCACTATATCCTATGGACAGGGTCACGGGGGTCTGCTGGAGCCAATCCCAGCCAACACAGGGCACAAGGCAAGAAACAAACCCCAGGCAGGGCGCCAGCCCACCGCAGAATATCCCACAATGTCCACACAATTTTGTCCCATTGTTAAATATAATATCTCACAAAGTTTCCAAGTCGTCAGACATGCTCTCCCAGAAAAAAAAGATTATTACTTGCTCACTCAGTCTCGATCCTCTTAACTGTCCCGTCCCCTTCATTTGGTGTACCGGGATCTCTTCGAGGTGGCCACCTCCAAACTGTGTAGGACTTCGGTGCTCCACATAGACAGTCTCTTTCCTGGCTCACGTCTGTCTCCTCCACCATAAAGCTCAGACTCTGTTTTTCCTCGTCTTTTCTTGCCTTTTCATGTTCTTTTTTAAACGGTACATCCATGTCCATTTCCATGGCACCCAACCAGAAATCACTACAACAGACCTCTACCTCATAAAGGTCCTCCCTATTGACATATACCCAATATGCCCATCTTAGGACTTACACTGCTTTCTATATGTGCTCAGACAGAGACAGGGTTCACATTGGTAATGACACAATAGAGTCAGGTCAGGTCAGGTTGGGGAGCATGCACTGCTACAGCACGTTGCCACACTCAACACACGACTAAACAGATCAGGATCCTGGTTGTCAACCCCCCAGGCAAACACGTGGTCCTGTCCCACCCTCTGGAAATGACCCTCTATCTGCCGCAGCCAGGTGTTATGTGGGCGTCCCCTTGGCCTGGTCCAACAACTCAGATCATCACAATGAGAACAATGAGGATCCTGTGAGCCGGATCACCCTCAAGGAATCACGCCACATGGCTGTAGTGCCATAACTGACTCTTCCTCACGATGCAGGTAATGTGCCTCATTTGGGACTCCATGACCACAAAGTCAAACCAGCAGTACCCAAGAATTCTCCAAAGAGACACAGTACCAAAGGAGTCCAGTCTTCGTCTGAGGTCACTGGATAGCATCCATGTCTCACAGCCATATAGCAAAACAGGAAGCATCAGGACTCTAAAGGCTTGGACCTTCACCCTTTTGCAGATATTGGAAGTGCCACACAACCCTTTCCAGTGACCTCATGACCACCCATGCTCTCCCAATCCGTCTACTGACTTCATAGGAAGAGTCACCAGAGACATGAATGTCACCGCCAAGGTAAGTAAACCTATCAAGGTCGACACTCTCTCCAGAGACAAACGCACTGCTGACGGCTGTGCCCAAGAGGTCATTAAAGGTCTGGGTAAAAACCAAGATCCAAACCTTTAATGACACAATAGAGTGACAATAAATTTATGGAGCAGGGCTACGCAGAGCAAAATAAATAATCAAAGAGAAATGTTGCAAAAATAGTGGTGATACTTATTATGAAAGGCACCATATGAAATAACCATGGCTGACTGATGGACGGTTGGCACAGTGCAATGGCTGCTACTCACTGCTGCAGGCACCTGGCTTGTGACTGTCTGCATGAGGCTTGACCACACTTCCGGACTGCACAGAGCCCACTCTAAAGCTATTCTGGAGATCTGCTATTGGCCTGGGGCTGTTTTTCAGGGTTTGGGCTGCCCACCCATTGGTTCCAGTGAAGGCTCCTGTTAATGCCAGAGTATTAAAAAAGACATTTTAGACAATTGTGCACTTCTAGCTTTCTAGACACAATTTGTTTAAGGCTCTTCTCTGTTCCAGCATGACTGTTCTATGACCTGGGTATGACGTTAAACTGCATCTGGCCCTGCAAGTGGTCCTCTAGCTGGCAGGAAAATCTTGGGGGATGATGGCAGGATTGCCACTCCAGCCATGGTAAAAACTTCACGCAGCTCTGAAATGACAGACAGGACTCCTTTCTGATCTCCATGGGAGTAACTATGCAGCCTACTCGGATTATGAAGGGGAATGGGGGCAAGCCCTCGGGAGCCTTATCCCTAGAAGAGTCAAAACCACTGGAGAGCCAATGGGATTAGGCCTGTTGTGAATCGGAACTGGTGTGGTGCAGAGATGTCACCCGCTGCAAGGTAGCACTCGGGTCACAATTCAGGATCCTGAGCTGTTTCGTCATGTGGTGGGTGCATACACTCCATCCTGACCTGACATGACTGTTGACAATGACAGGTCATAAAGACATGGAAGAACCTAAGTAGCCTATTTGAAGTCCTGACCTGATCCCTGCTGAACACCGATGGAATGAATTGAAACTCTGAATGCCTGCCAAGTCTTACAACTTACAACTTTTTTTTTGTATAGCGCTCTTCACCGAGTGCACGTGCAGAGCACTGTGAACAATTCTTAGTTAAAATAGAAGTACAGATGATGGGAATTACTAAAAACAGACCAGGAATGCATATAAATACGAACACACTGAGAGCAAGGTAGAACCAATTAAACATAAATGGAAAACCAGCAGCATCTGTCCATTAATTAACTGATGAACTATGGCCAGATGACAATAAAGGAGATGAAAATTGTAAAAGGGAAAGACAAAGTAACGTCACAGTCCTGGAGACCTTGGCCAACTGGCCATCTACCCGTTCCTGTGTCTTCTATAGTGAAGTCTGTGCTGGCCGTCCAGTCCGTAGAGGGATTCTTATCATCTTATGATTTTGGAGATGACCCCTCCATATGCAGGAGAGCAGCCTGAGCAGTCTTATCATTTAACTTCAGTACCTCACCTCACAAATGCTGTTTTGGCTGAATGGGCACCAACTGTGAATCCAAAAATTTGGACATGAGCATCAGTAGGCTTTGTGCCCTTGGAACCAAGTTACCTGAACTCTTCCATAACATTTCAGTCATTATTTACCACTCTGATGCTGATCATTCTGATCATAAAATAGGTCATCACAATAGTAATTGATGAGAAGAATTCCTAATTAATTGCAGAATTACAGTATTTGAGGGTTCCTCTAGAGGGCCTCTTTCTCCTGCACAATTTGGCTCAAAAACTAATCAGCACATCGTCATCGCATAACAGGCTTAAGTTTTGAGTTTGGTATTTTTCCGTCCTGCGGTTTTAGCTCTAGACCATCCTCAAGAAACTGGGGCACACAGACAGACACACACCCATCATCAAGATATCAGTGTTTTTGATATCAGGGAACCCTAAAACATTGAGATCCATCAAAAGCCGAAGATCAAAGTTTTTGACGAATCTAAAGCTTTTGCTCCTCCTCCCCCATAGATGCAAAGCAAAAATGGATTTTGAAGTTTGATTCAGATGAAAATTTTGCCCAGTAGTCATTTGGGACAAAATTGTGATGTGACCAGCCAGGAATGGAGGTGGAGGATGAGCTCTTCCACTATCAGTGATCATCAGTCGGTTCACCTTGTAATGGGATGTATTGTGTCAGATAGTGGGGATTCTGTAGATCCCCCATATTTGGACAGAATTCATCTGGAGTAACGTGTGTGATGTCCACATACATGTCAGACCCTTTGGGATCATTCAAGTGCTGTCTCACACTTGGTGCTGCAGAGACAGGTAGGATGCACAGTCTCAAAGGCACTATATAAATTGAATAATTAATAAACCGAAAGCAGAACAAGCTTAGCTATGGCCAAACAGCAATCTCAAGATTCTCCTCGTGAAACTTTTCCTGCATGTGTACGCTGAACTGAAATGTGAACTCCAACTCCTGCACAGCACGACAGGAAATCAGGCCGATTTTACCCAGAGGGGCCAGAAAGGGCCGCAGCGGACAGATCAAAGAAACGGGCGAGGCTCTGATTTTTTTTTAATCAGACACTAAATTTGATACAGCGGCTGAGTGTCACAAGCACTCGGACTGGTGAGAAAAAGGAAACCGAGCCAAGTGCTGCAGTGCCTCTCCTGTAGACATCTGTCTGCTGAGCTTCTCAAATTATTACTGGTCACTCTGACTGGCCATGAAGGCTTTCAGCCATGACAAACAAGAAAGTGCTTTCAGCAGAGATCAGAACATCTCCTCTTTTCAAGTCAAAATATTTGTACACTCTTCCTGTTATTTACCAGTGGCTTTCCTGTAGATAAGGAGTGGAAAGATGGAGACAGCAATTTGTAGAACAATGAGCATGCAAAAAATGAAGTTGATTAGAGCACTGATCTGTGCCAACAGTATAATATAATATAATATTACTCTGTTATTGTGATATTTCCTCTACTTACCCTTTACCTATTTTATTCAGAGATAAGTGTACTCATCAGATTCATTACCGGATTGGTTTACTGTTGCATCTTAAGATTAACACACACATACATAGATATACACACACACACAGAACCTCAACAGTGCCCTATGAATGACACACACGCAGCTGGTTAATCTCTAGCACTTTTAACCACACAAGTGCCCTATGAATAACACAACTTGTCACGCTCTTAGCACTTCAAGAGACTTACTTATTATCGGCATGAACAGCATATAATGTTTAAAATATATCTCAGACCTAAAAATGGCTTTCGGTCTCTAGGAATACATTTAAACACACAAAGACTCAGCATCCTTGACTATAGCCCATTTATCAACCAAGAATGCCTTACTTTACATACTGTTCCTTACTATTGGGTGGAGCTCTCACCCTCAGCCTTAATAAACCTCGCAGCACGGAGCATATGGCAAACTTCCGACTGCCCCAGGTGCTCTTAAAAATATCTACTTTATTACTTCAATCATTCCAGATATAAAGACAAAATATAGAAAGTTCAAAGCAATGTGGTATTTATTACATGAATAATAATACCAAATAGAGCAAAGAATAATAGAAAATAAGATTGATAGCAAAGTTTGGACATATATAGTCTTTAGGAAAAGCTTATGAAAAAGTAAAGATGTCAAGGACTCGTAGTTGTTCATGAGATGCTTTGTTGACAATCAGATGGAAACGGCCGCACGTTGCTGGTGCTCTCTTCTGACGTCTCTCTTCTGTTGTCGCTGTTTCCTCTCCTTCTTCTTCTGTCGCTCTGTTCTCTTCGTTTAGTCCATCATATTTATTTTAAAATGCTTACGGGAGTTTTGCAAGGTGTGATTGCTACATGCACCTGATTGGCTGGCTAATATGATGAATGAATTTGCTCAAACTATTTCATCAGTTTGAACACATCCGTTTTACCAAGCTATAAAGCTGTTTATGTTTTAAAAATCTTTTGTCTCGAGCTGTAAACCAATTTAGCAATTTGTTGTCCCAGATGCCCATCCGCTCTCAAGTTATAAAGTAATTGATAGCCTGAGGCATAGGCATGTCTTGCTCTTTTTGTTAGATCAGCTGTTTTAAAAGTGAGGTATAATTCAGAAGAGGATATGCTTTGATGTGTCCTGTATTTAAGTTCATCTAGTGTTGTCTTGAGCAAAATAAAATGAAAATATAGACCAAAATGTACAGATTTTGCACACCACAATTACCATATCATGCATACATACAAAAATAAACAAATATGTGGACACCCCAACATATGACCAAGTTCAGGCTATTCATTGTTCACAGATCCATCAAATCAAACACGCAGCCACGAAACCTCCTTTGACGAACACTGGAGCTAGAATGAAGAGCTCAGTGACGTTAAACGTGGCACTGTCACGGGACGCTACCTGTGCCACACCTGCTCTGTAAGTGACATAATTGTGAAGTGGAAGTGTTGAGAAATGGCAACAGCTCAGGCACCAAGTAGAAGACCACAGAGGCAGGCCGCTGAATGCTGAAGTAGATAGTGTGTAAAAATCACCCATCCTATGTGGCATCCTTCACTGCCTCTGGAAGCAACATCAGCCTCAGAACTGTGTGTTGGGAGCTTCACGAAATGAGTTTCCATGGCCAAGCAGCCACACATGAGTCTAAGATCACACCGCTGGCGTGGTGTAAAGCTCAGCACCATTGAACTCTGGAGCAGTGGGTACATGTTCTCTGGAGTGATGAATCACACTTCACTGTCTGGCAGTCTGATGGATGAATCCGGAATGGCGGATGACTGTAGAACACTGCCATCTGGACTGCATGGTACCTGCTGTAAGGTCTGGTGGAGGAGGGAGAATGGTCTGGGGCCTGGAGCTGTTTTCAGGTTTGTTTGGGCTTGGAACACTTGGTTGCAGTGAAGGGTCCCGTTAATGTTGCAGCATACAAGGAGATATTAAACAATTGTGTGCTTCCAACTATGTCCCCACAGTTTGATGAAGGCCCTTTTCTGTTCCATCTTGACTGTGCACAAAGCTAGGTCCATAAACACACAGAGGAACTCAAGTGGCCTGCGCAGAGCCCTGACCTGTGCCCCGCCAAACGCATTTATAGTGAAGTGGAACCCCAGCTGTGAGCCAGGTCTTCTCATCCAGCATCAGTACCTCACCTCACTCTTTTGACCGAAAGGGCACAAATTCCCAGAGATACACTCCAGAATCTGCTGAAAGGCCTTCCCAGAAGGGTGGACGCCCTTAAAGCTGCAGACCATATTAACGCCCAATTGAATGGGATCTCCAATAAGCTCATACAGGTGTAATGGTCAGGTGTCCACAAACCTTTTGTGCTATTAAGGTGTTAAGGAGTGGAGGCATGCTTCATGGTTCTCCTCACAACTTCTATATCCCTGTGTATGTCATTTTGTTATTTTTGTTGTTTTTGCAGAGTAAGAGCCATTCTTGGAAAGTACAGCCATGGCCAAAAGTTTTGAGAATGACCCAGGTGTTGGTTTTCACAAAGTTTGCTGCTTCAGTGTTTTTAGATCTTTTTGTCAGATGTTTTTTATGGTATACTGAAGTAGAATTACAAGCACTTCATAAGTTTCAAAGGCTTTTACTGACAATTACATTAAGTTTATGCAGTGTTGGTACTTCTTTCTATATCAAGACCTCTCCAATTTTCCCTGGTATGCTGTCAATCAACGTCTGGGCCAAATCCTGACTGATGGCAGCCCATTCTTGCATAATCAATGCTTAGAGTTTCTCAGAATTTGTGGGTTTTTGTTTGTCCACCCGCCTCTTGAGGATTGACCGCAAATTCTCAGTGGGATTAAAGTCTGGGGAGTTTCTTGGCCATGGACCCCAAATGTGGATGTTTTGTTCCCCGAGCCTTATGGCACAGTGCTCCATCATGTAATGTTTAAATTATATTTATTTGTTTGCTTAATTTCAGTAATAGAATATTAGTTTCTTACAACTACCTAGAATATGGTATAATCTTCTACCACCTGTAAGTTAATAGAAAAGATATCATTGTCAGTTTATCTATAAAACTGAGTGTTAATTAAGTCAGTTAGGAAGTAGTCTCAGTGCTAGCATGAACTGTTAGACAAGTATGTAAATAAGAGATTGCATATTGTATTTCTCAACATGTTTTCAAAACACCTTAAAGACCAGATCAGCACCATATAGACATTTACTGATAACACACATTCCTATACAGAGTCCAAAGCCTGTACATTTCATCTCAATAATAATTTGAAATACTGTATTACCAAAGGAAACTTTATTTCTCTCAAAATGTGACAATTTCATGAACGGCCATTTTTGTTTTGGACCTCCTCTACTTGTGCTTATGTTTCCATTGTATGGATTGCCTGCCTTGCTGGCGTCCGTGTCAGCCAATCAGTGATCCCTGCTCTCTCTGTCTCTCTCGCTCGCTCACACTGTTTGACGTGTTTTATAAGGAGAGTCAGAGCTCTTGATTTATTACTGTTCTAATCACAGATCATAACACATGCACATATGTATATTAATATCAGTGTCAATTTATTTCTAGAACACATTTAAAACACCATCAGCAATGCTATAGCCAAAGTGCTTTACTATAAAATATACAATAAAGTACAATAAAATAGAATTCAACCAGCAGTAAATTGAAAAGAAACAAATGACTAAGAGGAAGGAACCATCAGTACCACTGAAAGTCACGAAAGCAAGAGAATAGAAATGCGTCTCGTTTTAAACGGTTCAATTGAGGATGACTCCTTAGTGTAATTGGGTAAAGAATTCCACAGATGAGTTGCAGCAGCTGCAAACGCCCCGTACCCTTTAGTTTTGCACTTAGTACAAGAGACAATTGACCAGCAGATCGAAGCTCTCTGGATGGCTGGTGTGTAACACACAATTCAGATAAATAGTTGAGAGCATACCCATGCACTGATTTAAAAAACAGAAGCAAACGTTTAAAATCAATTCTGAAACTAACAGGCAGCCAGTGTAAGGAGGCTAAAATTGGAGTTACAGAATCAAACTTTCTTGCTCCGACCAAAAAACGGGCAGCAGCAGTCTGGACCAACTGCAATGGGCATATCAAGGATTTGCTGATCCCAGAATACAACAAGTTGCAGTAATCAAGTCGAGAAAAGAGCAAAAGCATGAGTAACTTTCTCAAGATCGCGTGGAGATTTATAAAGGCTTAACCTTGGTTAAAAGATGAAGCTGGGAGAAGCAACTCTTCACCACAGAATTTATCTGTTTTTCAAGGGGCTGATGGCAGAATTGGCACTCCAGCCACCATAAAAATCTCTCACTGGTTCTATTCCATCCACTCTAGTGTGGTGTTGACGTGTCACCTGTTGCACGGCTGCACTCTGGTCCTAATCTGAGATCCTGAGTTGGTTTGTCATGTAGTGGCTGCGACAATGCGCAGTATCAGCGCCTGCTCCTAACCTCTCTCTCTCTCAAATGAGACATTACTATCAAAAAGAAGCCCAAGATTCTGAACATGAGGTTGCAAAAGTTTGTAAAAGATCCAAGGAGTTCAGAAGCTCATGCTTTGGCATGAGGACCAGCTATCAACGTGTTAGCCATCCAGGATCTTAGTTCTACAAGCCAATTGTGCAGCCGATTCATGGCAGAGTTACACACAGCAGTATAGACCTGCGTGTCAGGTTTTGTTCTTTGTCTGTGTTTTGAGGGTGGGGCCACCTGCCAATCATGACCATGAACCGCCCTCCTGTCCTATAAATCTGGAGCGTCTCCCACAATTCCTGGCGGTTCATTGTCAATGCATTAGGGAGCTGGTGTGTTTTCTTGTGTTTATTGTCCTTCAGTGTTTAATCATATTTCTGGATTTTTGACTTTATATTCGGTGTTTTGACCTTGCTGTTGGAATCTGTACTGGGACTTGTTACATCATGTGCAACAATTCTAAATTATAGATTTGCTTATGTGTATATTTTATTCGTCTGTAACAGTCTAGGATGTGCGTGGGGGTTTCTTTTATAACAACTGAACTGTAAATACTGTGTTTGTGCTCAGGCAGCTCATATTTTGCAGCCCAGCTTCTTGAATCCTTCCTTCTCTACGGTAGAGAAATTGTCAGGGGGCGCTTGAAACTTTAAAGAGAGCAGGGATATTTCAGTGGAAAGTGAGCCGTTTCAGCTACACAGTGAAACTTTGCTTTCTCTTTCAATCGCCATGGATAGTGAAGTAACTTCTCCCAATTAAAAATTTGCCATTATAAAATCACAGTTTTTTATTTCGTTATTTGATATTTTATTATTCTATTACTAACCGCAGCTCACAAATTAGTATGGTTGTATTGTTGATTTCCTACAATAATCTTAACAGATTCTAAGCTCACCAGCACAACATGTTTCTAAATGTCAAAGCTGTTGTATCTCTGAGCCAGGGTTCCTCCCTTAGCTGGCGTTCAAAGTCTTGTTTTATGTCCTTTATTTATGTTAATGTTATTTTTGGCAATCATCTACTGTATTTTATTAGCCTGTGTTACATTCCATGTGTTTTGTGGGTGGGGCCACCTGTCAATCACGACCAGGAACTGCCCACCCGCCCCATAAATCTGGAGGGTCTCTCCATAGTTCCTAGCGGTTCATTGTGAATGCACTCAGGAGGCCATGAGTTTGCTTCTCTTTATTGTTCTTCAATGATTTATTGGACTTCTGGATTTTCAACTTTCCACTCAGTGTTTTGACCTTGATATTAGAGTGTGCTCTGGGACTTGTTTGATGTGGATTGCCTTCTTGTTACAGCAGAATTTCATGTGGCCTTTGGGCTCCATGGAACTTCATTATGAGTGAATAACTCTTATATTTTATACTGATTCTGGGGTATGACGCAGGTCCTCCAAGGGAAAATCTGGGGGGTTGACGGCAGAGTTGGTGCTGAGGTGTCACCTGTTGCACCCGCTGCTCTGGGGTCCTAATTTGGGATCCTGGGGTGGTTGGTAGTGCAGCAGCATGCTGTATTAGTGCACACACCTAACCCCCCCCCAACTCCAGTCCTGGAGGGCCACAGTGGCTGCTGGTTTTCATTCTAACTGTTTTCTTAATCAGTGACCTGTCTGACAGTTTAAGGTCTCCGTGACCCCTTGAACCCTCAGACCACACGTCAGACACCAGGTAAAATCCAAAGATGAATATTTATTATAATAATAAAGTGCACAAAGCACCACCACTCCACTATACTCAATAACCAATCAATAATCAAATAATAATAACCAATACTCAATCCTCCACTCCCAGATGTCTTGCCACCCTTCCACCCAGCTCAGCTCAACGTCTGGGATTTCCCATCGTCCTTTTATATTCCCTGACCCGGAGGTGTTCCTGTCCAACAATCCCACAAGTCCTTATGACTTCCGGGTCAAGGAAAAAGTCCTTTTCCTCAACCCGGAAGCACGTCGTTTCTTCCTGTCATGTGATCATGACGCACTTCCGGGTTATAGGGCACGTAAGAGTCCTTGAGCCTCCCTGCAGCGTCCTCTGGTGGGCCCCACGGTGTCCAGCAGGGTTGGGAATAAAAACTCCATTATCCATAATTCCCTGCTGGTCTTCGGGGCACTTCCATGCTACAGGGAGGGCTCCATCTAGCAGCCTGGGGGTATTGGCTGGGGCAAATGGCTGGCCATCCCTCATACCTGTTTTTGCTGCTAATTAACTTCTTTTGAATTAATTTTAAATTTACTTGTTTTTTTAAGATTTGTTCCCCTCAATTTCATCATGGTTCCTCTGAATTGCTTCATTTCTTTCCTTAAATGGCACCCAAAAAGACATGAAATGTGAAGTGAGGGAGCCAACAGAAGACCAACTAAGTCAGGGCCTCAGACTCCAACCAATTTCACTCCACCAGTTTCTTAATTAGGCGCCGAGGCTTGTTGTTAATTATACTTGTTCTTTAGTTCCATGGCTTGTTGCTGCTCTCATTGTGTAATAGCAAACTCTTTCCTAAGAGCTCGGTTCAAATGTTTTGTGGAACCTGAGCAGATCAACATTCCTGAGACCTCCACCTTTCTTTATTTCCAGATATTGTATGATGGTCACAGTTTGCTGGTCCTGTTTTGGCTCACTTTGTATCTCGTTATTGTTTAGCTGCTACTTAAGGAAAAATAAACAATTAAGGGGTCTGAGTCTTCAAGAGCAGGTCAAGTAAAATGAATTCAGTAGAAGTTAATTAGCGGCAAAAGCAGGTCACTCATTAAGAAAAGAATTAGAATGAAAACCTGCAGCCACTGCGGCCCTCCAGGACTGGAGTTGGGGACCCCTGCTCTACAAGGCCCTTGGGTGTCTATTCGGGCTTTTTAATGGGATTTCACCCTCTAGTGGTCATTTCTGGAAGTCCTTTGTGACTCCTAGTTCATGACAAATGCAGAATGAATGACTTATACATTAATTACGTATTGTAATTTGGAAGCTCAGTTCACCTGCTGAACAAAAATTGGAACTTAAAATGAAAATAAAGAAGCCAGTAATGCAGTTTACACCATCACTGATACACAAACATTGAATAATTCACAC
Organism: Erpetoichthys calabaricus; assembly: GCF_900747795.2. Taxonomy (NCBI): domain Eukaryota; kingdom Metazoa; phylum Chordata; class Cladistia; order Polypteriformes; family Polypteridae; genus Erpetoichthys; species Erpetoichthys calabaricus. The sequence continues at coordinate 21,171,277 of NC_041410.2, read as the reverse complement.
AAAAGTCCTGCCACATGAGGAGGCTATCCTGGCATGTGTGGCACCTGGAGTGTGCCCTCCTGCCCCCCTGGCAAAACGTGCCCTTTAAAGGATGCCGTTTTTATTCCAGTTTGTGTAGTGTTTCAGTGCAGAGCGGTGGCGGCATGAAATGGCTGGATGAGGGCTTGCACTGTGCTGATGTTTCTTTAATGGTGTGATGTGAATTACTGGTTAGGATTAACAGGCCCAAGTCAAGTAGGTGAAAGTGTGGCATTGCGTAAAGTCACTGCAGCTTTTATCTTCTTCCACCTGTTGCTTGCCCGCTCATACACCATGTAACGGAACAGTGAACATTTTGTGGGGGGCGCGTTCCAGGTGCCACACGTGCCAGGATGACCTCCTCATGTGGCAGCACTGCCTTTTACCTTTAAATGTTGTACTTCTTGAACTGTCATCCTGGGTAAAATCAATCCATTTACAAACAGTAGAGCTAATCCCTCCTGTTCTTAATTCTTCCTCTTGTGATTCTTGCTTTACTTTTCTCACACTCATCACTGCTAAGCATCATGGGTAGAGTCGATGTAGACAGACCATTGTAGATTTTATTCAGCATCGAGAGAAAGTTGTGGCAAACCAAATAAAGCTGCTGAATATCTCAAGAATTTACCATTTGTCTTGATTATCAGATCAAATTGAAGATTTCGTATTTTGCCCAGCCTTGCTTTCACAGTTTGCTAGTTTTACTTTGCCCAACAGTCTAACCTTTGACAGTCATGGCAGGGTCCTTGAATTGCTTGTTAACGCCATCTCTCTCTTCTTCTTTTTTGCAGATTAAGTTTGACAGTGACGGTGTGTGTGTGTGCTGTGAGATGCAGCATCAGAGCTCGGGCTGCAGCAACCTCGGAGAGACCCTCAAGCTGAACCCACTGAGAGAATGCAACACCGTCAGGCTGCGGCTCAAGGTGGGCACCGGCGACATGAATCCTGAGCCCTCGTCTCTTAAGGCGGGGACTTCCACCCTGGCGCTACGCATTGACGAGAGTGCTGCTCACTTGATCTGTGGTCATTTTCAAAGCTGTCATTTGGGATGTCACACTTTCTCCGTTTCACTCCGTTACGTCATTTTCAGTTTTCGGTGTGTGGGATAACCTGAAGTGCATGTTGTTTTACTGCTCGAAAAGAAGTTAAAACGAGCTCTTTTATGAAAATTATAAAGGAAACACGTTAGGCAGGTATGGTCACGCTCCAGGTACAACACGTCTTAAAGTGTTGCTTCTCCCACTCATTCATTGGTCAAAAGTCCTGTCAATTCAAATGCACAGTATTATGGGAATTCATTTTTCCTGTTTATGATGTACACTGAATTTTCTGGAAGTAACTATTTATAATATTTTAGCAAAAATGAATGTGTTTTTGCACATTTTGAAAATAAGACTAGATAACAGACATGCAGATTATGCAACACAAGTAACGTGAGAATTTCTGTCTTTTTTCCATGGATATTTAATGCATCATCTGCTATTGTACAGCGCTGGTCACCATTAGGCTCTCTTATATCTTTAACTTTTTTCTCTGGTTCTGTATGAAATAAATATGAGTGGAGTGTCTCTTTAATATAAAGAAGAGAGCTTAGCAAGCAAAAAAAAGTCCTGATACAAAATCCAAAGCCCCAAATCCACAGAACATTTACTTAAAATAACTAAAATAAACCAAAATGGAAGACGGAAACACATGTAGAAGAGGTAATGCCACCGCACCATAGCCCTGGACAGAAGGGGGCCGTGCACAGACGTAACTGCAGCCCAACTGATCACAAGAGCTGAGACCCCAACATGCCGATCAGTTTGGACTTTTACAGGCCAAAGGCATGACGAGGGTAAGGGACAGGGCAAGATCTCAAGGACAAGAAGAAAACGAAAACCAAATAATAACGGGGAGCATCGATAATACGAACAAACGAGTGAAAAAAAAAATAACAAAAGTAACAGGAAGAGAGAAATGTCAGCCTAACACTGACCTGGATGAACGGCGTCTGGAGTAGAGCCCCCCACTTAACATTGAGCTCCAGCGTCATCCATTTTAGGTCCTTTAAGTGATTAGACCTCCACACAGTTACTTTGCTGGGGAAACCCTTCTTGAAAGATTGTCCATTTTGGTTGACTGCTTGCCACAGATTATTAATTGGCTCTGTAATTAATAACTGCTAAGAAAGACTGAGGTTCTAATTGCTGCTCCCCCACAGCCTTCACTCTGAGATTAGTCTCAAGATGGCCTCTGTCTCTCCAGTTGCCAAGTCGAATTTACGTAATCTGGGTTTATTTTCAATCAGTCGTTAAGCCTAAACTCACATGTCAAGTCTGTTAGCCGCTCCTGTTTCTTTCATTTAGGAGACCTTTCTAAATCGAGGACGGTTGTCTCAAGACCAGAATTGGAGATGCTTCTACTTTTATTTCCTCACGTCCTGACTGTTGTAATGCTCTGCAGACCACTCTGAATAAATTCCCCCTTTCTTGGCTACAGTTAGTCCAAAATGCAGCTGTAAGAAGATCATGGGTTCCCAGTGTGGTAGCACTTTGTGTAGTGCTGTATAAATGTAATGAAGTATTATTTTCAGTCGGAGGACGCATATCACTCCAATCTTATATGCTTTGCACTGGCTTCTGGTTTATCATAGAATTCACTTTAACATTTTGGTGCTTAGCTATAGAGCTTTCTGAGGAGAAGCCCCTGAGTATCTCACTGGCGTCCTGCACCGCCATGGTGGGCACTCGGGTGTGGGCAACAGGGTTTCTTAGTCATCCCGCGTACCTGACTCAAGCTCTGTGGGCATGGTGTGCATTCAGTCCATTGTGCCAAGGCTCTGGAGTGGTCTTCACGGCTTATTAAGACATTTTTGTTGAACACAGCTGAGTAGTCTCTTCTTGGACTTTTAGTTTATTTTTAGTTTTGTTCTTGTTATTTTATTTTATCTCTTCGTTTTTATTTTCCTTGTTTTGTCATGTTTGGGTAGCACTGTTATGTGTTTTATTGTTGTACATTCAAGTCTGTGAAAGGTGCTTTATAAATAAATTTTATTTACTTACGTACTTCTTCTGTGGTGGCCTGGTGCCCTGCCCGGGGTTTGTTCCTGCCTTGCGCTCTGTGTTGGCTGGCATTGGCTCCAGCAGACCCCCGTGACCCTGTGTTAGGATATAGCGGGTTGGACAATGACTGACTGACTTACTTCTTGAGATGCGGGACACAGGTGTACTTCAGCACTGTGATGTCAGTTTGTGATCGTCCCCCTGACCAGAGTCATGTGACCACTCTTACGTCCTCCCTCACCTTTCACGCTCTTCTTTGTACCCTGATTGGCTTGTCAAGGAGCACTAAGTGAAGGGCCGATTTTGTTGGCGTGCAGATGCTGCAGTTGTTAGGTTTACATAGCAAGCTGAAAACTTTGAACGTTTATTTTTTTTGGCATTATTTATGTTACTTCAGCTCCATGATTGATTTTATTTTGATTTTAATAATTAAAATGGCAGTCTTTTAAAATGCATTCTTCTGTACATATCCAGTAGGCATTTTAATTATTCAGTTTAAAAAAAGCTGCTGATGAGAAGTGTGCGTGTTCCGTGAAGGTGAGAAGAAAACTCTAACACACTTCTTTTTATAACCCTTTAAGAGATTTGTATTTTTGGAACAGCATGGAAAGCTCTTGATATGGGAAGACAAGCGCTAAGTTAAAAGATAAAAATCCATTTCTGTGTTACAACAATAGGATAGAAACAGACGCGTTTTTAACATATAGAGGAAGTTTTATATTTCTATGAAAAAATAGACAATTAGAGAAACCTTTTAACGTATTCAAATTAGTAATATGCAATTATATTAGAAGAAGAAAAGCAAAGCAGTAACTGCCAGCACCTTTTATTACGATTATGTTTATGATGCATGTGTAGCCCTGATTTTGTGAAAGTACTGAAGATTGTGTTCATTATTTGTGTTTGTTCTGCCCTATTTTTGCGATTATTATAATTGGAATAGTGATATTTTTTTAACTGTTTGTTTTTTCTCAGAATTGTGCCTCTAGGAAGTACCACCTTGGTAGAGCAGCACCACCAGTTTGACGTTGTTTTGTCTTGGTAGAGCTCTTTATTACTCTCCTTTCCCCTTTTGTATTATTAATACAGTATGTAGCCTTTGTCAGAATGCCTCAAATCCCACAGACTTACTGCTGTTTATAAGGTGTTGTAGTCTATAACTTCTCCCCACCTTCCCTTCTACATCTGTAACCTCAGGCAATTACATAGAGTAAAAGACAAGCAGGAGTTAAGTTACACTTTAAATAATGTATTATTGATAATATTCATAAAAAAACAGTAAGCAAAGTACAAGTGAATATTGGCAACCATACAACCTGATAAGCGCTGATGTGTAGTTTGAGATAGCACACAGACTTGTTGGTTACTTAAATGTCTCTAGTTAAGTCATCATTTTTACTCAGTTTTCTTCAGAACAGGCCGCATGCTTGTCTCAATATGGCTTCTGAGTTGTACTTCTCAGTGTGGTCTTCTTTTCAGTCCATGATCTGTGAGATGCTCCTTCACCAGATGGTATGAGAGAGAGATAGGGAGGGGTAAAGCAACCGAATTTATACATTCTTTGTCCAAATCCTTACACCAATAGGGCGTCATGCTACAGAATGACCTCTGATTCCCACCAGTCCCAAACAGCCATATTTCAGAACAATGGGGGCACACAATAACTTTCACACCTGCCCCCAAAACCATTTGTTGAGCTGATGCTTCCCAGCTCGGTAGATTGGCTTTCCTGTGGGGGATGATTGAGAGAGTCCTGTAGGGAATCGATTGCCAAACTGGTTTTAGGCACTTCCCCAAACCCTGTTGTAAAATTACAAAGACTCAGTCCTAAAAGGGGATTGGGGGGGGGTTCTTAACCATCAAGCGATTGCTGTTCTTATCAATGATAAACATTAGTTTATAAGTTACAAATAAAGACATACAAAATATTTATCAGCTTTATCAACTCAGTCACTCATGTGAAATTTCCCACAGCACCTGGATGCGCCATTAACTTGGCCACCACCATCACAAATGGGAGGAATAAACAGAAAGTGTGAGGGGGGGCCAAAGTAAGGGGGGTCATTAGTGCCAAAATGAAACACAATCCAGCATGTTAACTACACTGCAATGCAATATATATATTGTGGCACCCGGACGGGGCTCACGCTCGGCCGGGATGCCCAGGAAGACAGGAGGAGGGCTCATTCCTCCTCCAGACCGCGAGGGGGCGTCTGCCCTGGTTGTCAATGAGGGGTCTGGGCCTCCTAAAATCCACCACCAGCTCTTTGGTTTTGCTGGTGTTCAGGTGTAGGTGGTTTGAGTCGCACCATTTAACAAAGTCATTGATTAAGTTCCTATACTCCTCCTCCTGCCCACACCTGATGCAGCCCACGATAGCAGTGTCATCAGCGAACTTTTGCACGTGGCAGGACTCCAAGTTGTATTGGAAGTCCGATGTATATAGGCTGAACAGGACCGGAGAAAGTACAGTCCCCTGTGGCGCTCCTGTGTTGCTGACCACAATGTCAGACGTGCAGTTCCCAAGATGCACATACTGAGGTCTGTCTTTAAGATAGTCCACGATCCATGCCACTAGGAATGAATCTAATCCCATCTCTGTCAGCTTGTCCCTAAGGAGCAGAGGTTGGATGGTGTTGAAGGCGCTAGAGAAGTCTAGAAACATAATTCTTACAGCACCACTGCCTCTGTCCAAGTGAGAGAGGGATCGGTGTAGCATGTAGATGATGGCATCCTCCGCTCCCACCTTCTCCTGATATGCAAACTGCAGAGGGTCAAGGGCGTGTTGAACCTGTGGCCTAAGGTGGTGAAGCAGCAGCCTCTCCATGGTCTTCATCTCATGTGATGTCAGAGCAACAGGCCGAAAATCATTCAGCTCACTAGGACGTGATACCTTTGGGACTGGGGTGATACAAGATGTTTTCCAAAGCCTCGGGACTCTCCCCTGTTCCAGGCTCAGGTTGAAGATGCACTGTAGAGGACCCCCCAACTCCGATGCACAGACCTTCAGCAGTGGCCACCGCCAGGGGGCACCCCGATGCCTTGGGGACCCTGGACCCCAGAGCTTCTGCCACACCCGGAAGTGCTGGGGGGAAGAAAAGAGGGGACACCCGAAGTGCTTCCGGGTATGCAGCCGGCACTTCCGCCACACTGGGGAGTACCGGTGGAAGATTGCCAGGGAGCACCTGAAGCACATCTGGGTGCGTATAAAAGGCATGAAGAAGGCATTGTTGTGTGGCCAGGACTTTGGGGTTTATGAGCACAAGAACTTTGTACATAGTGTAAATAAACGTGTGTTGGGTGACATGAGCGTGTCTGCCTGTCTGTGTCCAAGCCAGTCTCCACAATATATATATATATATATATATATATATATATATATATATATATATATATATATATATATATATATATATATATATATATATATGTGTACATGGTGCATTTCATTTGCCATGGTTTTATCGTGTCATGCTTAAAAACATATTAACTAAATGGTTGATGGCGTTTCCCTGCAACACACCATTTACACCAGTACCAAAGTGTATTGCCTGTTAATTCTTGCCCATAGATCGAATATCATAACTAAAAACAAAGCGAGTGTATTACAATTCACTTAGCGACTGCTTGGAGTGTATTGCATTTCGATTTAAGACCAGGCATTAATCGTGCCAAAACTGAATATAATCAAATGACCAATTAGTGTGAAGAGGTGGGGCAAGGGGGTGTCAACAGTTGGGGAAAGGAGCGGTCCACTTCTTATATCATGATGTTCAATTCTTCTTCTGATAGTCCTGACCAAGTTGAACAATTCTCAGTCCAGTCGTCCCCATCTGCTGGTATTTACAGACCACGTTTAGGGGGATATAGCAGGCAGTGTGGTGTAGAGGGTAAGGCTTTGGACTTTAAGCCCTGAGGTTGTGGGGTCCAATCTCACTACCGACACTGTGTGACCCTGAGCAAGTCACTTGATCTGCCAGTACTCCAACTGGAAAACCAAAAGAAATATAACTAATTGAATCATAAATGAATAAAGGCGTCAGCCAAATAAGTAAATGGAATATTGGTGTACAGATGTCCTGGTTGATGATCTACATAGTCGTGTGCTGCAGCTTTTGAATGCGTTGTAAGGATGTTGTTGCTGCTGCTGCTGCTTCTTTCCAGCAGCCTGTCGACATGGCAGAGAGTGAAGTTGTTGCTTACATCGCCAGCTTTCAGCTGTTCAATGAGATCCCCTGCCTCCCCATTCCCCGTCTTCAGTGAACACACTCATGGTGGCAACACCTCTTAGCCCAACATGTTGATGTCCCTTTGCTCCAGCTCTTGATGCTGATTGGTCATTTGATTACATTCAGTTTTAAGGTGTGATCTTGAATGGAAAAGCAATACACTTGGAGCAGCGGCTAAGTGAACTGCAACTTCTTGCTTTGCATTTAGTTATGACATGCGATATCTGGACATGAAATGAAATGCAGTACACTTTTTTAAGACATTTTAAACTGACACGAAAATTGTGTGTTTCATTGAAAAGCAGTTGAGCATTTGACTGATATGTTTTAAGTAGAACACAGCAAAATGTGTTGAATAGTTAATATGCTGGACTGCACTTTATCTTGGCACAAATAATCTTCCATACAAATGAGGGATAAAAGGTATAGATTGTAATTTACACGCGTGCAGCAGAGTATACCAGAGAACCTTGATTCACCTAATGCGTTTATCCTCACTTGAAATAAAGCAACAGTCAGGATAATTCTATAGTGGAGGGCGAATCACGTGAGACACGCCTGACATTTAAAGATGCGTCTTTAGCCCTGCCCGCCACTGCCTAGTGTGCCAAGGTGAGTGAACGTGAAAGGGAGCTTTCAGACCATCAGTGGAGAGGTGGAGCCCCCCAGTGTTTCATTTACAACACGACCAAAAATTGTCACAAATGATTAATTGCCTGCTTTCCTCCAAGATTTATTCTTAACATTTGGAAAAGTAATCCTGGGCCTGTTAATGACAAATTGGCAAGCAATCTGGCTTTTTATTACTACCAATTCATATTCATTTTATGAACGCTGTCGCCCGTCCATCTTTTGGCCAAGATCAGTCCCTGAAGATAAAGAATATTATCTCATTTGAATTTTTTTTTTTTATTAGCCATATAAATTCTTGTCCCACATAAATCTGTAAAACATATAAGTGATCTTTATAGTGCCGCTTCTAGATTTGTCACCTAATTGTGGCCATAAACTCTTATGAGGTGGCCACATTTCTTTCTTCCCATCAAGGCCTATAAAATGCATATTACTTCAGATTAATACACTCTGGTTGGGAGACATTCGCGGTTGCAGCGTTGCGTCCGATTTTACAGGTTGTGCTGTGCCCAGCTCCACGGGGGGCTCTTCTTTACTCACAATTTACTGCCTCACTTTCTATAGGCATTAATGTCGTAGTGTGTAGACGGACCTGTGATGCCAGCAGGGCTCTTGTGCGGGTCCACTGATGGCTCTGGTGTTCTTCAGGTGGGTCAGAAGTTAAACTTGGCTCAAGTTGGTCGCCATTTGCTCAAGGCCTCAGAGACTCAGGGAGTCACTTTTTAGTGCAATTCAGTGTATTCTTCTATAATGTCGATCACTTGGCACAGGGTGGGCTCACAACTCAGTGACAGAATTAATAAAACATTTTTATAGTAATAACTAGCTGTTCCCTGTGGCTCCGCCCACGTAGTAGTGAAACAGGACAAACTTTAAAAATTAATAAACAAACAGGTATCGCTAGCTAAATGGAGGCAAGGTCTGCTGCAAAACATGGAATGAGGTAGAGCGACTCGAATGGAGGCTGGCGCGTGAGTGAGGAGGGCACTGGCTCCCTACTCCTGACATCATATATATATATTGTGAAGCCTGTGGCACCTACAGCACCCCAACCCAACACAGACAGGCAGGACACGGGGTCATCACAAAACACACCTTTATTTCTCTTCACAATATACAAACAAGGGCAACAATGCTCGCACAGTCCTTCCGGCTCCAGTCCTCCACACAGGCTTTGTCCTTCTTCCTTCCAACTCTGGCCCTTGAATACTGGCCCCCTTTAATAGGACACCCGGAAGGACTCCAGGTGTCTAATGACCTTCTGGTGTGGTGGTAGTGCTGCCAAATGGGGCCTAGCAAACATCCAGGTGTTCCCTGGTGGTGGCCATAGATCCCAGCTGGGTTGAGCTTCCATGCTAAAAACCTGTGGCTCTGCTGCAAGCCAAGGGGGCTGCCCTCTATCAGTCGAGGGAAGAGAATGTCCTGAAAGAGCTCTCTCCCCTGGTACTTTCATTGTCATGGCTTCCCGGCTAAGGGCCCTGCTACAATATATACAGTCATATGAAAAAGTGTGGGAACTCTTCTTAATTCTGAGATTTTTGTTTCTCATTGGCTGAGCTTTCAAAGTAGCAACTTCCTTTTAATATATGACATGCCTTATGGAGACAGTAGGATATCAGCAGTGATGTTAAGTTTATTGGATTAACAGTAAATATACAATATGCATCATAACAAAATTAGACAGGTGCATAAATTTGGGCCCCCAACAAAGATATGACATCAATACTTAGTTGAGCCTCGTTTTGCAAATATAACAGCCTCTAGACGCTGTCCTCCTATAGCCTTTGATGAGGGTCTGGATTCTGGATGGAGGTATTGTTGACCATTCTTCCTTACAAAATCTCTCCAGTTCAGTTAAATTTGATGGCTGCCGAGCTTCGACAGCCTGCTTCAAATCATCCCATAGATTTTCGATGATATTCAAGTCAGGGGACTGTGACGGCCATTCCAGAACATTGTAATTCTCCCTCTGCATGAATGTCTTTGTAGATTTCGAACTGTGTTTTGGGTCATTGTCTTGTTGGAATATCCAACCCCTGCATAACTTCAACTTTGTGACTGATGCTTGAACATTATCCTGAAGAATCTGTTGATATTGGGTTGAATTCATCCGACCCTCGACTTTAACAAGGGCCCCAGTCCCTGAACTAGCCACACAGCCCCACAGCATGATGGAACCTCCACCAAATTTGACAGTAGGTAGCAGGTGTTTTTCTTGGAATGTGGTGTTCTTCTTCCGCCATGCAAAGCACTTTTTGTTATGACCAAATAACTCAATTTTTGTCTCATCAGTCCAAAGCACTTTGTTCCAGAATGAATCTGGCTTGTCTAAATGAGCATTTGCATACAACAAGCGACTCTGTTTGTGGTGTGAGTGCAGAAAGGGCTTCTTTCTCATCACCCTGCCATACAGATGTGCCTTGTGCAAATTGCGCTGAATTGTAGAATGATATACAGATACACCATCTGCAGCAAGATGTTCTTGCAGGTCTTTGGAGGTGATCTGTGGGTTGTCTGTAACCATTCTCACAATCCTGCCCATATGCCGCTCCTGTATTTTTCATGGCCTGCCAGACCTGCTGGGTTTAACAGCAACTGTGCCTGTGGCCTTCCATTTCCTGATTCCATTCCTTAAAGTTGAAACTGACAGTTTAAACCTCTGAGATAGCTTTTTGTAGCCTTCCCCTAAACCGTGAGACTCAACAATCTTTGTTTTCAGATCTTTTGAGAGTTGCTTTGAGGATCCCATGCTGTCACTCTTCAGAGGAGAGTCAAAGGGAAGCACAACTTGTAATTGACCACCTTAAATACCTTTTCCCATGATTAGACACACCTGTCTATGAAGTTCAAGGCTTAATGAGCTAATCCAACCAATTTGGTGTTGCAAGTAATCAGCATTGAGCAGTGACATTCATTCAAATCAGCAAAATTACAAGGGGACCCACATTTGTGCACAGCCAGTTTTTTCACATTTGATTTAATTTCATACAACTAAATACTGCTTCACTAAAAATCTTTGTTCGGAAAACACCGCAGTACTCAGATGTTCCTAGGAAATGAAAGACATACCAGTGTTGTCTTTTTTGTTGAAAGTAGAGTCAATTATTATGCAAGCTGAGAGGGGCTCCCAAACATTTTCATATGACTGTATATATGTATATACTGTATATGTAATGGGCTATAAACCAGTGTTTTAAAGAAAAGGCAGAATTTCTGGAAAATTCTGCTACAGGTTATTGTTGATGGCTATCTACAGGACACAAATATTTACCTGTCTTGCTAAAGAGTCACCTGCTTTGAATAGTCAGACTGCTTTGATTTAGTATCTTATCTACACACAATGTGGGGATACAGAACTGTCTGCTTCCTTGGAAAATTAAGTGAGTTCTGGGGACATTGGTTTCTAATCAAGTACTCAAAGTAAATGTGTTTACACTATTTGTTATACAGAGTAAATTGGCTTGCACCATTGTTTTCACTGATTACCATGTTCATCTATGCAGAAATTGAAGCATATATATATTTCTGGGAAAAGGAGAATAAAAGTAGAAGAGAACAGAGAAGTATGGTATGAGACTCTGGACTGCTGTCTGTTTCTTTTATGCTTTACACCGTATTGCTGTGGCTACACCCTGTAGCAACAGTGACTTGTACCTGGCCCAGGTTCCCCTAGGCCTGAGGTCGGTAACATATATATAGTAAAGAAATCACAAGAAAAAAAAGGAAATCAGTGAAAAATTGAATCAGGATAAAGTGATCCCTCGCTATATCGCGCTTCGCCTTTCGCAGCTTCACTCCATCGCGGATTTTATATGTAAGCATATTTAAATATATATCGCGGATTTTTTGCTGGTTCGCGGATTTCTGCGGACAATGGGTCTTTTAATTTCTGGTACATGCTTCCTCAGTTGGTTTGCCCAGTTGATTTCATACAAGGGACGCTATTGGCAGATGGCTGAGAAGCTACCCAACTTACTTTTCTCTCTTTCTTGCGCTGACTTTCTCTGATCCTGACGTAGGGGGATTGAGCAGGGGAGCTGTTTGCACACCTAGACGATACGGACGCTCGTCTAAAAATGCTGAAAGATTATCTTCACGTTGCTATCTTTTGTGCAGCTGCTTCCTGAAGCGACATGCTGCACGGTGCTTCGCATACTTAAAAGCTCAAAGGGCACATATTGATTTTTGACTGAAAAACAAACTCTGGCTCTCTCTCTCTCTCCCTGCTCCTGACGGAGGGGGTGTGAGCTGCCGCCTTCAACAGCTTTGTGCCGCGGTGCTTCGCATACTTAAAAGCCAAACAGACATATTGATTTGTTTGCTTTCCTCTCTGTTTCTGACATTCAGTGCTCCTGACACGCACTCCTTTGAAGAGGAAGATATGTTTGCATTGTTTTAATTGTGAGACAGAACTGTCATCTCTGTCTTGTCATGGAGCACAGTTTAAACTTTTGAAAAAGAGACAAATGTTTGTTTGCAGTGTTTGAATAACGTTCCTGTCTCTCTACAACCTCCTGTGTTTCTGCGCAAATCTGTGACCCAAGCATGACAATATAAAAATAACCATATAAACATATGGTTTCTACTTCGCGGATTTTCTTATTTCGCGGGTGGGTCTGGAACGTAATGTCTGTAATGTCTTTTCAAACCAAGCTCAATATAGAACTGTTTACCAGAGGACAAAATGGCATTTATATAAATGAGGAAGTGAGGTCAGCAGAGCCGGGATTGGAGGTGAGGTTGTCAGGTGGGACTTCCTTGTGAAGGTCAGCAGAGGAGGAAAGAGAGAAAGTGTCATCTGACAGTGCCAACCCCAATCCCCCAAGTCTGGCAGATTATTTGATTTTGTAAACTGTCTCCTAATTGTGTGTGTACATGACTATATACACACACACACACACACATATACACACACACACACACACACACACAAACCAGGGTGACTTGGCAGTCCCAGTCACAATGATGTGTTATGCAGGTGTATTGCTGTTGGTATAAAGGAGCTCCCGTGGTGTTTCTTGACACACTTCTGCTGAATGATTCGTTGGCTGAAAGTCCTCAGTATTAGTGTCATGGAGATGATGTGCAGCATTGTTCATAATGGCATTCAGTTTTGTTTTAATTCCCTCCTTCTCTACGACCACCAGGGGGTCCAGAGTGTGTGCTATAACTATGCCTGCCCTTTTAATTAGCTTGTTGATTCGGTGGGCCTCTCTTGAAGTGATGTGACCAGCTCACCACACCACACTGGCCACCACTGAGTTGTCATGGCTTGGTTTATGCTCAGCTGTGGTCCCTTCTCTACGCAGGTGTCTGCCTTTCCTGGTCTCGTCCAATGAATTAAACTGATTACAGGTGGTCTCCAAACATGGTGTAGAAACATCTCAGTGATGATCAATAGAATGCGATGGACCTGCGACTGATTTCAAGTGTTATTGGAAAGGCTCTGCATATTTGTGTCAATGTGATAGTCCACTTTTTTATTTTTATTACATTTGCAAAATTTCCTAAAACCTTGTTTTTGCTTTGTCTTTCTGGGGTATTAAGTGTTGCTTAATGAGGGAAAAAATGAGCTTAAATGATTTGACCCCAACCCAAGATTGGTATAACAATCGTGAAAAAAGCAAAGGGGTCTGAAAACTTTCTAAAAGCGCCGTACATCGTATTTGTTGTGAGAGGGAGCCCAAGTTGAAAAGAGATGAACATCGAATGAGTTGAAGGCAGGGCAAGTGGCAGACGAGGCCCACAGATCAGCAGAGCCCATGCTTAAGTAAAGGTAGCCTAGCAGAATAGTCCCGTAAGGAAGCACTAGCTGGTATCCTGCAAATGGCTTTCCAGAGGAGGTGGTCTAAAGGGAGCGGGTGTGGGGCACAGCTATGACACCCAGGCCTAAGCTGGCAGTGTCATACTGGGCCTCTGGCCAAAGCTGTATCAGTGCTATGGCCGTAGTAATGTCTGTGGCCAGCAGGAGGCAGCAGCGTATGCTTAGTAAGTCACTTTAGAGATAGGAGTTCCATCGAGGTCCGCACTTTCTGCTGGGGAGACGGACCCACCAGGGATGTTAAGAGCGTCACAGTGGGTCGTAAAGGCGGTCTGTGAGTGGGGTGTTTTTCCACAGACTAGTGGACGTGCCATGGTAAGATAGACAGCCATTTGGTGCTTTCTTCATTCCCTTTGTTCATCCCTCCAATGTTGCTTGAGATAATAAGCCTTAGTTTTGTTTGCAGATGTCAAACTTTTCAAAGTGTAGTTGGCATCAGCTTAGGGTGAAGACCCTGTGAAACGAGCATAATGAAGGGGTGGCAGGACAGCATATCTGGAAGCGAGAGGGAGCTGAAGCCGACTCTCACCAGTCAGAGTGACAGTTTCTCCTGCGTTTTTCGCAGTGCTGCCTTTTCATCCAGAAGTATCCTGCTACAGATAAAGCGGCCATGCTGCCGCGGCTGCCTGAGTCACAGGGTGATGGGCCTGTTAGAGTTCAGTGACAGCCATCTGTGGCTTTTCATTTTGGACCCTCATTACCAGGGTGCTGAGACCTTAGACAACAGTCAGCCAAGCCCCAGTATGATCAGCCAGTCATTTCCATTCAGTCCTTGTCTGTGGGTCACAGCTGCAGGCCAGCATGTCTGCCATGTTGCCCAGTCTCATATGTATGCTAATCTTGTGTAACGTCTGCAGACTTTTAATCTGTCTGGCATGAAGGCCTTGAGCTGCTGGTTCTGGTCAGGGCTAGGTGGCTCTGTGGCACTCATCTCCATCTACCATGTCCAAGAGTCAAAATAAGTCAACAAATAAAGGACTTCATGCCGCCCCAAATGAGATTAAGAGAATTGGCAGACGCCGTGCAGTTTGTCATCCACACCACATGTCATTAGGAGAGCACTTTGATCGAGACCACTGGGCTGATTCAGTGAAATTTGTCTTGCCAAAGTTGCACAGTTCATGTTCAGGCCTGTGTTCGTGGTGTCCTGTCTGTTCTGCTGAGGAACGTTTTGATAATATAAAGACAGGCCCGTAAGATGGGCTGAAAGTGGTCTGAATGTGCCGCTTCTCTGGGCTGCCCATTTTGAACACCTTCAGCTAATGTGGACTGTGACAGAGAAGGGGGTTACAGAACATCTGCTGAGCCGTCTGCCATGCTGAAGGCAGGAGGCCATGTCTGTTCTAAACTGTTTAAGGCTTGATGCCAGCAGAAGTCGTATCCCAGTTTGTTGTACTTGAGGACAGGAAGACCTGAGAGAAGTGTGTGGAGTGTCACCAGACCACATGTGAGGGGCTCGGGGAGATTAGTGATGTCTGAGGCCAGTCTCAGGCCTGTTGGGGTAACCACTGCTGTGCACCAGTGCTCTGCACCTGAGGCCCCAGGAGACACCAAACACACTCCATGGCATCTCATGGGCACCATGAAAATGAGGAGCCCTGCCAACTTTATGGGTGTATTGGGTCATTAGTACCAGATGTGCAGAGTACAGCGAAACTCTTACTTGCAGGTGCTAAGTTTAGAACTACATGCTGTTGCTGGAGATACGCATTTCTTTATTTGCTTTTCTTTAACCATTTTTAAATTTAATTTGTATGTTTGGAACGTTTTGTTTTATTGACCAGGATTAATTTGTCTCATGATTGGGAGTTATTCATCACATGACCATGATTGTCACACCTCTGACCTCATCGGACTTCTGGTATCATATGACCAGTTGCATGTGACCAGGAGTAATTTGTCTCATGATTGGGAGTTATTCATCACATGACCATGATTGTCACACCTCTAACCTGATTGGACTTCTGGTATCACATGACCAGTTGCATGTCACGTCACCGGGAATACTTCTTCTCATAATTGGGAGTTGCATGTCATGTGACCAGGAGTAATACTTCTCATTATTGGGAGTTATGCATCACGTGACTGCGATTGTCACACTTCTGACCTCATCGAACCTCTGGTATCACATAACCAATTACATGTCACACGACCGGGAGAAATTCTTCTCATGATTGGGAGTTGTGTGTCACATGACCGTGTAACACTTTGGACTTCATCAGACTTCTGGTATAAATATGTCTGCAATTTCAATTATAAACATCCTTCAGTTGGAATAAATTAACAAAAAACATCGGGTCTCTTAGCATTAGTGAGTTTGTATCTCTCTAAGCAGGTAAAGCGCCAGGTTCGGTTTACACTTCCTGAGTCCCTTCTTTGCCTTAGACTTTGTTTCTTGGTGTGTCCTTTTGGTTTGGTTGTCTGTGCCGTCTCTTTGATTCCCCGGTTTTCTGACTTTAGCCTGGCACTGGCTACGATTTCTGGTTCACATTTAAATCTCTCACTCTTTTGACTTCTCTCAATACTCCCTGGTCTCACAACACTAATCAGCATGTAACACATCACCATCACCATGATTACTAAGTGTGACTGTCTTACCTCAAAACCTCTTCCTACAACGCCATCAACATACTGCAGGATGAATCTGTGGGCCTGAGGGGTTTTCCCTTCATCCTGGTCTGGCCATCAACATGAATTCACATGTGCTGCTGTTTATAATGAAGGATATTTCTTTGAAAGACAAGAAAAACACAGGGCGAGCAAGTCCTAATACATGATCCAAACATAATCCACAGAAACAGAAGCAAAAGTCCAGAAACCAAATAAATGAATATGTCACAGATGGCCTGGGAATGCCTTGATATCCCAGAATATGAATTGGCAAGTGTGACTGGGAAAAGAGACAGATGGGCCTTATTGCTAAGGCTGCTGCCCCCAAGACCAAGTGGTGGAAAATGAAAACAATAAATCAACGCTTACCATAAATGCACTCTTAGACCGTCAATGAACCACTGAAGAGGCCGGTCATTATACCATCATACCCGAAAATAATACCAGGTCTTATATAAATGTTTGCTCCAAAACATGCACTAGGGCTTATTTTCAGGGGATATCTGATATTTATTTATGTACAACAATATGCATTCATACAAATGCAGTCATGTCATCTTCTTTTGGAATATCGTCATAACTCTCCACATTCAAACCCTGAATTCCAGCCTGAATTTCTTGCTACTCCAGCTGCTTTTAGGATCGTCCATGATCGATCTGCGTGCTTCGATGTTTGATGAATGGTTTGATGTGGTGAAGCAAAATGCCGGCATACACATACATTTGATATTCAAGCATCGCATATTCCCCAAAGTAATGACGCAATACATTTTAAAAGTCTCACATACCATCTTCTGTGCCGTCTTTTTTTTTTGTACCTTCACAACAGCATCAGAATGTACGGCGGCATATTTGAGCCACAGAGGAAAAAAATAAGGACATAATGAAAATGTCTTTTTTGTGATTAAAGTTGAAATTTCAGCTTTAAACTCAAAATGTCCTCTTTAATCCCGTAGTTTGCTTTGTCTTTAAAGCAGACCGTCATAAGCGTCATCTTAAAACTGACCCAGTTGTTAATCGCTATGTGCTTCTGGGGCTTCATCCTGACCTGACAGCAGCGGCAAGCAGCAATACATCGCCACACAGAACACGTTACATTTATGATATTCCAGCTCTCTGCACATTTAGAATTCCTAGATTTATACTTGATGTCACTTTCATGATGAAATACATTATACATATGTATGTTACATTTTACAGATAAATCGTTAACTTTGTTTAAATAATGAATACTGTTAATAGTTACACATATGGGGGTGGCATGGTGGCAGAGTGGTAGCGCTGCTGTCTTGCAGGGAGTCACGACCCTTGTGATCAAATTCCAAGCCACTAACAGAATTGTAGGATGGCGCCAGTGCTCGTGGTCAGCCAATCAGCATAATTCCTTACCCAAGCCCCACCCAATAACAGTTCCTGGTTGAACGAAAAGTAGGAGCTAAAACACAAAAACAGCCCGAATTCCTGCAATGGGAGTGCTACAGAAGTCCCTGAGTTTCTAAGAAGTCCTTGCTTCCTCAAAAAAGTTCCTGTGGTGGGACAGTACCTAATGTTACCCCTTGAAGGGCTGTTTCCTGTTTCCACCATAATGAATCGCTCACCAGATTCACACGGAGTGCACTTAGCCTGATCATCACGGTCAACTTCTCAAAGGGGTCGTCCTCTGTTGTTAGCTGACAGTTGATTCTTCATGGTCGGGTTCACTATTTTGGTTCAAGAGGGCCTTCTATGAGCTTTCATTCCGGCCAGTCTCTTAATTAGATATTTCTGCTAATGCAGCATAATGATAATTAACGATGTCTCACAAATGAGAAAGGAGCCAACATCATATGCTCATTTACATCCGAGTGCTTTCATCTTGAAGTTTGTTTTAATAAAATTATAACAAAGAAACAAGAAAGGAAAGAGTTCATTATTGAGAATTAATACCGACGTCCAGTTTACAAAATCACAGGGCAACAGTCTTGGGGTTGAGGAAATTTGATCACAGAAGAACGAGCTGAAGTGGCTTGTTAATGGAAAATGATCACAACAGGTGACAGTCAGTGACGTTAATCTGACTACTCGTGAAACAGCAAAAACCGATAAGAGTCGAGCTGCGGACCTTCAGAGCTCCACTGTCCCTGTACGTTATATTTCAGTGATGTTACACGATATGCCTGGCTACACGATAGTTAAGATTAGGATTGTGGGAGAAGTTATCTCACTCAAGGTAAATAATACCCCAAGTAGCCCTGCCTCTTCTGATCAGATGTCCCCCAGAAGGAGTGGTCGCTTTTGGGAACCTGACCCTTTATATGAAGGATGTCCCCGACCTGACAGAGCCTTTTCAGTATAGAAGCTGTGCATTGGCCTTTTTTGTTGTTGTTGTTGTTGCACCACCAAGCGGCTATTTAAGTTCTGCTTTTTGGACTCTAACATTAATCTGGGTGGCCCGGTTGGTCGTCAAACTATTCCTGAAGACTCCCCCGCTTGTTTGTCCCCTGACAATGTCATTGGAGAAATTAAATGTGTCCCATATATTTAAGGTATCCATGCATTGATTTTCTGTCCCAACTATTCAGTGGCTGCATGGCATAAGCAGGGTGACCAGTTGTTCCGTATTGACCAGGTCAGTCTCATATATCAGCCCCATTCTGGAGAGTCCCAAATTATTCTTAAGTTATATTTGTCCGGTGTTTTAGGTGATGCAGATTTCTCATTCAAATAACTTATGTGTATATTGCACTGTGTGTGTTCTTGATCACACCTTCTTGTTAGTTGTACTGAGGTGGTGCAAAACCAACAACAGATCTGGTCCATCACATGTCCTGTGACAGTGAAGCTCACACCGAGATCAGTGTACATGCTGGCAAGGTGGGTTACTTTAGCAGTGACAGCACCTTGTGACGGACCAGTTATAAAGTCAGACAGAGAACAACCACCCCTCAGATGTAAATACCTCTAGTAACCAAAGTTTTTCAGTGTATGCATTTTTTATTTATTTCATGCTGTTGATTCTGAGGTTTGTCAGGGGTCTGTTCTTGGACTGGGTGTTGGGCAGAGTGGTGGGGTCCAGTGACTGTGAGGCATCTGTTGGAGAAGAGAGATTCACTGATCTTGATTTTGCCAACGATGTTGTGATCTTGGTGGAGTCAATGAAGGCTCTGATCAGGGAGTGAGAAGTCAGAGTGGCTGGGCTTCTGAGTGTCCTGATAGAAACCAAGATCCAGGCCTTTAATGACCTCTTGGGCACGGCCATCAGCAGTGTGTCTGTCTGCAGAGAGAGTGTCGACCTCATCAAGAGGTTTACTTACCTTGGCAGTGACATTCATGTCTCTGGTGACTCTTCCTATGACATCAGTAGACGAATTGGGAGAGCATGGGGGGGTCATGAGGTCGCTGGAAAGGGGTGTGTGGCGCTCCCGATATCTCTGCCAAAGGACGAAGGTCCAAGCCTTTAGAGTCCTGGTACTTCCTGTCTTGCTGTATGGTTGTGAGACATGGACACTATCCAGTGACCTGAGACGAGGACTGGACTCCTTCAGTGCTGTGTCTACCACTGGTGTGACTTTGTGTTGCTCATGGAGTCCCAAATGAGGCACATTACCTGCATTGTGAGGGAGCATCACTTACGGCACTACGGCCATGTGGCACAATTCCCTGAGGGTGATCCGGCTCACAGGACCCTCATTGTTGAGGATCTGAGCAGCTGGACCAGGCCAAGGGGACATCCACATAACACCTGGCTGCGGCAGATAGAGGGTCATTTCTGGGGGGTGGGACAGGACCGTATGTATGCATGGAGGGTTGCCAACTGGGATTCCGAGCTGTTTCGTCATGTGGTGGGTGTGGAAACGCACTGTACCAGTGCATGCCCCCAACCTGACCTGACCTGACTTGCTGTCACCATTGTGAGATGCCTAAACGTTGCTTCTTAGCAAGGGCACTGTTACTGGATATGTGTGTTCAGTCTGTCCTCACGTTCAAAATCATTGCACTCACACTTGCACTTTGGATTCAAAACAAACTTGACAAAACCCTCTGTTAGATTCTTTAGTTATTTAAGGGAGGGCGTCTTAGTTACTTTGCTCTCGTTCTCGACTTTTGATTGTGCCCACAACATCTCATTTTCATTTCCCGATGTGTTTGCTCCTTGACCTATTAATCCAAACAGCTCCTGACAAATGCAGCACCCAGACTGAGAATGAGCAGTTTACCGTCATGTCTGCCACCACCAATCCATACCATCGTCAAAGTCACTTAAATGCTGTGTCTTACAGATATGGAAGGCAGTGCGGCCAAGTGGTGAGGCTTTGGATTTCAAACCCTGTATCATAAATGTTAAAAGTCATCTTGGATAAAGGCATCAGTCAAAAAAATAAATGTAACGTAATGCTTGGTCAGACAACTAGTGGTGGTGGTACTAGTAGCACTGGTAGTGTTGCCAAATGTACAAAGTACAGAGAAATTCTCACTTACATGTCTGACTAATGTGACACTCTCCAGCACTGTGTTAAACATGAATATATGAAAATGCATAACTTCATTTTATTTACTAGAAAACACAAATTAGCTTAACTTTACAGGCCGACTACAGGAATAGAAGAACATGAACGCCCCGTTTTGTGTTATTCTGTACACTGAGCTGCACATGCTGGCCCTGCTGACCATATAACAGGCCATGTGATTGGCTGTCACATTATGCTAATGAGCAGGTGGACCAGCGGACATAAGTCTGCTCATTTAAGAAACAATGTTGAAAATGTACAGCAGCTACATTTAAAAATGAGCGCTGAAAAAAATAAGGGCAATGCCAAGGCCGAATGGCAGATCCTAAACCAACAAAATAAATCAGTTAAGGCCGCAGGAGCCAAATAAAGATGTCCCTAATTCTGAAGTTTCTCAGTGGACTGAATCCATTTTTTTCCAAACTCTGCAAGGTGCAATCTGCAGAGAGAAAGACCACTCAAGTCACACAACAGAGAGAATGGTGGGGGTCTGGTCAGTTGAGCTGATGAAATAAATTAAATAAAAATGGACGTCATGGCTTTGTCCCCTTTGGATTTTTTTCTTTTTTCTTGCATCGGTGGTCTGCTACTTTCTTTCATGATGAGGTACAGTCACGTGCTAACTTCTTACTTTGTTTTCTGGGGTCTCAGTTGCCCTGGTGTGCCCTTCCAGCGGTGTCTCCTCTGAGCTTGTGATGACTGTTACACTGACAGACTGCACCAGCTCAACCAGCAAGTCGTGCTTTGCGTGTTAGAAACAGTCAGTGCAGTGAGGGTCTGCGGCCGCCATTTATGAAGCGCCACTGTTTGCTCACGCTCCGCTCCCCGCTGTTTTATTTGACTGTTTTACGCCTCCTCCCTTGGGCTGCTGCCCTTCAGCTACGCTCCCGGCCTAATCGCTTCTCAGATTGCTCATGCAGCATGTGTAGGCACTTTGACGTATTTATATTACAAGCCATTTCCAGGATATTCATGTCACACTTGGCGTTATGAATGCCATCTTTTTAATGTAACCAGTAAAAATATATCTAACCATAATAAAAGTTATGACTTCTTTATCTGTACCACTTTAGATTAGGTACTGTCTATGATTTAGGCTGAAAACTGACGCTTTGTAACCTTTTCCTTTAAGAGAAGCCATATTGTGTACCGTTGTCAGGGTTGTGTCCCTCGTTTCTAGGGGTGGGGTCTCTGGGGTCATGACCTTGACTTAATCCACAACTGGCATAAAAGGTACCTTGTCCGATCAGCGGATGAAATCCTTTATTTCATTTTGATCTCTTCTGTGTTTTCTCTTCTTGCATTGCCAGTTAATTGTTTTCACCTCTCGTCTGGGTTGCGGTCACCGGTTTATTTTTAATTTGTTTGGTTTTGCCTTTTGCCCGCTTCTCCTGGTTTACTCCCTGGAATCAGGACAGGCAGAAACTTACAGTGCATATTGTAGTCTTGTGTACTGCAGCAGGGGATTGTTAACAAAGGTTTCTTTTAATTTTAAAATCACAAAGTGTCCATATGTTATGGTAAAGCTGGGGTTAATGTCCGGGTGCAAGTGTTTATTTGGACTTGGTTTTTACTGTAGATGTAAGTTTTCATATTGTGTTAATAATTGTTTTTTTGTTCTTCTCTTTTGTGAGTTTTATTTATTTGATCTTGTGTTGTTCACTAATTATTGTGTAATTTTGTATTATGCTAACATTGTAGATATTAGTTTTCTTTTCTGTTAATGTCAACTGCCTGTATGTGGAGCCCAAGGGGCCAGGGCCACTTGACTAGGCCTGACTAGATATTTTTACCTGTTAGAAGTACTTTTGGAGTTCAAATGTAATTAATGTGTCTAAAAACATCACAATAAAAAAACCTAAAGGAACAAAAAACTAAAAATTACAGACATGGAAAAATTTGCTGGTCCCCTTACAGCTCATTGATGAAGTGTTGCATGTCTCCTGAGAAGTGACGAAATGAAAAGCATACCTGCATGCCTTTGACGTGTCATTGAGTTAACGAAAGCAAGTGTGACAAGAGATGAGGTACGGCTTTCTCTACAAAGATATGACCTGGACATAGAGAAGGCCGTATATTATTAGACTTGAGGAATTTTTCAAACTCGCTGTTTTCTGGAATCCACACACATCTCCAATCCTGCAGTCAGAAATTCAGCCAATTTAAATGAAGACGAGTCGTCACTCTGCTGTTTGGTGTCATTGTGTGCCTCACACTGGAACATGGACCAGAGAAAGCAAAGGAGAGAGCTGTCTCAGAACATCTCAAAGAAAATTATAAATTAACACGTCAGAGGCAGAGGTTTGAACACCATTTTGATATTCATGTGACAACAGTTGCAAATATTAAGAAGTTTAAGGTCCATGAGACCGTAGCCATTCATTCTGGACGTGGCTGCATGAGGAAAATCGACCCCACAATGGCAGAAGGACAGTGAGAACGATAGACAGAAAGCCTGGGACAGCATCCAAAGGGATACAAGCTGAACTCCAAGGCCAAGGTCCATCAGTGTCTGAACACACCATCTGTAGACTCAATGGTAGAAGACCTAGGAGGACTCCACCGTTGAAAGAACAGCATAAAAAAGCCAGACTGGCATTTGCTAAAGAAGCCACAACGCTTGTGGGAGAATGTCCTTTGGACTTAAGAGACAAAACTGGAGCTTGTTGGCAAGTCGCATCAGCTCTGTGTCCACAGAAGAAAAAAAACAGAAAAGAACAGCAGACCTCCTGTGAAATATGGGGTCAGGGGGTCTTGGTTAGTTTTGGGGCTTCTTTGCTGTATCTGACGTGGGGCGCATTGAGTCTGTGCAGTAAACAATGAAATCTCAGGACTATGAAGACATTCTGAAGTGAAACATACTGCCCAGTGTCAGAAAGCTCTGTCTCAGTCTCGAGTCATGGGTTCTCCAACAGGATAAACATACCCAGAATGCACAGCTAAAAGCACCCAAGAATGACTAAGAATAAAACACTGAACTATTCTGAAGTGGCCTCCTAGAAGCCGTGATTTGAATCTCATCAAACATCTATGGAAAGAACAGAAACATCCAGTTTGGAGAAGGCCCCCTTCAAACGTCACACAGCTGGAGCAGTTTGTTCATGAGGAGTGGGCCAAACGACCTGTGGACAGGTGCAGAGGTCTCATGGAGAGCTCCAGGAGTGACTGCAAACTCTAAAGGTTGTGGAGCAAAATATTAGACTAAGGGTCCCATCATTTTTGTCCATGCCATTTCCATTTTTGTTATTATTTGAAATATTCCATTGAATCAAAACTCGAAAGCAAAGTCAAATTTTTGTTAAATATGGAATAAACAATGATGGGTGCCAATTGCTTTTGTCAGTTTCGAGTTATTTTAGAGACAATTGTGGGTGGTTCTTTTATCTTGGAGGGATACCAACAAATCTGTCCACGTCTGTAAATATCAAACCGTCTGCCCACAAGGTGGCTTCAGCTTCTATTATTATTATTGTTGTGAATTATGAATAAAAGTAACTGGGCCATTGATGTCACAATTCTCTTTTTGTTTTTTATGGGCGCAGTCATGTTGAGTTGCAGACGTTGCAATGCACTGTCGGTCACTACAGAGTGCGTCTCTTTAAATATAATCGACACATCGATATAAAAAGTGCCTTATCAGACACGCCGTTATTTGAGATTGCGGATATCCTCAAAACATAATCTTACGTGTGTGTGTGTGAGTTTACTTCTTGAGTTTTAGAGTTCCGGGTTCTTTGCTTTCCCTCTTTCTGCGAATCTTCGGTTAGTGATGACAGGCCAGATCTCTCGTTTCGACTTTGGCTCACATTTGCCCTCCTGGTCATCCCCATGTGCCATTCTTAGGGTGAGGTTTAACACCACTGGCCACAGGGTGCCCACAGGTTGGTAAGCCAGCAAACACCCCTTGGGGGGGGGGGGGGGGGGGGGTCTGAGTACTTGTGGGTAAGTGGAGCAGCCATACCATGAGGTTGTTGGGCATTGGCTTGTATTCTGCCCGCTTTTTTACCCTTTCCTTACAATAACACCCACCCCTGTTTTATATGTTGGTTGACTTGGTCTTTATTTGGTTTCTGGGATAGCCCAAGAGTGTCCCCCATTGTTCTCAATTGGTCCAGCATTACTTTCTGAATCTTTAAACAGAGAGGAGACCCCTTCGGAGGTAACCAAGAACTTCAGAGACTTAAAATTCTGATGCTTTCCCTTTTCCCTTTGTAGTTTATAAGTGAGAGTACTGTGACCCTGTGGCTCTGACATGTAGAGGTGGGAGTGAACCTGATGCCCTGTGCCCCTCTTGTGCTCACCTTTTTGTGTTTATTGGGGGGGCAATGTGCCTACCTGGTGTAAACAGTTGAAGAGACAGACCGAGAGCAGCACTCAGGGGAGCAGGGCGCTATATTCCTAAGAGACTTCTTTCTTTGCTGCCCGCCGTTGCCAGGAAGCCTCTCGCTTGAGTCTAAAGGTGGGCTGACGCTCCACTGCTCTCTAATGAGCCTGCAGATCACAAATTGGAAGCGCGTAATAGCAGATCACCATTAATACTCTGCCGTTTTTGAAAAGTAAATGGAGGCAATCAAAGAGAGAGCGCTTTTTAAAAGGCACTTTAGCAAACTCCTCAAATGAAATTAGGTTAAAGGAATAAGCAAAAAAGCGTGAAATCACAGACGCCGGGGGCTCGCAGGAACTTCCTGGCAATTTCGAATGCAGATAAGGCGGCTAATGCACGCAACTTCTTCATTTTCATTTGTACTTTTTATGCGGCAAAGTGAGTGTGCAATTATTTCTGTGTGCCTAAAATAATTGCAAATGTAAATGAGCAAAATATTTGCATTCAGGAGGCACAAACATTTAAGAGAGCTCTGAGGGAAAAAAATAATAAAAAGGAATGCTTGGCACATCAAGCTGGCATTTGTCACGAAAGCTGCAAGTCTGGAATTTTCAACACATAAGCCTCGACCGCAAATGTCCACTGTTTTCCCTTGTCTTGTAAATCACACATCACACAGCATGATGCTTCTTGCTCAAGTGACTATATAGCGCCTTTAATTGTAACTGTGGCCACAAAGCAGTTCTAAAGCCTGCCAAGACGTTGTTAAATTTAGATGGCTCCATTTACCGCGAGCACAAGCACTTTAGAACCTTCATGATTGCTTATAGCACCTTTTATGGGAGCCCAGTGACAAAGAACGTTTGCACCCTACACCCTGAATGACTCCAAGGAGACCAAACGCATGCAAAATGGCCGCAGCTCAAGTGCTGTTTTTATGATTATTTTGTTTGTATTCAATGCTAACAGCGCTGATTATTTAGTTCCTTTATGTCACCTTTATGTGTTCCTTGTCTTTTGTGAGCGGTTCCCCAAGAGGCGGGTCACCTGCCCATCACCATCCAGGAACTGCCCTATAAAGGCTGAGGACAACCCAGAGTCCTTTGCGGTTCATTGTGATTATTATTGCACTTTTATGATTTTCTGGATTTTTTGACCCTGTGTTCTGTTTTTTTTTACTTTGCCTCTTGGATTTCAGATTGTAAGTTTGTTCACGTTTTGGGATTACCTTTTGCAGGCTTTGCCTTATAGGCCTTTTTGGAGCTCATTTTTGGCACAGAGCGTTTTTGTGAAAATAAATCTTTTTATTTATAAAGATTTCACGCGGCCCTTTTCATTTCTAGCTGAGGTGCGGCCATTATTTCCCCCCTCTAGTAGGCATGTTGGTTAATTTTCGGGACTTTGTGTTCTTGGGAACTTCCTAATCCATAGAACTTTGCACGTATCTCCACAGACAAGGCGGTTCTGACGGAATACTCCACCTAAAATGATTCATTTTTTCAAATGTTACTTGTAGTTTGTAATGATGGCTGAGAAAAAAATGTAATCTTATGGTTTCATTGGGAGCAGCGATAACAAATGGGAACCAACAGGGACCAACGCTGGACGACAGCAAACAGTACCAAAAATATCCATGAAACAAATCTCACGTGACGCACATCTCAAGTCATCCAGTCGTATGCTCACAACGTCCCAAACGTACAAATGTTTGATGACAAATGAACAGTAGCATACGGTAAATACAGTAATGAAAATCTGCAGCCCCTGAAGCCCCCCAAACACTCCAATCTCCTTCCTTATTCCTTTAGAATTTCAAGTAAGGCGTGTAGAGCAGGACTGCTGGTTTTTGCTGGACATTTTCATTCAGTTCCTCCGCTGTCTGTGGTTCAACTACTCGTCCTAATGCTCTTCATATTGTTTTCCTCACAGGAGCTCTTGTTCAGCGTCTGCGCCCTCAATGTCATTTCCACCATTGTCTGTGCCCTGGCCACAGCGATATGCTGCATGCAGATGGTGTCCACCGACATTCTGCACATGGTGAGTTGATTTCACATCTGTCATGGCGTTGCTGGAGTCGAATGGGTGACGGGTCACTCGTTGTGTGAATTGATCAGTGTCACTAGGGGTTCACTAGTGTGTCACATGAATCCAGCCTGGATACCAACTGTATATTTCATTGGACTTGTCAGAAATGGTTAGAGTAGCCCATTGTTTCCACCAGACATGTCCATTTGGTCTGAGAGACCCCAGCTCCCATCACCTATCCTCCACATATCCGCTCTCTCTGATATGACACCCAATAACTGGAGCCCATCATCTACCCTGACACAATCACAGCTTCTCCAACAACACATCTGAGTCCCCTGCTCAGTGCCAACTCCCTGAAAGGTCCATTCAGGCTAATGTGACCCCCACCCCATCACTGTCATACCCAGTGGTTAAGGCTTGAGATGGTGGGCTCAAATCTGTGGTACTGGTAGTTTGTGAGCTTGAGCAAGTCACTTCGTGCTCCACCTCAAAAAACAAAGTTGTATCTCAATTGCTGTACGTCACCTTATGGATAATGGGGTCAGCCATACAAGGAAATGCAGATCTCCTCTTTGATATGCCCACCCAGTCCCCGGCACATGGTGCGGCTGATTAACCGAGCGCCACGTCAGGCTGTGTTTGTGTTCTGAAGTGGCCTGCTGATGGGTAAGTGATCTTCATGCCAGCCTCCTTGCACTTCATTATGTCTGATCCTCTCCATCACTGACTGCAAAGAGATCTCATTGATTCCTGTTTTGTAGTTCATTCCACACAGGTCGCGGTCTCTGAACCCGGAATGCATGACTCCGCATGGGACCATTCTGCATCAGATGCTTGATTTCGACGAGTTTATCCCTCCAATCCCACCTCCACCCTACTACCCGCCGGAGTACACCTGCACCCCTGTGGCGGAGGCACAGAGGTAAGCTAACATCCTCTTGAATTGTTTATTGATTATTGGTTACCAATCACTGTACTTATCTCTAAGAGAATTGTGGTGCTCGAGTTAGGGTGGTCCGCAGATAAAAGTGCAGACCCTGGAAAGGACTGGGGCCAAAACGTGTGTAAAGATTATTGGGAGGAAACGAAGGACCAGGAGAAAAGGCAAAAGATAAAATTGCAGGGGTCCAGTCTGTGAGATCAATATAACTAGTGAAGGGATGGTTTATTTGGGGGACTCCCTGTTTACTGTCAGTTGTAAAAAGAGAACAAAATGCAAAAATACCAAACAAATGCCAAATATGGCGGCTGTCAAGAGGCCCGACCTTCTTAGTAGCTGCTCTCCCAAAGTGAACATTCACTGAACGATCAGCAAGCTCTTGAACTAGTGATGCGGGCAGAAGGGGCGGGGCTATACTGGGTTTCCCGCCAGTGACATCAGAGTTGTTCCTGTGGGTGTGGCCCCATTCGAGGGCAAGAGAGGTTAGTGCTGGTATCACTCGTCCCCCGTTGTCTCCTTTGAAACTAAGTGTTGAGATACAGTCAACTAAATTGATAATATCATATATAATATATGAATCACTTCTGTGCATACTAAGGACTTCCATTAACACCTTAGACGGCTCACCTCCTACCCTCAATGAACAAAGTGTGCAAGGTACGAAATGTCTGCTCTTTACACTTTGGCAGACAAACAAGCATGTTTTTAATTTCAAAAATGAGCCTACGTAAAATCACTTGATTTATTAATACTTTACTAAATGACACAAAAAAAGATGTGTCTGCCCCAGTTAAAGTGGCATCTCAGTCTATAAAAACTGGTTAGGATTTCTTGCAGCAGGACACCGCTAGTTTTACAGTGCATCCGGAAAGTATTCACGGTGCATCACTTTCTCCACATTTTGTTATGTTACAGCCTTATTCCAAAATGGATTGAATTCATTTTTTTCCTCAGAATTCTACACACAACACCCCATAATGACAACATAAAAAAGTTTACTTGAGATTTTTGTAAATTTATTAAAAATAAAAAAACTGAGAAATCCCATGTACATAAGTATTCACAGCCTTTGCTCAATACTTTGTCGATGCACCTTTGGCAGTAATTATAGCCTCAAGTCTTTTTGAATATGATGCCACAAGCTTGGCACACCTATCCTTGGACAGTTTCGCCCATTCCTCTTTGCAGCACCTCTCAAGCTCCATCAGGTTGGATGGGAAGCGTCGGTGCACAGCCATTTTAAGATCTCTCCAGAGATGTTCAATCGGATTCAAGTCTGGGCTCTGGCTGGGCCACTCAAGGACATTCACAGAGTTGTCCTGAAGCCACTCCTTTGATATCTTGGCTGTGTGCTTAGGGTCGTTGTCCTGCTGAAAGATGAACCTTCGCCCAAGTCTGAGGTCAAGAGCGCTCTGGAGCAGGTTTTCATCCAGGATGTCTCTGTACATTGCTGCAGTCATCTTTCCCTTTATCCTGACTAGTCTCCCAGTTCCTGCCGCTGAGAAACATCCCCACAGCATGATGCTGCCAACACCATGCTTCACTGTAGGGATGGTGCCAGGTTTCCTCCAAACGTCACGCCTGGCATTCACGCCAAAGAGTTCAATCTTTGTCTCATCAGACCAGAGAATTTTCTTTCTCATGGTCTGAGAGTCCTTCAGGTGCCTTTTGGCAAACTCCAGGCGGGCTGCCATGTGTCTTTTACTAAGGAGTGGCTTCCGTCTGGCCACTCTACCATACAGGCCTGATTGGTGGATTACTGCAGAAATGGTTGTCCTTGTGGAAGGTTCTCCTCTCTCCACAGAGGACCTCTGGAGCTCTGACAGAGTGACCATCGGGTTCTTGGTCACCTCCTTGACTAAGGCCCTTCTCCCCCGATCGCTCAGTTTAGATGGCCGGCCAGCTCTAGGAAGAGTCCTGGTGGTTTCGAACTTCTTCCACCTACGGATGATGGAGGCCACTGTGCTCATTGGGACCTTCAAAGCAGCAGACATTTTTCTGTAACCTTCCCCAGATTTGTGCCTCGAGACAATCCTGTCTCGGAGGTCTACAGACAATTCCTTTGACTTCATGCTTGGTTTGTGCTCTGACATGAGCTGTCAACTGTGGGACGTTATATAGACAGGTGTGTGCCTTTCCAAATCATGTCCAATCAACTGAATTTACCACAGGTGGACTCCAATGAAGCTGCAGAAACATCTCAAGGATGATCAGGGGAAACAGGATGCACCTGAGCTCAATTTCGAGCTTCATGGCAAAGGCTGTGAATACTTATGTACATGTGCTTTCTCAATGTTTTTTTTATTTTTCATAAATTTGCAAAAATCTCAAGTAAACTTTTTTCACGTTGTCATTATGGGGTGTTGTGTGTAGAATTCTGAGGAAAAAAAATGAATTTAATCCATTTTGGAATAAGGCTGTAACACAAGAAAATGTGGAAAAAGTGATGTGCTGTAAATACTTTCCGGATGCACTATATATGTAACTGGGGGTTCGCCTCACCAGGTTGTCCCTTTTATTAAACAGAGACACAATATCAAACAAAAGAGTAACCCAAATGACGCTCATTGGCAGGGAATTTGAAGTAACAAGAAGGTGTCGTCTCTCCGACGGGTTGCTCTGTCCAGTAATGACGTCTCCTTCTGGGACACCCGGGGTTTTAATGGCAGCTGGACCAGAAGTGACAGGGTTAAATGGCGTCACAGGGTGGCTTCTCGGGGAAAGAAGGAGATGACAGCGTTAGCGGCAGCACCCCCTCTCATCTCGGCGGGTTATTGCATGCCTTCGCTGAGCCTGAGAGGAGGTCCTCCGACACACACACATGACAAGGCACAAAGTTCTAAGCTGGAAGGAGAAAAATCGAGTGTTAAAACCAAACTGGGAGGTGAATACTGGGAATCAAAAACAAGTTGAGGTTCTCACTAACTGTAAATCCTCCCCAAAATAAATAGATTGCTAACCAAAGAGTCACAGTTTGTTTTGAAAGACACCTGGCATATTGCGACGCCACCTAAAGGCTGAATGTGCGACCATGGTGCCAGTCACATGTTAACAACGGGAGCCTTTATGGTACACAACGTGGAGTACTCCGACGGAGGGCAGTGTCATTATGAATATATGAGTCGACGATTAGAAAACCCAAAACTCCTAAATGTGTTTTGGGCCGTCCTTCATGTAGTTCTGTAGATTAGGGTTACAGCTCTTAGAGTTTCTCAGTTCAAATGAATTATTGTGGGATAAAGAGGAGTTTTCTAATTAGAAAAATCCCCAAAAAAAGGAATAACAATTCTCAACAAATATTAAATGAAGTTTATTTTTTCCTGTTTTGGAATGCTGTTGACGTACCTACCGCCAAGGCCTGACTGTTTCTGTCCTTCTTGTGTCCCTCAGAGGCCTACACTTGGATTTCCCTCACTCCCCATTTAGTGCCATCTTTGGAATGCCAATCAACAGCCCTGGGGGGCTTTATCCCTCGGAGCTGCCACCTCCGTATGAAGCTGTGGTGGGTCAGACGCCGGCCAGTCAGGTGAGTCCACCTCCCACATGTCTGACAGAGGGCACGCAGCCCCCCACGCTGCATTATGGCCGCCAGTCTCCTTGTATGTTCCACTTGATTATTGTGTGTCAGTTAATGGAGTCGCTCTGTGTCTGCCATCTTGGCAGCAATGAGGTAGCTTCTGAGCAGCTTGGTACATCATCATGCCCAGGGAGCAGCTGGCTCAGGGCTTGAGAGTGTGTGGAAGATGAGGGCCCCAAAGCTTCAAGGCAGTGAGCATGCGAAGTACGAAGAGAGACATCATTGAGCAGAGTGACATCAGAGCAGCCTGTGTGACGTGTGGCCAGGTAAGGCAGGACAGACAATAAGAATAGCTGAGATGCCCACCGGGTCCTCCCGTTTAGTGGCAGTTCTTCACACAAACAGCAAAAAAATGTCCACAAACGTTAACATAAAGGTTCACCAATCTGACACTGTTCAGAGCTATCTTCTGCGTAGCACGTGTTCTCACAAAGGACAATCAGGAGGTCCGTCTCGTGAGGCACTTCTGGGTCAAATGCCGACTCCTCTCTGGGCTGCTGGTCTTCTTATCCCAATGGACCCCGGAAGGGGACGGAGTTAAGTGCCCTCAGTGGGCGGTTTCTCAGAGCTGCAGAAAGAGAAATAGAAGAGACGGTCAGCAACATCACCCCCTGCTGCTGTGGCGGACTAACACATACCGTATATAAGTCGGGTCTTGAAACCTAAAAAATCGATCATAAAATCAGACCCCGACTTATACACCCGCTCAAAAATACGACACTTAATTTTTTTTGTTTTGCATCTTCTTGCCTCCTCCAATGTCACACTAGTTTCTCAGACACATCGAATTTTGTTGCAGCAGTGCAGTTACCAATTTCTTTCGTCCCTTCAACGACTTTTAATTTAAAACCAGCTTCATATTTTCTTCTGATCGTAGATAAGGGGTGCTCTTATGATAAAGGTGTATGAGGGTGTGAGATACAAAAACCGCAAAACAGTGCAAACGTCGCTTTGGAATAGTTCTGGTCACTTAACCATAATACATAGAAAATAAAGGCAGTGTACTCCATGGTTACTCTCTCAGGTGGGCGTTAGCATATCATAATCTCTTGGACCAATAGCATGAGATTTCCACATTCGACTTATACGACCGACATTATAAAATACCAGAAATTATACGGTAAAATCAAGTCCCGACTTATCTGCGGGAGAACTTAAACGTGAGTATATACGGTATCTTATCTGAGCCTGTGAGGAGGTGACAGATGGCAGGACAGAGTGTCATGCTATATCTGAGACCTCAAATCCACCTGTGTGGGCATCGCAGGGACGAACCCTGAAGAGTATCTGCCCACTGCACAACTTCACTGTAACCCCTAAGTGATTGCACTCGTTTTGTCAGAAGGAGCTTCATGCACTCCTGCTTATATTTCAGCCACATGTCAGGGACCAGGACGTGTTCCTTTCTGGTGCCACACGTAGGCATAAAAAGTCCAGAACAATCCGGACAGAGAACAAGATAAGGCGTGCCAGGTAGAGTCAGGACCATGGACAGGTAGCAGGTGATGATGCCAGGTGAAAGCTTGTCCCTCAACTTTTTCTTATATCATTTTTATTTCATATGGAACCTTCTTGGCATGCACTGTGGCAAAGAGTTTTGCAAAATCATTTCAAAGTTACTTGGCAGAGTGCCGTTCGTGGTCTATACTGTCCAACATTCTTTACAGAATTGAAGACCTGCTCTAAAGAACGTTATGAAGCTAGTCAAATGTGTTTGTCTACAGGGGGTGCAGTGTATCCAGAGTCCTGGCATTGCCCACGTGGCACTGGTACATTCTCCTGGTGTCTGCATGGTGTTTCTTTGAGCACTCTGGTTTTCCTTCCACCTCCACAAAGACTTGTCGAGCTCAGTGATTGACAGTAAGACTGGCACCGTGTCGGTGTGTCTGTGAGGGGCCGATGTCCACCTTGTACCAAGTGCTGCCAGGTTCTGCACCAGCCTTCTCAGTCTTTCAGTTGGATTAGGTGGGTTTAAGGATCTTATGCTGTTTTATCTTATACAACGTTCAATCAGAGTGGGCTTATTTAAAACACAAAGTAGTTGACTGTAGAAGTGTTCACCCCATTGATTTGACACAATCCCCCCCCCCCCTCCCAAATATCCACTTGTGCAGCCCGTTAGATTACTGGACATCTCCAGTCTGGGGTTTCAGTCGATTGTCATCTAAATCCACCTGAATGTGTAAGGCCCACCTAGTTTTGACTCAGTATGGTGGCCTAACCTACATGATGAAGACTAATGAACACTCCAAGGAACTCCGTGAAGAAGGTGATTGAGGAGCACAAGTTAGGAAATGAGAAAATATCCGAGTTAAATGAGCCATTAAGAAATAGAAAGAGTGTGGCACAGCGGGAAATCTGCCAGGGCAGGCGGTCCACAGAAACTAAGTAATCATGTAGGAAGATGACAAGTGATGAAGACCACCAAGAGACCAATGAGAACTCTGAAGGAGTTACAAGTTAGAGTGACTGAGAGTGACAACAACTTTCACCAGGGGGGTTCATCTGTCACAGCTTTATGTGAGAGTGGCAAAGAGAAAAAAAAACACACAGGATATCTCGGCAGAAGGCACCATGGGAGACTCTGAAGTCAGCTGGAAGAGGGTTCCGGGGTCTGATGATATCAGAAATTCAACACTTTGGCCTTCAGACTGAACGTCATGATTGAACGCTGCGCATTCTCAGAAACACACCATCTCCACCGTGAAGCAGGGTGGTTGTGGTCTCGGGCTGTGGGGATGCTTGTCTGCAGCAGGCCCTGCAAAGCTCGTGAGGGAAACATGAAGGCAGCAAAAATACGATGAAAATCCTGGAGGAGAACCTGCTGAAGACTGCAAGAAACCGAGCAAGACAACGACCTGGAGCGTAAAGTCAAAAGGTACACAGGAGTGGCTTTGAAATGAATGTGCTGGAGTGGCCGAGTCAGAGTCTAGACCCCCAGTCCATTTGAGAACTGGTGGCTGGACTTGACAAAGGCTGTTCACTCACTCACAACCGCCATGATGCCTGACAGAGCTGGAGCAGCTTTATAAACGGCAGAGTCGAGGTGTGCAAAGCTGATTGGCTGATTGACCTGTGCGATGCGCACACTCGGCTTCAATGACGCGAGTCACGGCTGTCATCTCCTAAATATTCACGTCAGCAGTGATCAAAAAACTCAAATTCAGTCCATTGTGATTAAATGTTTTACAAATATTAATGGTTAGGGTTAGGGTTAGGGTTAGGCGGTGAATGCTTTTTATAGGCCCTGTGTCTTGTCTCATGAACTGCTTGGTTTATATAGCTCCTTTCATCGTGCAGCGGGATGCCTTTATGGTGAACTGGATGATCTCTTGGTGTCTGCAGTAAACGCTCCACAGTTGGGCACCGTGCCTCCTTCTTGCTTCTGTTTGTCTGAACCTGTAAAGAGGATGGCAGCCTTTAATGGAGATTTTTCCATTTCCCTTGCAGGCTGATGCTCCTCACAGCCACTAAATCACACGGCATGAGGGGCCGTTCTTTCGCAGCCGTGACTTCCAGGCGTGTAAATGGCGTCTGTTTGGGGGGCTGCACTCGGCTGCTCTTCTGATTAGCCACGTGTGAAGAGGTCTGGCGTCTTTAATTGCCGTATGCACGCTCTCCCTGTGGAGCACTCCTGAGAATCCCCAGTTTCCGGCAATACTGTGTGTGTGTGTGTGTGTGTATGGGGGAGGTGTGGGGTGGGTAGTGAGGGGGTGCAGGGTGGGTAGTGGAGGCTGTTGATTCACAGGAGGCAATAAATTCCACGTGTTGAGCACATGACTGGTGTCTAGACGGAGCAGCACTGGGAGCTGTGGAGGTTTTTATGAGGTGTCCTCCAATGAGAATTTGCTCCTGCAAAGGACTCAGTGCTGCCCCCCACCCCACCACCCCCGACCCTTAAGCCACCCACCCCACCAAACAGGCACTTTGTTCAGCAAGGCCTGACATGTTGGCACATCCTTTAGAACTTTGGGTTTGGGGTGGGCCGCCCTTATGCAAATATTAAATACAGCAAGGCAGGCCGACAGACCTTTTGACAAAGTCAGGTTGGCAGAGCAGTGGCCGTGAATACCTCTTGTCAAATGAGGGTCTTCTGTTGTCATAGGGGTCGTTTGAAGAAACACAAATAAACGCAGCAAAGTTTTATGTCAAGGGGCCTCTCTGCTGACATTTGGACGTCCACGAGCGCCTCTTCACTGCTTGATGGTAGCCGACTGCCCAAGTGGAGTTTATTGTTATTTCTTAGCGCCGCTGATCGGCTTTCCTGTCCTTCAGCTCGGTGGTGACCCCCCTCATCTTGATGCCTTGAGTCCTCAGTTGAATCTTCTGGACATTTGTACTGCGGGTCTTAATAGCTTCTCGCTTCTGACCTCTTGTGGAGTTTGTGTCTTCTCTTCGGGGTCACTAGACGCCCAGTGACTAAGTTTAGTTAAGGCTTTTGCTGGAATGGAGAAGGTTGAAGCTTCCTTGAAACTGACATCTTCTTGTCAAGTGTGGGCAGCTGGACCTCCATAATCTTCCTGTTTTGGGCCAAAGAGTGGAAGAAGACCCCTCGAAATGGGACAAAAAAAATGACACTCACCGGGAGATAAAAAGCTTAAAATGTGAGGCCAAAGAAAAGGCCTGACGAGGGTCTGAGCCAACAGCAAGCAAAACCAACATGGAAGGCAAAAGGGGGATTTGAAACAACGAAAAAGATGAGGGTCTGAGCTCACTTCATATCCTCTCTGTAACTGGAACAGCAGAGTCGTGGAGAGGTTTGAAATTATCTAAAGGCTTGGCTGGCATCTTTTAGAATGGTGACCAGCAATGGGTGTCATTAGCAGGAACAATATGGCCGTGCCACAAAATGGTCATAAAAACAACAACAAAGAAATAGCAATAAATAAATCAAATAAAAAGAATACACAAAATTCACTCAAATCGTAACGTGCATTTCTAATGTCCAGCAGGTAGCGATGGGTGATTTGTGAACAATTCATTCCTTTTGAGCGACTCTTTTCAATGAATCATGGGAATTAATTCAGTGAGCCAGTGGAGCCTGGTGGGAGTGCAGCAGCAGCAGCGTATGCGTCTTTTGTTTAGATGCTTAAAGCCCTCGTGTGTGTGGCGACCGTCTGATTGAGGAGTCTCGAACACTTCACGTATGAGTTTGGCTAGTTAGAATGAAATTGTCATCGGAAAACGAGAACGCCGTCACACAAATACAATACAGTGATAACACATTACTACAGGTCAGCTTGGTCGGGTTGGGGGGCATGCACTGGTACAGCCTCCACACAATGAAACAGCTCGGGATCCCGCTTGGCAACCCCCCAGGCAAACACGTGCTCCTTTCCCACCCTCTGGAATTGACCCTCTATCTGCCACAGCCAGGTGTTACATGGGCGTCCCCCTGACCTGGTTCAGCTACTCGGGTCGTCATCAGTGAGGGTCCTGTGAGCCGAATCACCCTTGAGGTATTGCGCCACATGGCCATAGTGCCGTAACTGATGCCTCCTCACAATGCAGGTCATGTGTCTCATTTGGGACTCCATGAGCAACACAAAGTCAAACCAGCAGTACCCAAGGATTTTCCGGAGAGACACAGCACTGAAGGAGTCCAGTCTTCATCTCAGGTCACTGGATAGGCAAACACGTGGTCCTGTCCCACCCTCTGGACTTGACCCTCTATCTGCCGCAGCCAGGTGTTACATGGGCGTCCCCTTGGCCTGGTTCAGCTATTCGGGTCGTCATCAGTGAGTGTCCTGTGAGCCGGATCACCCTCAGGGAATCACGCCACATGGCTGTAGTGCCGTAACTGACGCTCCTTCACAATGCAGGTCATGTGCCTCATTCAGGTCACTGGATAGCGTCCATGTCTCACAACCATATAGCAAGACAGGAAGCACCAGGACTCTAAAGACTTGGACCTTCATCCTTTTGCAGATATCAGCAGCGCCACACACCCCTTTCCAGCGACCTCATGACCCCCCCACCATGCTCTCCCAATCCGTCTACTGACTTCATAGGAGGAGTCACCAGAGACATGAATGTCACTGCCGAGGTAAGTAAACCTCTCGATGAGGCGACACTCTCTCTCCGCAGACAGACACACTGCTGATGGCCGTGCCCAAGAGGTCATTAATTATGAGAGCCATTTAATTGTTTGTATTTCACAATTCATTATTGGAGTTATTTTAAATAGAATATATAAACAAATAATATTCACCTGATACGTTTAGGCCCATTTGTACATTCAACAAGTTAGTCACACAAAACTGGACCTTTTGAAAATATTCCATCAACTTCTCACAGTTGTTTGCTTTCGGTTTTATTACACTTTATATTTTTATTTTATTAATTTTCATTGTAATCATTCCATACAAACAGATCCATTTATAACCCAACAAATTTGAAAACAAATCAAACCCCATCCCTGAGAAGGAGAGCTTAGCTAAAGGAAAATTTCTTTAAGCTTTTTAATAAGGCAACATTAGGCAAAAGAAGGGGAGAAGTAAATATCTATATAAATAAGAGATGGAGAAGGGAGTTAAATACAATAATAGTTAATTCTCTTATTCTAAAATAATATTGATTAAATCCTGCCAAGTTTTGAAAAAGTTTTGTACAGATCCTCTAACTGAAAATTTGATTTTTTCCAATTTCAAATAATATAAAACATCAGTTTCCCACTGACTTATAAGAGGAGAATTAGGATTCTTCCAATTTAACAAAATAAGTCTGCGTGCCAAGAGTGTAGTGAATGCAATCACCGTTTGTTTGTCCTTCTCCAATTCAAGTCCATCTGGAAGGACACCAAACACAGCTGTTAGTGGGTTAGGAGGGATTGTGATACTAAGGCTGTCTGAGAGGCACTTAAAAATCTTTGTCCAAAATGATGTTAGTTTGGTGCAGGCCCAGAACATGTGACCCAGTGAGGCAGGAGCTTGGTTGCAGCGCTCGCAGGTCGGATCCTGGCCTGGAAACATTTTGGACAGTTTTAAGCGAGACAGATGAGCTCGATATATAATTTTTAGTTGAATAATTCTATGCTTTGCGCATATAGAACTCGAGTGAATTCTCTGCTTTGCTACCTTCCACTCCTTTTCTGATATATTGATTAAGAGATCTTCTTCCCAATGTCCTCTTGGATCTTTGAAAGGTAGGGACTCTAATAAGATTTTATATATTGCGGAAATAGTGTTTGTTTCCTCGGAATTGAGCAGTATTTTTTCCAGCATTGTGGAGGGTGCAAGGTGGGGGAAATCGGGCAATTTCTGTTTAACAAAATTTCTAATTTGAAGATAGTAAAAGAAATGTGTAGCTGGGAGGTTAAATTTTGAACGTAATTGTTCAAAAGATGTAAATATGTTGTCTATATAAAGATCTCTGAGCATTTTAATCCCAAAACTTTTCCAGGTATTAAAAACTGGATATACTTGCGAAGGTTGAAAGAGGTGGTTCCCTTGCAAAGGTGCCACTGATAAAAGATTTTCCATCTTAAAATGCTTCCTAATTTGGTTCCATATTCTGAGTGAGTAAAGCACAATTGGGTTATTAGTATATTTGCGATAACTTTCATTTATTGGAGAGCAAAGCAGGGAATATAAAGAAGTACTACAGGATTTTACTTCTATTGCAGACCAAGCCTGTGTATGTGCATTTATTTGTGTCCAGGTTTTTATGGCTTGTATGTTTGCTGCCCAGTAATAAAACTGAAAATTAGGTAAAGCCATGCCACCTTCTGCCTGAGGTCTTTGTAGGGTCGCTCTTCGGATACGTGGGTGTTTTGAGTTCCAAATGAATGAGGTTATTATTGAATCTAACTGTTTAAAAAACGATTTATTGATATATATTGAAATGTTTTGAAATAAAAAGAGAAGTTTAGGAAGGATATTCATCTTAACAATGTTAATTCTTCCGGCTAGAGTGAGATGAAGGGTTGACCATCTATGCAAGTCTTGCTTAATTTTTTCCATACAGACGCCAAAATTTTGTTGATAAAGAGCTTTATGTTTACTTGTGATATTTACCCCTAGGTATTTAAACTGATCTGCTATGGTAAAAGGTAGGGTGTCTAATTTAATATTATATGCTTGTGAGTTCACTGGAAAGAGTATACTTTTATTCAGATTAATTCTAAGACCAGATATCTTTTGAAATTCTGTTAGTGCTGTTAAAACAGCAGGGACAGTGTTTTCTGGGTCCGATATATATAAGACCATATCATCTGCATATAGAGAAATTTTCTGTTCCAGTCCTTCTCTGACAATCCCCTTTATCTGATGAGAATTTCGGCAGTGAACCGCCAGTGGTTCAATAGCGATTGCAAT
Organism: Erpetoichthys calabaricus; assembly: GCF_900747795.2. NCBI lineage: Eukaryota > Metazoa > Chordata > Cladistia > Polypteriformes > Polypteridae > Erpetoichthys > Erpetoichthys calabaricus. The sequence goes on along the minus strand of NC_041410.2, from coordinate 21,131,251 downwards.
GCTTTCGGTTTTATTGCAGCGCTCATTGAATGTGACGTTCGCTAAACGTTTCAAGTCTGAACTGAATCATTACCCGCGAACGAGTCACACTTGTTCATTTAGGATTCTCAAACATATTGTCTTAGTTTAATTTATGCATTTTCACTTCACTGTCATGCTTTGTCCTTTCCAAGAAGTTAATATTATACGATATGAATTACCAGCATGTTTAATATATAATTTAATAAATATTATAATGAAATAAATAATAATTAATTTGAGATACATTCGAGGACACTCCTGCCCCTGAAAGCTTTTGTTTTTTATTATTATCGATGAATCAAACAAATTAAATGAATTGTTTCACTTAATTCAGGAGTCTGAGGCACTCCTTTTGCAGATATCGGGAGCGCCACACACCCCTTTTCAACGACCTCATGACCCCCCATGCTCTCCCAATCCATCTATTGACTTCATAGAAAGAGTCACCAGAGACATGAATGTCACTGCCAAGTTAAGTAAACCTCTTGACAAGGTTGACACTCTCTCCAGAGACAGACACACTGCTGATGGCCATGCCCAAGAGGTCATTAAAGGCCTGATTTTGGTTTTTATCAGGACACTCGCAAGCCCAGACACTCAGACTCCTCACTCAGTCTCTCAAGAGCCCCGATCAGAGCCTCCATTGACTCCACGAAGATCACAGCATCGTCAGCAAAGTCAAGATCAGTGACTCAGTAAATGCCCATCACTACCAGCAGGTGGTGCACAGACATGTTGAGACCCACTTGTTGTGAATGGCTGGGGAGCCTCCCAGTCAGAATTGCCCTGTGTGACTAGCGCCTGGACAGCAAATCCAAGACCACTCATGCCCCCGCCCGCCCCTCACTCCTGTAGAAGTTTCCGAGACCATTTGGTTTACCTGCCCAGTATGTCCAACCATTCCACCTGCAGGCTCTGAGGCCACAGAGAGGCACTTTGAGAAAGATCTGGGATGAGGAGAACATTCATTGGATACACAATTGGGTACTTCACACGGAGAAGAGGGCCCTCTGGTGGTCCCCAGGCTCTGCTGCTGGGGCCTTTTCAGGTTCTTGTGGCTGAGCTCCCCTGCTTTGATCAAATAGCCTCGCACAGACACAGTGAGCAGGCTGCTGGTTTTGCCTCTAACTTGTGTTGTTGTTATCGTGACAGGTGACCAGCCTGGACCAGCAGGCGACAGAGTCGAGTCTCTGTGAGAGGAACACAACTGCTGGAGTCAGCACCCAAGGTAAGAGGGGAGCAGGCAGGTCCCAATGTCTCAGTCCAAAGGTGCAGGGTGGGCCTCAGTCTCCGGGTGTTTATGGCCGTTCATGCTTCCCTTCTTTGCTGCATTATATTATAAGTTCAGGCCGAATCACAAATCCTGAGAGGCCTCTGACATGGAGGGAAGGGACTGTGATCCAAGGGGTGCCACATGGACATGAGGACCCCTGCAGCAGCCTCTGTCATGGTGCCTTAGCCAGGGACTCACCTTTACGATCAATGCCGGCTTTGCTGACTCCTTCCTGAAATCCCAGGGAGGGCTAATGGTGGGAGGCCAAGGAGGAGAGCTCTGTTCATAGCCCTCTAAGGGGTTAGCAGGGTGGCATGGTGACCAACTGGCAACGGAGCTCAAATAAGGGCTTCATTGCTCTTCAGTAATTAAGACAGCCATTATATATAACTGGATGACAACACAATACAAATCCTTTTCTGCTTTCATGCAGAAGTGAAGATGTTTCTCTTATTTCTCTTTTCACCATCACCATAAGATCTGAGACTCCATCCATTTTTTGAACCCGCCGTACATCAAATGTAAAAGATTAAACGATCATTTTGCTCCGGATTTTTCTTAGTTACGTAATGTCGGCACATTCCTAGAAATAAAACGGATCAAAGCGTTTGATTTTGAACCAATGACCACCCAGCTTTTGTTAACTTCAATCCTCACAGAAGGTGGACTGTTGGCAGTGAAAGAACCTTTAACTCCAAATTGATTGTCTAAAACTGTGGACAGGATTTGTAAAGAGTACCTGGTATTTTCATTTTACGATCTGAGCCCACTTTCTAACATCTTAAGTGATTCTTGTTAACGGTGGTGACATGATGCATGTTGGTCAGGAAGAAGATGACTGCATTCTGTCTTTGGGACCTCAGTGACCCCATAAACAAAGGTATGGGGACGCAAAGCTGATCCTGACAACAATAGACATTGGGTGAGATCAAAGCCCCCAGTGTGGGTGCCCACCCACCTCAGGGTACTCTAAATTCTCTGGGCTCAATTGACGGTCCCTAACCCTAAGCCTAACCCAAAAGGCAGTAGCCAGTTTGAACCCTACAAAGGAAGGACAGAGACCCAGATTAGGAGACCCCCCCAAAAGCATTCTACCTCCTCGTGGAGTGGGTCGGATATTTGGCACCAAGTAACAAAAAGCACACATTTTAAGAACAACCCAGAAAGGCATTTACAAACACAATAAAAATAATGGAAGAATAAACATCAAAGTAACCCAAAATGGTACCAGGGTAACCCGAAACAAAAATGAAAGAGACCCAGCAGAAAAAGAAATATAATGGAAGGATAATGCAAAAAGGAAGGATAATTATTAAAAATCCAGTATCCAAACGGGTCTTAAAGAAACCCGAGATAAACGCATAAACGTGAATAACCCAAACAGGTAGTCAACAAACACAATAAAAGAAATATAATGGAAGGATGAATAGAAAAACAACCTACAGTAACCCAAAACAGACAATAAATAAAGATAACCTAAAAAGCCATTAAAGAAACCCAGAAATATAATGGAAGGATAATTCAATTCAGACAACATTTTCAAATTTAAAGCAACAGAACTCAACTTAGAGGCCAAACCGCCCAACTTCCGAATGGAAGGCCCAAAATATAAGGGATGGATGAAGAGCTAAAGCAGAGACTGGCCGAGAGGTGAGTGTCCCTTATTGTCCCTGAAGGTGGGTGGTAGGACACTTGGGAAAGCCTGGTGGGTTCAGACTGCATTCGACATGCCTGGTGCTGGTGGGCAGATAGCAGGGTGCTTACCCCAAAATCTCCAGAGTTAAAAAAAACCCTAACCCAATTTCCAGTGGGCTGCAGACCCCACAGAGACTACCCGGGGGTCTTCCGACACTGTAATTACACACTTTCTCTTTTGGGTGTCCCAGTTTTGTGTGCACTGCAGTGGTGTCCATGAATGACAGTGCCACCCCTGAACTCTGAGCAGGCCGTCGCTTCTTCTCTCTTCTGATTTGTGTTCCCTCCTCCTGCAGCCTCGGTGGACAGCACGTCTCTCATGGCGTCCGAAGTGGCCGACATACCCGATCACAGCTGCTCCTCTGAAGACCTCTGCTCCTTGGAAGTGCAGGGCTCACTCCGGTCCACCGAGTTCTCCCCATACAGCACAATCCGCACCACGGCCACCGACGGCAGCTGCAACAGCCTGGAGCACAGCATGCGTTGTGGACACTACAGCGGGCGCTCTCGGGGCGACGAGGGGGGCTGCTTGAGTGAGTCCTCGCTTGACAGATCCCAAACCCACGGCTCCACGAACTGCACTCAGGAGCCGTCGCCGGACTGGTCCTCGGAGAACAGCACCCTGAGTAGAGAGGCCCGGGCATCACCCTACGACTCGGCAGCGTCCTCCTCTCCTCCCAGGCACAAGAAGCTCTGTTTTGCCGTTTGTTCTCACCCCTCATCGTCACCTCCAGCTCAGGCGCAGGCCACCTCATCTCATGGGACCACGTCACGCCCGGATAGGCCCCGGCTGCAGTGGTACAGCAGGAAATACCGATTATCGAGAATTGTACGGTCAACGAGTGACCCCGTCTCCTGTACTTCAGCCCCACAAGGTAAGTCAGCTCATGTAGGACATCAGGGGTAGGCCATTAGAGGGGTCTACAGGGAGCCTAACGGCAGAGGAAGGAGGAGGCTAAGGACACAAATAACTTTAAATAAAAATGAAACTTAAAATGAAGCTAACCGTCCTGGGGCTCGCCAGCTGAAATGATTAGTGCTTTGCCGGTGGTCTTTACAATAGCAGCAGTGCAATTGGACTGCATGCATCCATCTTAGCATCTTCAAGGTACAGAAAGAAAAAAGAACACAAAGAATTACACAATACACAAAACTAACAACAAAAAGATTAAATAAACTCGAGCCAGGGAGACAACCCTGACTGTCCCACAACACACCACAGCACTCAAGCGATGTTCATAAAGAGAAGTAAACATCCCCAGTCTGTATCGCTGATGTCAGGTGGGATGGATCCGTGGATGTTGTGACCCAACCCTCTGCATGTCACTGGAGAAATCGGTGGCAGATGGCAGGCCCTTTGCAGTCTTGCCGTTGTGTTCTTAGCTGACTGGAGCAGAGCCTGACGTGACGTTTGCTGCTGCTGCCCACCACCTTCAAGGCCTAACGTGTTGTGTGTCCGGAGAGGCCCCCTCTGCACACCACTGAGTGGTTATCGGAGTCTTTGAAGGTTTTCTGTTAGCTTGAAAGAGCCTGGCCATTCTCCTCTGACCCACAGAACTGCCCATCGGTCCCCTCTGAACTTCAGAGACTGCAAAGCGCCAACTATCTCACCAAACTGAAGGTGGCACATCGCCATCATTCTGACCAACAATAAGTAAACCTCCCGTTTGTGTCTGTAAGCTACTGAGGGCCCGTCCACACTATTACCGTATATATTCGCGTAGAAGTCGATCAAAAAATAAAATCAGACCCCGACGTATACGCTCGTTCAAAATTACGACACTTAAATGTTTTTTTTACATCTTCTTGCCTCCTCCAATCTCACATCAGTTTCTCAGACACATCGAATTTTGTTGCAGCAGCGCAGTTACCAATTTCTTTCGCCACTTCACTGGCTTTAAATTTAAAACCAGCTTCATATTTTCATGAGATCGAACACTCCATGGTAGATAAGGGATGGCCTTACAATAAAGGTGTATGAGGGTGTGAGATACAAAAAACACAAAACAGTGCAAATGTTGCTTCGGAATAGGTCGGGTCTTACCGTGTGGTCACATAGGCACAAAACGTAGAGAAAAAAGGCTGTGTGCTCGGTGCGTACTCTTTCAGGTGGGCATTAGCATATCATAATCTCTTAGACCAATAGCGTGAGTTTTCTGTATTCGACTTATATGACCGACATTATAAAATACCGGAAATCATACAGTAAAATCAAACCCCGACTTATCGGCGGGAGAACTTAAACGCGAGTATATATGGTATATGTTTTGTTTGAAAATGCAGGCATTTGTCTCCGTTTTTGCCTTTCGTTCGCCCTACTCCAGCGTTTTCAGCCCACGATAACAAATAAGAACTTCTGAAAACGCTCTGCAGAGCAGGACACTTTTGAAAACGCTGGCTCCATTCGTTCTCTGGTTGGGTCATGACTCTTCAGTGATCAGATCCTGCTCGTTAAAATGTCTCACTCCTTGATTGGTTACCCTTCACGCATGAAAATCATATTCTGTCATAGCTGATGTAGAGGTGTTGCTTTTCTATACGCAGTTTGAATGTTTCATGTATGCGCAAAAAGCACATAATTTACTGAACACTCAAATTTTGTGATAATTCCAGTGGCCAGCAACATTAAAATCCCTTCAAGGATCACAGGTGTTAGGTGATTTAAGAAATCGCGGTCCGGCGAGTGCTCACACTGTACAGTTGAGCAGCCAGTTAAATATGCACTCAAACTGCACAAATGTGTTCAGTCCGGTTCACATGGCGTGACATCGGCGTTCAGATTACACGTGGACCAGGCACCCTGCATTCACTGGAATTATGGGAAATTCGATGGCAGCATCAGAAAATCAGCATGTGAGTGTTTGCACGTTTTGGAGTTACACATGACGGTGTTTAGTACAACAGGACACTATGAGTTGTGTAAACATGTACAGTTACTACGTCATCAGAGCAGATATACACATAATAACACTAGTACCGTGGTGTCCTCAGAGGATTCAGAAATTCGATTTATTGTCAAAATGATGACCCACAAAACACAATATTTTGGACATGCCTGTAACATTACTCAAGGCCACTCTCGTCATTATTTCCAGCAGTTGCTAAGGCACACAAGTCTGTTCACATTTTCAGATGGATTTTCTGTGCAGAAAATCAAAAAGAAAGCAAAAGACAGCTGCACAATTCGGCATGGAACAAGAGCATCAAAGACCGGTTTTGAAATGGCTGCAAGAATAACAAATCACCTGAATCACAACATCCCAAGTGTATTGTCAGGGAGTATGCAAATAATTGTGCTTGTTGGTATTTATTGAGATTTAGTTTCTGCTTTTTGACATAAATAACGTGACTTGCCGCAGCATTGCGTTGCCTCGCCCTGGAGACTGTGAATGCTTAGAGCTGCAGGAGTGTGTGGAGTGTCTACTAAACAAAGGCCCTTTGTTATCGACGTGACATCTTTACGCACCACAGCGTTCTCAGCCTTTTTAATGCACACCGTTTGGAGAGGTGTTCACCGGAATAAAATAACCGTAAAAGCATCAGGAGTTTAAAGATCTCAGGAACCGATCCCCTTGCAGATAACACACACATACGCATAAAGACGTGCCCTTTATAAGCTCATAGTTAGCTTAATAACGTGACACTTTATCGTCACTTCAGTAATTATAAAAACAGCAACGCTCAAATCCGTGAGCAGACTTTTGGAAGCTCCTAACTCACCTGCCTGGTTCCATTGGTTTCTCCAGCCAGGTTAGTTTATCGAACTCTGCGGAGGTTGGCACGGCCAGCTCTGCTGTGCACACTGCTTTGGTTTTACACGGAGAGTCATCTGAAACGTTTGTTATAAAAGGAAAGTTTCCACCGAGAAGCGTCTCAGGTGCCTCTGCCATTGCTACATTACTTAATCGTGTACACCCAGTTAGCCAGCTCTGTTTGTCATAGCAAGAGCGGAAAAAGTCCGCGTGTGAGCTCGTCCTCCATCACTTACCCGCTGCTGAGTTCAGGTCGGTCTGGTCTCAGCTCCTTTACCTTCTTTTATTCTTCAAGTGAGCGATTTATGAAGGGTGTGTTTCGTTAAAGAAATAACTGAATTTTCTTTGATCTCTGAAGTTACATTAATGGCGGGTGTGAACTGTGAACCATTGACGTCAACATGAAATAGTGTGTCGACGATTGCCCAATCACGTTAAAGATACCTAAAACAATACTGATTCGCTGCCAATAAATGTGGGCGTGACCGGGGTGCATAGAGCGGCATCCCCGAAAAATCTGAAAGCAACCAATTAAAGGACAGCCTCAGGTCACCTGTCAGCCAGAAGATCGGAGGCATGCGTAGACCCTCATTTGACCGGCAGCCTTCACACAGAACTGAAGCAAATACAAGTAGGAACCAATTCTTAATGGATGTTGGCACCAGCAAATAAACAAATTTATTTCATGATTGTTTCGCATTATGTAATTAATTTAAGTAGAGTTTTTAAAAATATTTTCGGGGGGGATGATGCCCCCGTACCCCTCGTTACACACTGCCGCTGTTGTCTCATGTGCTCCGTGGCTGATCTACACGAGCCCCTGGCCCTTCCTTTGGACCTCCTCTGCACTTAGCTTCTTGTGGTGGCCGTCACCCCTTATCTAAACCGCTTGCTCTTTTAGGTTGGTGGTCCTTCTGACCAGGTCAGCCACTGTTTTAATGAATTCTGGTCCCATGTTGCTGTGCTATTTGACCACTTCGCCCGTCTCTTCCACTTTCAGGATGGTAAACACTTTGATGTGAATCTCAGGATTTCAATTTCTGCCATTCCCCTCGGGAGCCGCTGGCAGTGCCACAATCTAATTGTTTCTGCTCTTGCAGGTGACGGCTGTGCGTGTGTTGCTGCTGCTTCTAATCAGGTCCAGCAAGAGTCCCCGCTGACGTCCCCTGAGCCAGGTACCATCCATATGGCTTTGTGTATATAGGGCACCACTGATACATACGATGTCACGCAGGGCACACAACCCACCTGAGACCTCCTGACAGAGTGAGAGAAATGAGACCCGGGTGTGGAGCTGCGTGCCATCAGCTGTGGGCACAGAGGAGCAGTAAAGTGAATAGTCAGGCACCAGAACTGAGCCTGGCACACGTGAATTAAAGCAGGCCGCTGTCTGAACTGAGACTTCACATCAGCGCTGAACCCAAAGGGGAGAAATCTTCAGGTGCGCCAAATTCTAAACATCACCATGAAACCAAATACAGTGGGTGGAAGCGCGTCCTGCCTGGTCGACCCATCAAACATGACGGTCACTGGGACGGCTTCCTTCAGATTTATATGTGGCGTCAATCATCATTACTTCAGGGCTGCCATTTCCATTTAAGTTTAAAGCCAATTTAAGTCCCTCTTCGCACTAAAAATTCAGTTTGATTGTGTGTACCCCTTTGTCACATTAGCAGGATGAGACTGTGTGCCAGGCCTGCCAAGCCTGTTCAGAACAAATCCTGGTTTTGCCCCATTGGCACTCACTTAGGCCGTGCCCACACGCCTATAAAGATGAGGTTTATAAAGATGGTGGTCCACTTGTGTGATGACGCAGACGTCCGCCTACACTGGGCCCATGCCATTCCTCAATTGGTCGGTAACACTGCCAGCCATGAGGTTTATCACCAGACTGTAGATGCCAGTAAATCGTATGCAGGTCATAAAGCTGTGTGTGTCTGCTGGCTGCGCCGGACCATCGGGGGCTGCTGCGTCCCTTTTGAAACAGAATGTGTGAAATCCGGCCGTCTACAGGGGGTTTTACATTTAGAATTCAGAAACCAGGCGATTGATTTGTCAGACTCCTCTGTTGGCACAGCTTTTAAGATGGCGCTGTCTCGAGAAGGATGACTGGCCGCCATCACTCTCCGGGCCCTTGGTGTTAGTCGTATAATGGAGCCGAGCGGCACCTCTGCTCACCGTTTTTTACTTCCCAATATAATGCATGACATTTACAGGGCACTGCCCGCCAGCAATGAGACCGTCTCAATGGTGGTCTGTTTGATTGTGGATACTGGAAGATTTTATCTTTTCATGTGGCAGAGCTGAAGACAAAGGAGAAGAACGGAGTGTAACGATCACGCGTTGTCTCTTAGTTCTCACAATAACGGCTGCCCTCTGTTTGCTGCTGATAAACACAAATGTCCTTCTTGTCTCCCACAGCTGCCTGTCACGAACACACGGCCGGCGTTGTGCCTTGCCAAGGAGCCCTACGAGACGCCCCCTCGTCCAGGCGACTGAGAGATGACGCTAAAGCAGACATGAGACTGAAGCCCCGGGCCCTGCAGGCCCTGTGCAGAGAGCGGCCGCGCTCCTTAGTGGACCTAAAGACTTACAAAGACACCAAGATATTGGTGGCCAAGTTCCTGGAGCACTCCAGCTGCAGCCTACCTCCTGAAGTTCAGCATGTGGTCAACAGCATCAAGTACGTCATCAAGTCAGATGAACGCCACATGGAAGAAGCCATCTTCAGTGCCAACGTCATTGACCAGGTGAGCCTCAAGCAGTCAAAGAGATTCAAAGCAATCGGAGGAGATGACAGCTCGGTGCCCACTGGGGAGGGAGGAGCTGTGGGACAATATAGGGAGTGAGGTCAGCGGATTGTCACTCTCTAGTCTTGGCCTTTGGGTTGACTAATAGTAAAGTTCTCCTTCTGCAGCCATCAATCTACACTCACCGGCCACTTTATTAGGTACGCCTGTGCAACTGCTTGTTAACACAAATGTCGCGTGGCAGCAACTCAGTACATTTCAGCATGTAGACATTGTGAAGATGACCTGCTGAAGTTCAAACCAAGCATCAGAATGGGGAAGAAAGAAGTGTGATTGAAGTGACTTTGAATGTGCCTGGTTGTTGGTGCCAGACAGGCTGGTGTGAGTGTTTCAGAAACTGCTGATCTACTGGGACTTTCATACACAACCATCTCTAGTGTTTACAGAGAGTGGGCTGAAAAAAGGAAAATGTCCAGTGAGCGGCAGTTCTCTGGGCAAAAATGTCTTGTTAATGCCAGAAGTCAGAGGAGAATCACCAGGCTGGTTCAAGCTGTTAGAAAGGCAACAGTAACTCAAATAAGCACTCATTACACCTGAGGTATGCAGAAGAGCAAATCTGAACACACAACATAACTGGTGGGCTACAGCAGCGGGAGACCACACCGGGTGCCTACTCCTGTCAGCTAAGCAACTGAGCAACTGAGGCTACAATTCACATGGACTCACCAAAATTGGACAACAGAAGATGGGAAAAACGTGGCCTGGTCTGATGAGTCTCGATTTCTGCTGTGACCTTCAGATGGTTGGGTCAAGAACATGAACACCTGGATCCATCCTGCCTTGTATCAACGGTTCAGGCTGGTGGTGGTCCCGGTGTAATGGTGTGGGGGATATTTTCTTGGCACACTTTGGGCCCCTTAGTACCAACTAAATGCCACAGCTTATCTGAGTATTGTTGCTGACCATGTCCATCCCTTTATGACCACCATCTTCTGATGGCTCCTTCCAGCAGGATAACGCGCCATGTCACAAAACTCCAATCATCTCCAACTGGTTTCTTGAACATGACGATGAGTTCACTGGACTCAAATGGCCTCCATAGTCACCAGATCTTAATCTAATAGAGTACCTTTGGGATGTGGTGGAACAGAAGATTCACATCATGGATGTGCAGCCGACAAACCTGCAGGCACTGAGTGATGCTATGATGTCAATATCGACCAGAATCACTGAGGAATGTTTCCAGCACCTTGTTGAATCTACACCATAAGGAATTACAGCAGTTATGAGGGCAAACGGGGGTCCAACCCGGTACTAGTGAGGTGTACCTAACAAAGTGGCTGGTGAGAGTTGGACGACGTGTTTCGTGGATTCTCAGTTCCCATCTTTGAACTCCACGCCTATTTCAATGTTGACAGTTTAGTGTAATCTTCGGACTTCACTCAGTTGGTTCTTTTGAAGATTTTTGCTCCGCACCTTTCTTTGGATTTTCTCTGTGGACTCCGGGCACCTGAGGTACCAACTGCTTGTCAACGTACAGCTTTGGTGATGCGAGTTACACACAAGACGCCAGATGTCTTCTGACTTGTGTGATTTGGGTGTTAAGTGTATGGAGCCCACAGCACTTGAAAAACGTAACATCCCGTTTTAACCCTTTCGGCCCTGGATTTTCTGTTTTTATGGGAAAAATTATTTTATGAGATATTCTACCTTTGTGGTGTCTAGGAAGCTCAAAAATGAAAAAAAAACAAAAAATGATCATTATTATTATACAAGAGCTGACAAATACTTCAATCTTCTTGAGGAAATAAAATTGAAAGTGATGCGCACAGTCTGGAAGCGTCCATTTTCACTTCCGTGTTTCGCGTAGTGTATGCCAGTCTGCGCTAATAGTAGCACGTCCAGTTCCAACGGCTACAAACGTGCTTGTGCTTTACAAAAACAGCTGTATATTTATGTACTAGTAATGGGATGTCAGGGCCAAAAGGGTTAATGGAGAAAGGAGGGCACACCACCCTAATACCATGGGCTTCCATGGCAGAATGGCATCAAACCACCCATCTCAGATTACTGTCCAAAGGGCAGGTGTGTTCACAGTGCCCAAGTGCGGGTATTTTTGACCAAAATGGCCATCCCGCCTGCACTTCAGAACAGGTCACCCACCTGAAGCTGAGCACATACTGGGACGGGAGACCAACCAGGAAAAGCTTGGGCTGCTGATCAAAGAGGTGTTGGCGAGGCCAGCGGGGTGCACTTACCCTGTGGTCTGTGTGTGGATCCCAGTTCCTCAGTGCAGTGACAGGGACACCGTGCTGTTAAAATTGCCACCGTCCTTCGGATGACATGTAAAACCGAGGTCCTGACTCTCTGTGGTATTAAAAGATCTGTGGGCACCCTTCGCAAAGAGTGGAGTGTGTCCTGATGCTCTGGCTAAATTGCCCACCACGGCCTATGCATTCTGGCCCCCTAGTCATCCCCTGTCTCTATTTAGCTAACTATCTCTCATCACTATTGGTGCCAAAATGGCTGCCGTTGCATCATCCAGTTGGATGCTGCTCATTGATGGTGGCTCCTCACTCACTATGTAGAGCGCTATATAAATGTAAAGAATTATCGTTATTATTATTTAAAAAAGGTGTTTCCTCCAAGTGCTCTCCTGCACAATCGGGCTGTGCGCTCTCAGGGCACTGAGGGTTTGAATCGCAGGCCCGCTCCACTCATTTGTTGCTTGTCATCTCCCCGCAGTGCCGCGTCTCTGGGTTTCCGCCATCCATGCTGACCCGACCTTTCGCTTGTGGACGCCCCTCAGATAGGCGCAGATTTCTTCCCAATTTCTCTCACCTGTCGCAGTGCTGATGCTGATGTGCCGTGTTAGCCAATCAGTGAGCTCTTGGTGGGCGGAGTTCCTGCCCAGTGAATGAGGGGGAGGTGGGTCTTCAGCTCAGCGGTTTGAAGTTGCTTCTCTCTTGCCTGTTTGAGGGTCTTGTGAGCCAGCGACTGGATGTCTGATACTTGGGTTATGCAGCACAGCACAACTGTGAGTGATGTTGGTCTGCTGGGTCGCCATTGTGTCAGGAATTTTGTGACCTTCTTCCTCCACAACAACGCGACATTAAAGGTTCTGCTCAGCCATCACTTAAAAAATGTGAAGTATGTAAGAATTAAAATGAAGGGTCATTTTTGGGTGAGTCGTTCCTTTAAAATTCTCAGACGTTCTTGGACTAGGGGGCCAGTCCACCAGAGAGCCCCCTCACTCACTCGCTTACTCACTCACAGCCCTAAGTGACCCCCTAGGGGTCAGCTGGCCCAACAAACACGTCAGAGTGAATGGGCTGGCATGGCTTTGTGCCCTGTGATGGACTGGCGCTCCTCTGAGGTGGTCCAACCTTCAGCTCCCCCAAGACCCTGGACAAATGAAGTGTGTAGTGACCACAAAGAGGAAGTGAGTGTGCTTCTTATTGCAGGTGTGGATTAAGAACTTAAGAGGAGGCCGTTCACACCACCAGGGCCGTTCGTTTAGCTAATGGCCACGCTGTCCCAACGACTCACCCGGGGTCGCCTTAAAGCTTCTCAAGGTTTCAGCTTCAACTCAATGACTCAGTAGTTGGTTCCAGAGACCCTCAACTTTTTACATAAAGCCGCGTCTCCTGACTTCAGTCCCTAATGCACTGATGTCCTTGACTACGCGATTCATTGCTCAGCTCCCAGAAATCTGCAGATATTCTTTGTCGATGCCTTTGAGGATTGTGAAGACCCTCATTAGGTGCCCATGCGGCTCGAGACTAAACAGGTTTGATTGCCCGAGTCTGTCACAGTGTGGCGTGTCCTTAAATCCCAGAGTGCACTTAGAGAGTGCACTTGCAGAGTAAACTCCTGAGGTTGCTCTCCTCTGCACAGCTTCATGTGCTGCTATGTCTATCTTGTAGCGTGGTGAGCAGAAGTGACCACAACACCCCAGATGTGGCTTCACTCCCGCCTGGACGACGTCACTTTATTTTTACTGTTCCACCCTAACATGTGATTTGCCTTTGGTTCACTGCATGTCATTCTGTAGCCCCCTGGTGTCCATCACCCCCTTAAATGACTGAAGCCATTGACTGGTCTCCTTTCTCTCAATCCACAGGTGATCACCAGCGCCCAGCAGAGCGAGAGCAGCCCACGCAAACGACTGCACGAGGACCTTCACCTGCAGAGCTGTGGGGCGCTGAGCTCCCCCTCTGCCAGCCTGCGGAGGGCTTGTCTACGGCAGCCCCCGGACCAGGACCGGCCCCACAGCCTCGTGGAGGTGTGCAGGGAGACCATCCTTTGACAGGCCACCCACCACACCAGCCTCCTTCAGCGCGAGCAGCTTCCAATTTGTGCCAAGCAGAGGCCCTGCCGCCCATTCGGAATGTGCCCGGTGGGGCGAGCTGGGGGTCTCACTCCTATAAGGATGAAAAGATATTGAATGTCTTCCTTCAGGGCTCATTTTTTTTTTCTAAAAATCAGACATACTGGAATCCGAAATACGCTGTGGCCGTGACGAGAAGCCGACAGCGAGTTGTAAGAGGAAGAGTCAAGCGCAACGGGATGTGCGTTCTGGAAAACTGTGGATCTGCCCAGAGGGGCACAGAATGGGGTGTGAGTGGCGGTGCCAAACTCTGCCAAGGTGAAGGGTGTTGTTTATAAGCTCGTACAACTGGACCGGTTGTATTATTTCACTTACCTCAACGTGTCTCATTCTTCTCAGTGTTTGAATTAAAACGAATTTGAATTCTTACCCGAGTCTCGCCTTACTGCTCTCAGCCGACACTCTTGTTTCAGGGCTTTTGACACCATCTCTTGCCCGAGTGGGCCTGGTGAGAAACGGAGAGACCACCACTCCCGACGACCTTCTTTAGCGAGCCAAAGATCTTCTTACGGGAAGTACAGTAAGTGCATGAACGTGTCCACAAAATCATGGGCTCTTCAGATCCAGCCCACCGTCACGTTCGCTCACAAAGATGTGAACAGAGAAGGAAACAAACCCAAGGGTACGCTAAAAAAAACAAGAACCAGTTTCCTCACCACCAACCCTGGAAAGCCCTCATAACCCAGCACTTCATGATGACCCCCATGAATAAGCGCCATGCCCTGTTTCTTTGGGGGGTACACAGAGACCCCACCACTTATCTTTACTTCAGAACCCTTCCCTCTGTACCAGTGCTGTGCCCCCTGACTTCTCTGCTTGCCCAAAGGCCCAGCCATTGTTACGATTAGGAGTCTCAAGACCACATAAATAGTTCATGACATCATCAAGGCAGAGAAGGTACGACATGAATGGTAATAACTCACTCTGCGGTCTGTGAGGTTCTTCTTCTCCGTGGGACCACCTTTGACTGCCCACTGCACGCCCAACCTACCTGGAAAGGGATCTCTCTGTGAATTGCCTTTCCCGAGGTTTCTTCTTCAAGTTTTTTCTTGTCTTCTTGGAGAGTTGGGGCTGTCAAAGCCCATTGTGGCACACATTGTGTGATTTTGGATTACACAAAAATACATTGTATTGAATTGTATGTAAGTCATCCAGTTGAGGGACGTTACGCTTGGACTATCTGACGCACTAGTAAGGCCACATCTGGGGTAGGGTGGTCACTTCTGCTCACCACACTACAAGAAAGACAAAGCAGCACTTGAAGCTCTGGAGTTCAACGTGGGAGTTAAGGACGTGTCCGACCTGTTTAGTGTCGAGCAGAGGAGGCTGCGTGAGGACCTAATTGAGGCCTTCAGATTCCTCAAAGATCAGCAGAATTCTTCCAACTTAACGGTGAACCGTTAGCGGAAATTAACAGGAAGGTCATGTAGCTCTGAAGCCAGGAAGGTCTTCCTTACACAAAGAGCTGCGGGAATCTGAAACAAACTGCCAAGTCATGCAGATGAAGCAGAAGCCTTGAGAAGGATCAGGACGAGAGATCGGGACAGCTTAGCTATTAGCAGAACAGATGAGCCTGAACGGTCTCCTCTCGTTTCTCCGATTTCTTCCCGCTGTCGTATTTTGCGGCGGCAGTAGACTCGACTCCGATGAGCGCCATCACACACAACACCAGCTTTTTAAGATCAAGTTTATTTGTGGTTTCTTTCCAGGTTGACTTGGCTCAATGTCAGCCGCATGCAATGAGTAATTAATTCTTGTTTTAGTACAATAAATCTGAAAGCATCACTAAGGAGTAAGGCTTCTCCAGTCACAGTGTAGTCATTGATTCATTTATTGTTCTTCTTTGCCATGGCTCTGACCCAACATCAAGACAACATCTTTTTTTTTTGTTTTGTTTCTTAAGTTTTTAGGACCGACTAACAGTTATCCTCTACGACACTCGACACAATAGGCTTTTATTTACACACATTCAAACACTGCTGCTGATGGCGTATGGCACATTCACACCGCACTCCACGCAAACCTTCGAGCTCCGGACGAGGCCCGCAATCGGATCTGACGACGATAAAACTCAAGAATAAACAGACGCTCGGTCTTCGGGGTTTTGGTACAATGCTCCCCTGCACGAAGCAGTCCACTGAGCACAGAATGGCCGTTTCTGGAAGGTACGTGGTAGTTGAGGAGACAGGTCCTAAAGCCAGCTGAGCCGTTCACTCTTGAAAATGAGACGCGACACAAAAGAGATTCTCACGTTGACACGGCCTGTGAAGTTTAATCTGAACTGCTAGGCAGATTATTATAGTGGTCTCAAACAAGGCGCACTGCCATAGGGGTCTTGGCCAAGCACAGCCCTGAAGAGAGACGGAGGGACGGTCAGATTTCTCTTATTTGAGCAGGACTCGCTAAACGGATGCACGGAGTTAACAAGCATCATCAGGGCTCCTATCAGTGGGCCGAAAGACTCAGGGGGGCTCCCATAGCGGACTCCAGAGATGAGGAGCGCAGTTGGCTTTAATGTGTCATTTCAGCAGGCGACTGCTCACTTGGACGGCTGCCTCGCATGGGTAGAAAGGAAGAGACGGGCAGAGCGATGGACTACAGAAAAGACAGTGTGGCACAGCACGTCACTCTATGGCAAGTGGGTGGGCGTTTTTGTGCAGACATTGAGGAGGATGGATGAATGGATGGACACCTCCAGCAAGGTGCATCACTCAGATGGATTATTGTGGCTGCCCCTCACAAACAGGCAGCTGTGAAATAGCGGTGTCCTGTAGGGTCAGCGTTAGGGTCAGGGTTAGGGTCACCTCCGGTTAGCTGTGAAGATGAACAGCAGACAGAGCCGGTGACTTCTATAGCTGTCTCTGACAAGGTACTCAGGTAACCAGACGGACATGTCGGTCACTTCTGTCCGCTCAGATGGACAGGTGACTACAGCTGACAGCTCGGCTGAACAGGCAACGAAGAACAATGCTGGCCAAATAACCAGGACAGAGAGAATTATGGGTCTCACTCGCTACCAGTCCAAACTCCACCAACTTCAAGGTCAGAGGTACTGGCCATCCAGACTGTGGGCAGCCCAGTCCAAGGATGGCCCTGACACCTCCATTTTCTTTACTGACGTCCTCTTTGTCTTGCAGGCCCTGAAATCTGCCAGAGATAAAGAACGGACCGTCCCGTTCACCGCTCTCACTCCCCCATGCAGAGCTCAGTCGTCCTGCCGTGGACTCCTCTCCGCCGCATCGTACCACACAACATAAGGATCAACAAAAGGACAAAAAGACAAATCAAAGAAGCCAAGACCACCATCTCAACAGCACAGCACGTGCTTGCAGCAGCACCCACAGTACAACAAAAAACAACCCATGGCACCTGCTGACAAGAACAGAGCAAGTGGCAATCATCACCATTTGTACACCAAGTTTCACGTTGGTCAGTCAGAGAAGCCCCCATGCCAGACAACAGTCCATCTGCTGCAAGACCCCACTGTGCTGAGGTGCCTGATCTGGACAGAGGGGATGCCAGTGGCACAGAAGATGGATGGAAGCCTGGAGGACCAGTGGTACACAGCTACATTTCTCAGAGAGGCTGGCATGACCATCTGAGTGAAGAAGAAGAAGAAGAATAAGAAGACTATAGCTGTGTCCAACACGCTGTTTCAGGTGGCGAGGAAGACGTGCGTCTCCATCCATTTCAGACAGCACAGCCGGCTCATAACAAGCTGTTCTCAAGAGCAGAACGGCCAGCCTGGGTGTTATTTACGCTGATTTTTGTAGTTGTCCCAAACCAGCTTTTAGCAGACAGAAGCACAGCTAAGTGACTGCAGTTTGTGGATAAGACAGACGCCATAGAACTGAAGACACCTCCTAGACAGCCAGAGGAATCTACTGTACTTATAGAGAAATAAATACGCAGACATATGGGCTCATCTGTGCAGGTCGAATAGACAGATGGATGAAAGGTACTATACGAGATAGATAGACCTGAAAGGCGCTATATAATAGATAGGCAGATAGATGTGAAAAGTGCTATCTAACAGATAGGCAGACAATAAAGTTGCTACGTTAGATACCCATAGTTCTCTCTAAGAAGCTACTTTTAGGTAAATACACAGGAGGACATGTTGGTACATTTTTGCAGATGTCTACAACCAGCTCAGATGGACATAGACAGATAGAAATGTGAGGAGCTACTGTGGAGGTTTGAAAGGCTCTATATGATTGATAGATATAGAAGGTGCTACATTAGATATCTGAATATCTCTTAAGGAAAGCTGCTGTTCTGCAAATACACGGCAGAGTAACACTGTTACAAATGAAGGTGTCTACATACAGACAAAGACAAGTAGACTGATTGATAAGGTAGGTGCTGTATGATAGATAGATAGATAGATAGATAGATAGATAGATAGATAGATAGATAGATAGATAGATAGATAGATAGATAGATAGATAGACAGGACAGGTGCTACATTAGGTGGCTGTAGCTCCCTCTAGGCCTCCACTTTTTGACAAACAGACAGGTGGACATATCAGTACGTGTGTCTCCTGTTGGCTCAAATTGTCCGGCACTGGCAATCGTCTCAGATGGACGCTTGTGACTAGCAGATTCCCAAACGGGACAGTCCCACTCACTTGTTACTTTGTCGGTCACACAGGTTTGGCTCATTGCAAACTGAACCTCAGCTGGCGCTTTTCTAAAATGGGATAAGCAGATTTTTGGGGAAGCGTCACATCTTTGCAGTCCAGTACTGCCGACCTCACCCACCGGTGGGCCTTTCTCCAGGGGTTGTTCCAAAGCTGAATGACGGGGACCCGCTGGGTCTGATGATGGCTTTGCCTTCCTCAGGCTGGTGAAGTGACCCTCACAAAGGCAGCACACGCTCCAGCAGCACCCAACTCAGCCCACAAGCTCCAGAGGTTCGCTTCTTGATGACAAAGTAAAAACACAAAGCTGTGAAAGTGAGATTTTCGGTAAGGCCTTAACGCTCACTCCTATGAAGTTTACATTCTTCTCAGGTCTTGTCTTCTGGATTCCCTCCATTTAATGGACCAGCAATCCTGCGCAAGTGTAAAGTCAAATGACAGCCACAGAGTGACCACCCCAATCACCCCACTCCATTGGACTGGACACACAAAAGCACAAATAAATCACGATACCCAAGTCACCAGTGTTAATGACGCTCAACTGAAAAGTTATTGTTGTAAAATACTGTGAGTTAGTGTCTAGAGAAGGCCTGGAAGCCAACCTGATGACTGTTATCCATCTTGGCAAAAATGAAGTCGAACAAACAAAGCCGACATGAAGTGCTAATGACAGGCAAACTGCTCGCTCCCTCTGTGTGCTGTCCTCTCCATCATGGCCTGCCCTTAAGGACCACGGCGTCAGGAAGTCACTGGCCTCCCCTTTCAAAAATATTCACTAGATGTAAATCGGGGTCTCCTGTCCAGTCAGAAGTCGAAACATGGCTGCAGGCATGGTCTTCATGTGAATCTGCCAAGAAAATAAAGGAGAAAGGATCAAAACAGGCTTGAAAGATAAACAGTGAACAAAAAAGGTCCAAGGAAGCCTTTGTGGGAATGGGAACACCTCATGAGTGGACA
The DNA here is from genome assembly GCF_900747795.2 of Erpetoichthys calabaricus. NCBI lineage: Eukaryota > Metazoa > Chordata > Cladistia > Polypteriformes > Polypteridae > Erpetoichthys > Erpetoichthys calabaricus. The sequence goes on along the minus strand of NC_041410.2, from coordinate 21,111,770 downwards.
ACAGCCTGTGGAGAACTAAACAGCTTCTCAGAGGAGCCACACACGGCTGCCCCCCAGTGTAATGAATTGTGACATAGCTGAGAAATGTTAGCTCCATCTTCACCAGTCGAGTGTATTATGACATGATGTTCAGACACCGGAGATTGGAACTCAAGAGCTGTTCTCAAGAGCATTGAGTTCAAGGCAGGAACCAAGCTGGGAGTCCTGGGATGTTGGACCAGTCAACTGGAGGGCCTACTTATAAAGAAATGAACAGTCCCAGTCACACAGGGCTTATCTGGAGAGGCAGGGAGACCCCATAGAGATACTATCCTGGTGCAGGACACAGAACCCTGGGGGGCTGAAATAATGATATCCTAATATTTACATAAAATGTACGGTAACGACAGCAAACTGAAAAATAAATAAATACATGAATGCAGGGCTTGGGTAAGGAACGCTTGCATCGGAAATTCAGAAAACGACGGGCGACCATCTGCTCAGTGGACCTTTGAGTGCTGATACATCGCCATCTAGTGGCCAGCTGAGGCACCAAACTGTTCATTGCATTTTGAGGTCAGGGTAGCTCAGGTAGACTTTATTATCCCAGAGGGAAACTGAAGGCACTTTTATAGTGATACAGAAAATGAGTCAAGACACAACAACTGACGACCAGTGTCATCATAAGTACACAGACCGACAATCAGAACAAAAAAAGCACAATTACCGGTAACAGTACACAATAATAATAAGAGGAAGAATAATAATTCAGAATTCAGACAGCATCCCTGCAAGATAGATAGATAGATAGATAGATAGATAGATAGATAGATAGATAGATAGATAGATAGATAGATAAGAAAGGCACTATATAACAGATAGATAGATAGATAGATAGATAGATAGATAGATAGATAGATAGATAGATAGATATGAAAGGCACTATATAACAGATAGATAGATAGATAGATAGATAGATAGATAGATAGATAGATAGATAGATAGATAGATAGATAGATAGATAGATAGATAGATAAGAAAGGCACTATATAACAGATAGATAGATAGATAGATAGATAGATAGATAGATAGATAGATAGATAGATAGATAGATAGATAGATATGAAAGGCACTATATAACAGATAGATAGATAGATAGATAGATAGATAGATAGATAGATAGATAGATAGATAGATAGATAGATAGATAAGAAAGGCACTATATAACAGATAGATAGATAGATAGATAGATAGATAGATAGATAGATAGATAGATAGATAGATAGATAGATAGATAGATAGATAGATAAGAAAGGCACTATATAACAGATAGATAGATAGATAGATAGATAATTATTTTTTTAATTTTTAATTTTTTTTTTTAAATTAGATAGATAGATAGATAGATAGATAGATAGATAGATAGATAGATATGAAAGGCACTATATAATAGATAGATAGATAGATATAAAAGGCACTATATAACAGTTAGATAGATAGATAGATAGATAGATAGATAGATAGATAGATAGATAGATAGATAGATAGATAGATAGATAGATAAGAAAGGCACTATATAACAGATAGATAGATAGATAGATAGATAGATAGATAGATAGATAGATAGATAGATAGATAGATAGATAGATAGATAGATAGATAGATAGATAGATATGAAAGGCACTATATAACAGATAGATAGATAGATAGATAGATAGATAGATAGATAGATAGATAGATAGATAGATAGATAGATAGATAGATAGATAGATAAGAAAGGCACTATATAACAGATAGATAGATAGATAGATAGATAGATAGATAGATAGATAGATAGATAGATAGATAGATAGATAGATAGATAGATAAGAAAGGCACTATATAACAGATAGATAGATAGATAATTATTTTTTTAATTTTAATTTTTTTTTTTAAATTAGATAGATAGATAGATAGATAGATAGATAGATAGATAGATAGATAGATAGATAGATAGATAGATAGATAGATATGAAAGGTACTATATAATAGATAGATAGATAGATATAAAAGGCACTATATAACAGTTAGATAGATAGATAGATAGATAGATAGATAGATAGATAGATAGATAGATAGATAGATAGATAGATAGATAGATAGATAGATAGATAGATAAGAAAGGCACTATATAATAGATAGATAGATAAGAAAGGCACTTTATAACAGATAGATAGATAGATAGATAGATAGATAGATAGATAGATAGATAGATAGATAGATAGATAGATAGATATGAAAGGCACTATATAATAGATAGATAGATAGATACAGTAGATACTGTAGATAGATAGATAGATAGATAGATAGATAGATAGATAGATAGATAGATAGATAGATAGATAGATAGATAGATAGATAGATAGATAGATAGATAGGAAAGGTGCTATATAATAGATAGGATGCTTCAGTCAGATCTCTGCTTCGGTTTTTAATCTTCTTCATTTCATGAAGCCTTTATCCTGAGATGTTACATTCAAGGAATTCTCACGCAAAAGTCGTCACTGGATAAAGGTAAATGTCCAATGCTCACACCTCACTCTGGATAGTGAAGCCTAAGCAGACCAAATCAAGACTGGCCTAAAGCCCTAGACGAGCATGTGTGGCCAAGTCTTACCTTGCTCATTTGTTGTGTTCACCCAGCCATGTCCTGCTTGTGTTCCCAGAGGCCTCTCGGTGTGTGGAGTAATGCTGTCAGGCTGGCATGTTGATTGGGTGGATTGGCTGCCAGTTGTTTTGTTCTGTTGGCACAGGACACCCCCATAGAGGGGCTCAGAGTCCCTGTCACTTGTGACACTGTGGGGAGTCAACACTTTCTCAGCCCCCTACTTGAAGTGTGTTTTCCAAGTCCCAGGTGAATAGCACTTGATGAGACAAACCAAATGGGTTAACATGATGCTTATCTCCTCTGGAGTGATGTGACAGATCACATTCATAATTCAGGGTGCTAAAAGAAACTAAAAGAAGTGGGAGTTCAGGGCAAGGCCAGTAGATGGGCACAAAGATGGCACAAGAGCAGGAAGCAAAGGGTGATGGTGAGAGGAACCTGATCAGAAACGGGTGATGTTAAGAGTGGTGAGCCTCAGAGGTCAGAGCTGGGACTTCTGCCATTTTTAATACACATATATGATCTGGACAAGAATATAATCAGTAAACTGGTGACATCTGCAGATGACACCAAATTAAGTGAAAGGGCAGATAATGTGGAATCAGTAAAATTGTTACAGGGCAGATGAAATTTAATGCAAGTAAATGCAACATATGATACGTAGGAAGTAAAAATGTTAAATCTGAATACACAATGGGAGGTCTGAAACTTAAAAAGTACCCCTTATGAGAAGGACCTGAGAATCATAGTGGACTCATCACTATCAATGTCCAGACATTGGACAGAAGCCATCAAGAAGGCCAGTGGGGTGTTAGGTTATAAAGCGCCCCCCCCAATGTGTGGAGTAAAGGTCAAGGGGGGGGGGTGTCCTTAAAGTTATAGAACACACTAGTGAGTCCTCACCTGGAGTGCTGTGTTCAGCTTTGCTCTCCATATTATAATAAAGACATAGCAGCCCTCGTGAAGGTCCAGAGAAGAGAAACGAGGCGGATTCTGGGGCTGAGACGTATGAGTTAAGAGGAGAGTCTGAAGCAGCGGAGTCTTTCCAGTTTAAGCAAATCAAGATTGAGAGGGGACACGGCTGAAGAGTTTAAAATTATGAAATGAATTAGTACAGTGGATCACAACTGTAGCTTTAAAATCAATTCTGCAACAAGACCTCAGGGACCCAGTGAGAAACTTGTTAAAGGTGGATTTCATACAAATGTCAGAAAGTCTTCCTTAAAGCAAAGAACCCAGACACATGGGATAAATGACCCAGTAGTATGGTAGACAATAGAACTATGGGCACTCCAAATCTCGACTTGCTGTTATTTTGGACAGTCTGGATGATTAGGATGTACAGTATACATTTGTTGGGCCCAATGACCTGCTCTCGTCACAGTTTTCCAGTGTCCTCACCTGGTGGGCTTACACTCACCTCCCCTACTGAATTCGACAAGGCCTGCACTATTTTTTCATGAGCGGTAGCCACCACGCTCTGTCCATTAATTTCAATGATGCGATGGCCGACTCTGACACCTCCTCGTTCTGCTATCCCACCTCTCATCAGGCTGCAGATCTGGAAGAAAATGTAAAAAACACATGTCACAGAAGCGGAGCAACACATATGTGAATCATCAGCAGGCAGTCAGACCATTAAGCAAAGACCTTTACAGTCGGAGTTAGAAACTCAAATTGGTTCAGGCTGACTTGAGCACACTGATACCTGCAGGTGTCTTCAACAAGGGTCTCGGACATGCAGTTGATGAGATGACCCTGAAGCAACCAGCTTGACTGAATTTCCCCTTGGGATTAATAAAGTATCATCTATCTATCTATCTATCTATCTATCTATCTATCTATCTATCTATCTATCTATCTATCTATCTATCTATCTATCTATCTATCTATCTATCTATCTATCTATCTATCTATCTATCTATCTATCTATCTATTTAGACAAAGTGCCATGAAGGGTGGAAAGGGGGTCCTGTGCTGAACCTTCTTATTTGTCATCTTATTCTGTATCAAGAGCCACTCAGATGGGGTCTCGACTTGGGTGGTGTCATGTCATCCTATTTCTAGTAGGATTGACTACAGCAATGCGGTGTTCACTGGATGTTCAAACTATTCTTTATACAGCCTCCAGTTAATTCTTGCAGCAGCATTTTGGATTATTACAAGAACAACAAAACACATAACTCCAGTTCTTAAATCCTTACACTGGCTCCTGGTTAAGTTTAGGGCAGATTTCAAAATCCTCCTTTTAACATATAAAGCATTAAATGGCCGAGGTCCGGCTTACTTCTCTGAACTTATCATGACTTACAAACCAGAGCGCACATTAAGATCTCAAGATGCTGGTCTGCTTATGATTCCAAGGATTAATAAAATAACAATGGGAGGTCGAGCTTTTAGTTACGGGGCCCCTAAACTGTGGAATGGTCTGCCTGCTACTATAAGAGATGCCCCTTCGGTCTCAGCTTTCAAATCCCGGCTGAAGACTCACTACTTCAATTTAGCACACCCTGACTAGAGCTGCTGATTAACTGTACAGACTGCATCTCTGTTGTCAGTCATTAGCACTAAAACATAAGCAACATGATAGTTATAATCTGTTACTAACCCTCACCTATTCTGTTTCTCTTCTTGGTACTCAAATGTGGCACTTGGTGCCACAGCCCACCTGCCAAGTTGTTTTGCCTGCCTAAGGTAAAGCCATCTGTGATGGAAGAACGCAGGAATCGTGGGAAAGAGGGGTCCTTTCATTGGATTGGCTGGCCCAGCACTGTTTCAGCTGTGGAATGGCCAAATGGGGGAAGCAGCTTGATGTCTGAGGTCTCCAGGACTCTAAACAAATCCAAATCGTATTATGTAATATCACCTACTGTTGAATTCTGCTCCGTACTTGCAAAATTTTTATTTTTGTACTGTATTGAGGATTTGTTCTGTTCTGTGTATTGTATTGTATTGACCCCCTTTTTCTTTTTGACACCCACTGCACGCCCAACCTACCTGGAAAGGGGTCTCTCTTTGAACTGCCTTTCCCAGGGCTTCTTTCATTTTTCCCTACAAGGTTTTTTTTTTGCAAAGAGCTACAGTATATGATTTATTACTGCTATATGATTTGTTCCTCATTTATGCAGAAAAAAGAATTAAGCTTGTGCACAGAATTAAGGGACTAACTTGCATGCTTTTATAAGAAACTGCTGGCCTCTTGATAATAACAGAACACCCTGTGATATTACGAAATCAGCTGTGACCGGTTTCTGAACTCTTGTTTAAACTATTTTGAGCATATTGCTAAAGACTTGGGTATGTAGCTAATTCCTCCTGGCTATTGTGCAAAAACATTGCACACCTAAGCAAAATAAAGTATTGATCACTAAAGCTTGTTATGATAAGTTCTGCTTCAAACATGTAAACAGGTCTAGTATAAAAGAGAGAATCTCCCTGTAATGTGAGGCTGACAGCATTAGCTGCTGCAGTCTCCTGCTCACCAAGAATGAAAAAGCTTCTTTCAGTCTAAAGGTCTCCTGTCGTTCCTGACCCTCAGCGTCCACAATTTCTATGTATTGTGCCTACGTGACCACACGGCAAGACCCGACCTATTCCGAAGCGACACTTGCACTGTTTTGTGTTTTTTGTATCTCACACCCTCAATACACCTTTATTGTAAGAGCATCCCTTATTTAGGATGGAGCGTTCGATCAGAAGAAAATATGAGGCTGGTTTTAAATTAAAAGTCATTGAAGTGGCAAAAGAAATTGGTAAGTGCGCTGCTGCAACAAAATTCAATGTGTCTGAGAAACTGGTGCGAGATTAGAGGAGGCAAGAAGATGTATTATTATTAAAAAAAAAAATTAAGTGTCGTATTTTTGAACGGGCGTATAAGTCGGGGTCTGATTTTATGATCGATTTTTCGGGTTTCAAGACCCGACTTATACGCGAGTATATACAGTACTTAGTTTCTTTGTGTGTATTTTTGTTCTGCCATGTTCCTCATATTTTGTGGGTTGATCTCTAAGAGGCAGCGCTACCTTTACATCATTGTTAACAGGCTGCCACTACACTTTATATTTAAGCAGGAACAGCAAGTCCCCGCAGTTCACATGAGTTTGTTCATTTAAGGTTACCATTGTTTTGTCTAGATCTAATGGTTTTTTCTCGGTTTGTTGGATTGTTCCCTTAGATTGTGTTTTGGGACGTGTTCACCTTAGGATTGCCTTTCAGACAACTCCTTTTTGCTCTTTTTAACTTTTACTTGTTTTTTTTTTGCTGTTCTGAATAAATATCCTCTTGTATAAAGACCGTCTGTTTACAAATCAGAGTTTTCACAGTTGTCCCCCTTGTGAGACATTATTGAGAAATCTGAGACTCTCTTTTGATTTTGAGATGACTTTAAAAGCCTGTTCTTCGTTTTGGGGCCTAGTCTGTCCTGAAGCCTCCTAATCGCCTAGGGTTAGGGTTGCCTGAAAGATACCTGTATTGGGGCTGGCCAGTAAACTGTTTTTTGTGGGAGTTTTTGAAGGTTTTTCTATTTTGTGGTGCCATAATTACAAAAGGTCCGAGATGACAGTTGAGTTTCATAGCATGTCATATTAATGTATTTACTATGTTCTTTGGGTTTTGTTTTTGCATTTTGTTATTTAAATAAAAAAAAAATACAAGGGAGATGGGGACTTCAGGGAAAAATGAATTCCAAGACTTAGTTCTCATTTTAAAAAATGTACAGGCATCATTATCATTTTCTGGCAGCTTCAAAGGACTCTCCCCATTTGTACCAACATCCCTACCCCGTTCAGCAGGACAGCAGGAAGGCTCTAACTAGGACAGACTAACTTCTGAAATCACATTATTCCAGATGTCATCAGATCTCCTTCCTTTCAATTTCACCTTGACTTCTGGGAGCCAATGATGAAATTAAGGTCAATGTCTACTCTTTTGTTCTTCTCAACAGTAAAATCCTAGATTATCAGTTAACAACCTTGACTCTAAGCACGTGTAAAGATTTCTGGTCAAAACTGCCTGATCCGATCCAAGTGGATTTCTATTTCATCGGTGATTTCTCAGAGGTTTAATCGTTGATCATTTTGAATTTTTTCTTTCACCTTAACAACCCCTTTCATTGCTGCATGCAGGTCACCTTGAACTCATTCTCGTTTCAGCCAGTTCTTGTAAAGTTTGGTATTCCATCCCCGAACGCCGAATCAGCGAGGCTTCTCTCCTAAGACCCAGTCTGTACAGAGTGTGCGTCGTCCCGCTGGTTGCAGTGAACGTGGACCAAGAAAGTCAAAGCTGAACATCCATATACTTTAATATAGATTTCTGGCAAGAAGTCATACTAGTATTAGGACGTGAAAACCATTGACAACTCGAAGATAAAACGATGATAATTTCCTTAACCTAAAATACAATATGGCGGAAGGTAAAGCAAAGACTAAAGCAGCGCCAATAGCAAAAAGGGAGCTAGGGACATACCAATATGTATTAATTAAATAGGGGGGGGGGAATGTACCAAACAGTCTAATAACAATATTAACACAAGCTGCTGTAGCAGCACATTTGATATTAGACGACTAGAGAGCAGGAGGAATGCCAACAAGAATGACACAGCAGAGTAGTCAGACATAACAAGGGCTGATACTGTGAAGCGGCCAGCCAAACGTCAACCTCAGACAAGAAGTCGGATGAAGGCAAAGTTCAAAACCCTAAATGAAATTGTTCTCATGTGATGTGTCTATAGTTTTCAATTCAGTTGAGTCTTATACGAGACTGTATTATTTACGTCCTTTATTTTGGTCTGCTGCTCATTATTATTAATCTACAGTATACTGTATGTACAATGCTGTAGGCGTAAAAGTAACCCACCACTTAGAACGGCTAGGATGGCAGGACCACAAGCTATCAGCCTCCTAAGGCTGGACGTTTGGTTCCAGTAAATCTCTTCTTTTCACCTCTACGCAGTTAGAGGTTCAGATAGGTGCTATTTCAGTTTCAGCTTCTGGTGACCACTGCCATCATCGAGGAACTGCATCTGATAACCTCACCAGATTACAAATGTAACTGAAAGGAGGATTCTCTCTGTTAAATTTCCAGAAAATGACTCATGTCTGCAAGCAGTTGTACAGATGAGATTGCTTTAGGTTATTCATTTTAAGGCAGTGCCATCGGTTCTGTCACTATTCTACAAGAATTAGCACTGGTGTTACGTGTCATATTCCTCTTTCAAGCTGGACTGTGTGGTCTAAAGTATTTTATGCAAATTATATATCTTACGATCATTTAGCTGGGAAACAAAGAAGGATGAAGTTATTGTTAGCCACAGAACTCAAAAGGCACCTGAAAGCCTCAAACGCAGAAGTCCTAGTTGCAATAATGAAAGCACTCTAGTAAGATAAAATATTACACTGACTGCATGGGGAGGCTGCAGCTTTGAGTGAAATCGGAATCAGGAGATGTTGTTAAGGCAAAAACTAACAAACTAATGGTCAGAACCAGAAAGACGAACCAGTTAAGCAAACAGTGCTAAGGACGTGTATGAAGAATCATAGGCAGGAAACAATGCAAGAAATTTCAATAACCAAAAGTAAACATAACTAGAGCCAAACTGTAAGTCATAGGATAAAACGTTTGCAACTAGGAATTCAATAACAACAAAGATTGAGCCCTAAGGTCTTCTGGGAGAATCTACGATCTTGGATAACCAAGAAATGCACAGCTTGACCTTCATTCCTTTGAGCCGTTGATGTGACGCACCTCACATTTCTGGTTGACCTTACCCAGCAGCAGCATAGCAATCATTAGCAAGTAACGCTCAAAATGACGGCACTCTTAAGAAAAACAACATGGCGCCAACATTGTTAAAAACATGTTAAGCACAAAAACAAATGTGAACACAAGATACCTTGACCTCTAAGACCTCCAATACAAAGTCTCAATGATTTTTAGAAGCCAAGGAGAAATAATTAAAATTAAAAATAAAAGTCTGATCATATCAGATATCTCTTTATTACAATACAAAAATCCTGGGACAAGACAAGACTTTTTAGCCTGGGATGAGATGTGACTTTTTCAGAGAGAAAATTTCATGTCCCGTGAGACTTTGTGCCAAGAGATTTAAACCACTCCCAGGGCCAGAAATAAATGACAAAGAGTAGATGACAAAGTAGAACGTCATAAAGAATTCAAAAACGTTGGGGTGCGATACACATGCAGAGCAGGTTAGAGATAATGAAAGTACTAAAATTTGAAAGTCTCAAAAAAATGATAGTAAAGATCGCATTAGCACAAACAAATGGAAATTATTACTTGGTGAAATAACGGAACAGCGAAAACAGATCAAATATATTTTTCAGATTTAAACTTTAAGTCGGAGAGTTGTAGATCGTCTAATTCGTGTTGTCATCAGGGAAAAGTAGTGTTTTTTTTCCCAATGAAGAGGCGTATCGGCGAGAATTAAAAGATTTGTTGTTTGGTGAAAGTGAAATCCACATATGCAAGCAACAGAGACGCAAAGTGGCTGGCATGTAGCGCAGGCCGGGTTTGGTGAGCGAAGCCCCCTAGTAATTAAAACTTATAAAATAAAAGTTACCCTGCATAAATTGTATAACAGGTTCCAAACGCCAATATTAATGGACCTATCTGCAGACCAATAAAAATGACCACGTCATTAAAATACAGACTTACGATGCCGTTTTGCACACTGAATCCCAGCTGGTACTTCAGGTCTGGTCGCTTGATGAGGACGGTCGTGACTGGAGGGCAGCTGACGATGTTGAGCTTCACGACTGTCTGGTTCTTTAAACCCTGCAGTGTAGCAATAAGAAACAAAAAAAAAAAAAGAAAATATCCAAAGTCAAAGAGAATTGACAAAAATGAACATTCATGAATTTCGTGGAATGATTCAATGCGTGGGCACAAAAGTGTAACATGTAAATCAACTCAACGTTATTTTATATGGTTGAGAAATAAGTAATATGACTAAAGAAGAAGTCAACATTTGAATTGGAATGAAGCAAAGCAACCACCAGGAATGGAAGGCGTGAGACGGACAAGCAGAGCAGTGAGGCTGTGTGGCCTCAGTCCGAGTGCAGAGACTGAAGGAGCCACCATTATCAGAAGACAGACCAAACCTGACTGATGATGCTGTGGGAATGACAAGACTTTAATGGATTATTTAGGATGAAATGTGTCCAAATCAACTTTATTTATAATGCACATTTAAAACTACTATTGCTGACCAAGATATGATAAGTCCAGAAATGAACACACACTGGGCAAATCCTAACGACCGCCATACTAATGCTGGGTAGGCCTACTTTTGCTCTGAAAACAGCCTCAGTTCTTCATGCCATGGATTCCACAAGATGTGGGAAACATTCCCTTAAGGTTCTGGTCCATGTTGACACGATAACGTCACTCAATTCACGCATATCTGTCAGCTGCACGTTCATGCTGAGAATCTTCTGTTCTACCACATCCCAGAGATGTCCTACAGGATTCAGGGAAGGCCTCTGAGGAACACTAAACTCAGTGTCATGTTCATGAAACACACAATTTGAGTTTGAGATGACCTCGTGACATGGTACATTATCATGCTGGAACAGCCATTAGAAGATAGATGAATTGTAGCCACGAAGGGGTGCACATGGTCAGCAACAAAACTTAGATAGGCTGGCATTCAAGCAATGATTGATTGGTGTTAACAGGCCCAAAGTGTGCTAAGATAACATTCCTCTCGCCATTACACCTCCAGCATCAGCCTGGACTGTTGACACAAGGCAGGTTGGCTGCATGGATTCATGCTGTTGGTGCCAAATTCTGACCCTACCATCTGTGTGCCTCAGCAGAAATCGAGACTCATCAGACCAGACAAAAATCCAATTTAGACCAACAGCAGCAGCTTCCACTGATGTCTCAGAGCCACTTAGCACAAATCGTGTGTCATGTACAGCTGCTTTCTACACAGCCTGCTGGTCTAAATGTGCCAAACAAATGAAAACTACAAGCTTACTCACATCACCTCACTGCAGTGGGCCACACATCCTCAAGCAGAGTCTCTGCCAGTCGTGTGAGTATCTATATATATAATTCACTAAGGCAGCTGACCATGGCAGGCAAGACGCAAGACAGAGCCACGCCCGCCAACTCACAGAGCCCCGCCCACCAACAATTCACTAAGCAGCCGTGCGCGCCGATGATTTCCGCACGTGTTCAGTCTCTCCCTGTGCAGCGAGCGAGCGAGTCAGAGAGAGAGAGACAGAGAGTGACACATACAGGCACGCGCGAGAGACACACACATACAGGCGCGCGAGAGAGAGACACACACATAAAGGCACGCGAGAGAGAGAGACACACACACACACAGGCGTGTGAGAGAGACACACACACAGGCGCACGAGAGAGAGACAAACACATACAGGCACACGCGAGAGAGACAAACACACAGGCGCACAATAGAGAGACACACACACAGGCGCGCGAGAGAGAGACACACACGCGAGAGAGAGGGGGCTGGATGCATATGGCAGAGAAGGCAGTTAAAGAATGCACTGGGCTTGATTTTGTTTTCGCTTCTGTTTACAGCGATTGGGTCGTAGCGTGCATTGTTGCAATGTTACTTTTCTTGGTGATTTATTAAATTACGGATTTTTCAAATGTTCATTTTTTCCCCTGTGCTTAAAACTCATTAAAAAAGTGTTTTTAGCGAGCGGTTCCTAGCACTATAGCGTGAACTATTGCAGTGTTAGTTTTCTCTGTTGTTCAAGGTTTTCTCAGTGTTATTCAATGTTTTTACATTTAGTTTACTATTACGCTGTGCATTCTATGGTATAATCTTCTATCTATATATATAATTCACTAAGGCAGCCGACCATGGCAGGCAAGACGCAAGACAGAGCCAGTTTTCAGTCACGGACAATTGTATGTTGCTCTCTCCAGAGTTCCATCTTTTCATTCACCTACAGTCGTATCCTCAAACCCACCCCATTTGGACAACTGTATCGTTCAGGAAATGTTCACACATCAATAAATAATTATGTGCCGTATGCTACGCTGCGGGTTGGCTAGTTTGACATAAACTCCTGTTCAACCAACTACTGTGTGGAAGGGATCAGGATTTCAAGTGAAAGAGCAGCTTTGTTGGCTAATGTGACATTTAATTTGTCAGCCTGCCTATTGTGAAATAACATGGAGCCCCCGAGAGGGTGAGACAGGCAAGTGCTGCCATGTAACAGCCCAGATTGTCATAGCCTGGAAGTCACTGGAAAGGGATTGAAAGGTTTTAAGTCATGTACTTCAGGCAAGCAGCAATGGAGAAAAAAATAAATAAATAAAAATAATGATAAGATAGGGTGGTGGGGTTTAGAGGGGTCATGGTCTAGTACAGGGGTTCCCAAACTCGCTCCTGGGGACCCACAGTGGCTGCAGGTTTTTGTTCCAACCAGCTTCTGTTTTTAAATGGAGTCCTGGGCTAATTAACTGAACTGTTATTTCCAAGATGCTGTGTTTTAGAAAGAGAAAACTAAGTTTGGTCAATTTTTTGATTAAAATGTAGTAAGCATTTATACTGGAACTAGGGGGCTCTGCCCCCTGCTCGCTTCGCTCGCCAACCCCTGGCGTTGGGGCATGACAAAGAGTGAGATGTATGAATTAGATATAGATTAGTGTGCAGGTTTGGATGATGCCTATATAAATAAAAAATAGAGTGTTTGGCATAGAGTAATGTTTTATTGGAATATTTCTTTGTATACAACATTAGTAGTAAAGATGGTGTCTTGTCTTTGAATGAGTCTTCCTTAGCATGGATCATTTATAACTTTAACTTTAACGTCAGATGAACGTCGAACACGTGAGAAGGCAACATAAAGTTGTCCATGTCCAAAAACGGGTTCAGAGAGCTAGATGCCAACCTTGTCCATGGCTTGTCATTGTGATTTGTTGATGGTCATTGCAAATGCAGGTTTAATGGGGAACTGTCGGCGTTTCAATGTAAAAGGTAAATCTAGGTCAGAACTCGTAAGGTCAATTCTAGGAATGAGAACAGTATTGTTAGCATGTGATTCTGTAAGAACTGTTGCTTGAATAACACCGTTTTTAAGGGTAAGGTTGTGTTGTGGTCATCCGTCTGGGTTAATAGTGTTCAAATATTCTAAGGGGAAATTCAGATGTTCATTGTTGTCATCAGAGTCAACTTTGTCAGAGCTTAGAAAGAGTCGTGTCTCTCCAGGAAGTAATGAAATGACCTGGTTATTAATGTGATTAACATTAATATTTTTTGGACATAATATAGTACGTTTTGTTAACCACATATGCGAAAGCAGTATGGGCCATTGCCTTTTGGTGGCCTGATATGTACTCCGGTAGATGCAAAAGCAAATGAACTATTGTAGAATCTAATGCAGTTCATAAAGTTTTTACTTTCAGGCACATCGTTAGTTAGAAGCTTCTGTAGCTATTCAGGATATGAATGTAAAGGAGGCAGTCTAATCTGCCCCTTTTGACAACAACGTGTAAATTCATTATTTGTATTGCCAGTTGTTTCTTCAGGGAAGTTAAGTGAATGACAATGATTGCAAATGACATTCATTAATCCCAATGAATTTTCCTCAATAGTGGACTCATTATTGAAGGCGTTGTCTGGCGTTGATGTCCGCGACGGGCAGGTTTTGCTTGTGGCGTTTGAGTGCCGCGTTGTTGCATGTCCATTATTTGTGACGCGCTATTTTGTAGTTTTAATTGATTCGCCTCCGCTTTGCCAAAAGTCCGTTTCAGTCTACGTCGTGCATTGTTTGTATCGAGCCTTGTCCGTATGCGCGTTGTACACGTCTGTGTTCATTTATTCTGTCTATTCGCTCCCTTTTCTGTATGTCTGAGTCGCGAGCTCTTTCTTTTTAAATCGTGCTTGTTTCGATGCAGCACTTTGAGACGTGCGCTGTATGCGTCTACGTTCATTGTGTCTGTCCATTTGGGCACGTCTCTGTAACGGGGTTACTTGAGCTTTGCGTTTTTTGATCCGAGACATTTTTTCTCCCGGAGTTTCCGAAGCGCGTTGTATGCTCCGCCGTGTATTTTGTTGTTTCATTCGTGTTCGTGTGTTTGGTCCCGTTATCCGATCCGAATCGTTTTGTACCCGTGACCGTGTATTCATGACTTGTTTGTTCCTCAGCGTGCGAAATATGGATAAGTAATAAGGAGGATCGCACTCACTGTTAATATGGAGCCTTTTCTGCAGTTGAACGGTTAATAGTGCTTTATTGTAAGGAGATCCACCTATGCTGCCTAGTGTGAAGGTGTTGAGATGACGTTGTTTAATATGGACGTTTCCTTTAGATATGTGGCTTTGAGTGTCACTTCTTATTGATGTGTGTGGGGGGGGGGGGGGGGTGAGGATTGTTGTTGCGCAAGCGTCTTCTTTCTTTTTGTGTTCCAGGGGCTTGTTGAATCCCCCTCTTTGTGTGTCCCGTCCGTTGCTTGTAGGGTGTGTGGGGTGGTTTTGTGTTCTTTTTTTTTTTGTGTTCCATGGGCTTGTTAAATCCCCCTCTTGGTGTGTGTCCCGTCCGGTGCCTGTAGGGGGGGGGGGGTGCCTTGCTGTTGTGCGCGAGCGTCTTCTTTTTTTTTTGTGTGCTAGTTTCGTGTGCAATGGGTTTCGTGCTTTGCCTGCGTTTGACTACTTTTTTCTGTGCCTTTTCCTTTTTTCTGTGCTTGCGCCGCCTCATTTCTTTGACTCCTTTTTTCTGTGGTCTTGTCCGCCTCTCGCGGCCCCTCATCCGCTTCTCGCGGCCCCTCATTTCTTGGGGCGCCTGCGCAGTACGTCTTTTTGCGGCTATGGCCCATGGCCGGATGTCCCTGCGTCCATTCGGTTTAGCATTCTCGGTTAGTAATATGGATAATGTATTATTTTTTTTTCTTTTTAACAGTATTTTCATCTTGATTTTCATTCTACTTTTCCAGGTGTTCCAATTGTTTAATCCATTATTTACTAATTAGTGGGTCTGACGCTAAGTTAGTTAGCAGCCGTTTCATGATTCAGTGTTGTTTGCCTGGGGGTCTGTCATTATTAAGATGTAATGAGGGGGGCAAACTGCACAGAGAAAGGGCAAAATATAACAAACTCAACAAAAGAGAGTTAAGCATTTCAATCTATAGCAAAAATAGAACATTTTCTAAATGTCTCATAACTGTAAAAACTGTGCTGCTCTGCTTTTCTGAATGTAGAATAAGAGAAGAGAAAAAAATACCAGCTAATTAAATGAGATCAGTGTTATCAGTTGCTGTTACTGATTATGAATCTGCGTGAAAACAAAAACCTGAAGCCACAGTGGGCCCCCCTCTGGTCGAGCACATTGTAAATGATCCCCTAAGCATCCCAATATAATACTGTAAAGCACTGAGCTGCTGTCCTATCAATGGTACATTTTGGGCAGATGAGTTATGAAATGATTGCATTTACATGTTTCTGCATTTTTAGCAATTCTGGGTGTTCTAACAGTGGCACACAATTCATAACTCAGGCATATAATGAGCCAGTTGGACCAAACACATGGCCACCTCTTCTCCTGGATGCCTATTACTAATTCTCCTGACAAATAAATACAAAATAGGTGAAGAATTAGTGCCAGAAGGTAAAGCAAGTGTAAGATGCGAGATGTGAATGGCCGAGTCCAATCATCTGTCCACCAAAGAACAGGATCAGCTTTAGAGCAGACGCGTCCTTGTAGTGAAGCAGTTTTCCCTTTATGGTCACCTGCTCTGCAAGGCCAGGTCACTTGTTGCTGTTGTAGATACTTTTGAACATTAGGACTTTTGGACAAGAACAGACCACTCAACCCACCAAGCTCGCCAATTTTAGTCACCAATGTGACATCAAGTGGAGTTTTCAAAGCGCCTCAATTCCTACTCACCCCCCCACACTAGCTGGTCACTTATTCCATGTCTCTATGGTTCTCTGTGGAAGAACAACTTTGTAACTTTGTGCAGCATCTGCCCTTAGCAGGTTTTACAGGTTGTGATGGCGGCTGGAAGGACCGGGAGAGGGACTACAAGAGGGCAGCCGCCCTGGTTTGTATGGGGACCACGGGAACGGAGCATGGAAGTTCAACCCTATAGGGGCTCATGGTCACTGCCAGGGGGCGCCCGGACGCCTGAGAAGCCCTGGACGTCAGCACTTCCGCCACACCAGGAGGTGCTGGCGGAAGGAAAAACCAGGGACACCCGAAGTGCTTCTGGATGCTCGTGCGGCACTTCTGCCACACCAGGAAGTGGCACAGGAAACTCGTCAGGAGGCACCTGGAGCACGTCCGGGAGGTCTGAAAAGGGGCCGCCTCCCTCCATTCATCAGCTGGAGTCAGGTGGAAGAGGACGAAGCTCGGAGGAGAGGAGTGGAGACGGTGAAGGAAGGCTGGAGATTGAGAGGCCTGGACTGAGGGTGTGTGGTGCAGGGGCACCGGCTTGTGCATGGTACTGTGTAAATAGTTGTAAATATGAATAAACATGTGTGGTCTTGTAAACCATCGGTGTCTGCCTATCTGTGTCGAGGCTGGTCTCCACAAGGTGTATCCTCGTGTTCTTGTAGACAAATATCTTTTACAGTAAGAGCTTGTGCTAAATCCCTTCATAAATTTCCACACTTCAGTCATGTCCCCTCTTAATCTCCGTTTGCTTGAACTAGTTGAGCTCCTTCAGTCTCTCCTCATAGCTCCCACCCCTTAGTCCTGGAATCAGCCTTGTTGCTCTGGACTTTCTCTAGGGCTGCTATGTCTATTTTATAATATGGAGACCAAAACCTCACACAGCACTCCAGGTGAGGCCTCACCACTGTGTTATATGACTTAAGCACAAACTCCCTCGTCTTATTCTCCACTCCATTAGCGTTCTTAATCACTTCTGTCCACTGTTTGGATGTTGACAATGATGAGCCCTCCATGACTCACAGGTTCTTCTCGTAAGGAGTGCTTTCAAGTTTCAGATCTCCTCCTGTGTAAAATAAGCAATCATTTCTAATTCCTATATGTAATACTTTACTGTTACTTACATTAAATTTCATCTGCCCAAGCCTGTACGCTGTCCAAGTCCCTCTAAACCAATTACCTTTCACCTTACCTTGGTATCATCTGCCAGCTTAAGCAGCTCGTTGTTCATAGTCCTATGCAGATCAGTTATGTACAATAAAACTAACAGCAGCCCCACCACTGATCCCTGATTTGCTTTGGTTAGATGTTCAGATTAGGTAGGTGGAGATCCACCCAGGAGTTATTCACTCAAAGGGTTCATCTCTCCTTATAGCTCATACCTTCCAGTCCTAGTTGCTCTCCTCTGGACTTTTCCTTTCTTGATATCTGGAAGTGTTTCCTCCAGGCGCTCTGGTTTCCTCCCACAGTCCAAAGACATGCAGGTTAGGTGCATTGGTGATTCTAAATTGTCCCTAGTGTGTGCTTGGTGTGTGGGTGTGTGTGTGTGTGCCCTGCGGTGTTCTGGCGCCCTGCCCAGGGTTTGTTTCCTGCCTTGTGCCCTGTGTTGGCTGGGATTGGCTCCAGCAGGCCCCCGTGACCCTGTAGTTAGGATATAGCGGGTTGGATAATGGATGGATGGATATCTGGAAGTTCCTGGGCATTCCATCAAATTAAGACTGGTTAAGAAAGAGAGGCTCGGTGGGTTGGGGTGTAGCCCAGAAAAGTGTAACTGCAGGACCATAAGTACTAATACAGACCTTACACTCACCAAAGCAATTCCTCGACGTTTCAATGTTAACCTGACCACTGATTAGTTCAGTTTAGGTCATGTGTACTCAACCCCATAATTTCAACTGTCATCTTGTTAGGGTGGCAGCACCAATCAGTGTGCACATCCCATGTTTCAGAGGGCATGTGCATATGCAATATTATGGGATGCCAGCTGAGAGACGGCGATACATACACGTTGTTACACACGTGCGAGTAGGAGGCAGCTAAAGGGCTCGAGTAATTGTAATACCACCGCAGACCAGGGGGCGGCGGGGTGCACTGACTGTCTTTCTCAGTTCCTTGCAGACCCTTCCCGGGAAATCCTGCCAAGTTTCCGGCACCTTTGATGACGTCTCTTCTGGTTCCAGGCCATCAGATAAAGCCACTTCCGTTTCTGACGAATTGGATGACATCACTTCCATTTCTGACCCTTATGACAACGTCATTTCCGGTTCCAGCCCCCAGGATGATGTCACTTGTTATACGGGCCTTTAAAACCGCCATCTTGCCTTTGTTTAGGCAGTTCTGTTTTGGACTCAGTGCGGTGAGAGAATTCATTCATTTTTTTGCAGCCAGGACATATCAGACGGGTGGCTGCCCCAAACCTTTATGATGTCTGGTGTATTATTGCATCACAACGTGTACTACTCATTTTCGCGTGGAGTTATATTAGTTTGTAATAACTACGAGTTTGTGTTGCACAGAATCAAAAACAAAGTGTGTGTTTAACGACAACAAAACATACACATACATGTATGGTTATTCATATACCATTCCATAAATCATCCACACATTTCTTTCTGAGCTGCTGTGGTGAATCCTCTGAACCTTCTGCCAGTGTTCTGACCGACACTCCTTGGTGAACACTACATGTCCTGAACTCCTCATTGATATAAAGTCCCACTTTTGCCACACATCTTAACTGCTGCAAAAACTCAAATTACTTTGAAACTTAATAATTCCAGTGAGGGCTTTGTGAAGGGCAGAACCTACTGGAAGAGTACTGGGTGTAAGTCAGGAATCCACCCGGGGTGGGATGGCAGAGCATTACACAGCGTTATCAATGACACTCACATGAGGCCATCTTAGCTCACCAGTTATGCTAATGCACACACTTTAGTGCGGTGAGAGGAAACCAGAAGACCTTGAGGAACCCCAGATGGACACAGGGAGAACACACAAACAGGGGTCAGGCCTTTAATCGAACACAGGAGCTATGAGGCCACAGCACCAACCATGGTGATAGTGAACCACCATGCTGTAGTGCGTTAATAGTAAATATTACATACCTTAATTATGCCTTGACATGTGGCCAGTGGGAGCCCAACTAAACTTGTGCCATTAATGGACATGATCTGGTCCCCAATACTGAGCTTTCCTGAGCGGGCAGCGGGTCCACCATTCATCATGTTGGCGAGGATGACGGTGGGCAGGATGGAGCCCCAGCCAGACTCTACTATCACCACACCCAGGATCTCACCCTTTTGCTTCTCCAGCTGCAGCTGCAAGATGAGGAAAAGAAAGAAAGGAGAATTTAGAAGAAGATAAGCACCAAGAAAACAATGGAACACAAAGAGCAAAGGCCTGGGGAAACATAAAAAAACATAAGTCTGTCTTATTAGGACACCAGAAGCGGCATGGCGTCCTACTGAAGAACCTAGTGGACTACCAAGCACAAGGTCCAAGATTCAAAACCCCTTCAAAATGAGTGAGCCATACAGCTGGCAGAGCTCACTCTAAAGACAGGGCTTGGACAAGAAGTCCTGAGCCTGGAACTTTAGACCAAAGTCACATTAAAAAAAGCAAAATAAAAATACATTTGTGCAAAACCTCTGTACTATATAAATAACGTTAATGCAAAACACACTATCAAGTGTTGAACAGCCCACCTCTCCCCTCATTCATTGGTCAAAAGCCCCATCTTCAATTTAAAAGCCCAATCTTGTGCAAAGGGGCTTCTTCTTTGTGGACCACTTTCATTTTCTGGAGGTACTCGTGTCACAATATTTGATCATAAGATGCATGTGTTTTGCACATTGTGAGCATACGACAGGATTGCTCGACATTAAAGGGTTATGCAACACGAGTAAAGTGCAATTTTTTTCAGGCAAAGACAACAGTCATGGGGTTTCTTCCTAAAAGCATGCCCCCTCCCAGCCCCCCCATTTTCACCTGTCCATGCACTTTAAACCTTTGAGGTTGCAGTCTCACATTTCTCCTGTGTTAGACTGATCATAAAAGCAACTATGGAAAGACAGAGGCAGAAAAAGAACTGAACAAAAGGCTTAAAGTCGAGAGAAAATAACAAGCTGAAATCACCGTTATCCATTCAGGAGCTCAGCAGCACAAGGTATGTAAAGCTTGTGTGGCCACTAGGGGGCAAACCAGCACCCCACACCCCCAGATATGATTGTACCACAACAGTCCCAGTTCAATTAAAGTGCTTCAGGTTTAAACAATACCTTCAGCACAGCTCTATCTCTTCTTTTTCTTCCTTTTCTTTTCCTCCACCTCCGAGTTGAGTGGAGGGCTCTCTTTTAACTCCAGGCTTTGAAATACCTAATCTATTGCTCAGGTCAGGCTGGACCACCATGGTCCTTGTAACATCACTCTCTTAGAGCTTTTACCTGGCAGCCCCCACAGAACCTGACAGAACAGGCCCATGGAACTACAACTCTCTTGCTGTCCTGCTGGCGTCCATACTGGAGATTGCCAGATGGGATGATGCCAACCAATATACAGGGGACACTCTGTCCATACCAGAAAGTTGACCACTGTGTGGGGCTATCAGGTTCCTGAGTCCATCATGGATGCTGCTCTGTGGTTGTAAAGACAACACTCCCGATGGAGCCGCTGTAACATCCTTCCACCTCTGCTTCCTGTCATGGAAAATGGGTAACGTTCCCTCCTTAGCATTCTGTTATCAAGGCCCCCTGGCCAGGTAAAGGTGCAGTGTCCATACCAGCTGGGGCGCCGGCCACACTCGATCAAATCTGCTTCTCTAAAAAAGCTGTTATTTTGGCCATTGAATCACTGCACGGTAAGACAACAGCAAACTATGCTTAGAGAATACTGTGGTCGATACATAAATATCTCTCTAATACAAAAAAAAACTTTCAACGAGACAAGACTTTTTCCTGTGGATGAGACGTGATCTTTTGAAGAGACAGAGAGACACTTTCACGTCCTGCAAGACGGGCAAGTCACG
Organism: Erpetoichthys calabaricus; assembly: GCF_900747795.2. Taxonomy (NCBI): domain Eukaryota; kingdom Metazoa; phylum Chordata; class Cladistia; order Polypteriformes; family Polypteridae; genus Erpetoichthys; species Erpetoichthys calabaricus. Next base: position 21,090,232 of record NC_041410.2, on the reverse strand, counting down.
TCATACTTATAACCTTCAGATGCAAGTCCCGTGATACACATGCAGAGCAGGTTAGAGAGTTACCTAGAGTAAAGATCGCATTAGTGCAAACAAACTGAAAATATTATTCAGGGAAATAATGGAAGAGTGAAAAGAGATTGCATAGTGTTTGAGGATGTCTGGGGGACAAGAAGGCACTGTACAGGCTATTAAACATTCGAAGCTCCGGCACGAAATACAAATCATGCAGCACAGCAAGCAAGCAGCTTCCTGAGCAAAGAGGAGGTGAAAAAACCCAGCTGTTACTTGTTTCCCAATGTATCACCATTTAAGAGGGGTTTTGGAGGAGCGGCAGCCCCCTAGGACTGTCTAAGAAACCTGACACTGTTTCAGTGTGGTACTGAAGTGTCACCCCGCTGCACTTGGGTGCCAATCTAGGTGGTTCGTTGTGTGTGGGGTGCGGCAATGCACCATCAGCGCATGCTCCCCAACCTTATTTATATTATATACTGTATATATATATATATATATATATATATATATATATATATATATATATATATATATATATATATATATACGCACTGTATGTATACATATACATATACAAATGCAAATATATACATATATGTGTATGTATACTGTATATGTATGTATGTGTATATATCTGTCTTATATATAAACATCTATGCATGGAAGTGTGTCTATCTGTCTGTCTGGCCGTTTAAGGGCTCCACCTCCGAGGATACACAAGCGAGGCCAGCACATCGGCAAAATTGAACCTCCTAGGAGAGAGATGCTCTTTCAATTACCTGACATCTCTACATTTCAATTTTTTTTCTGACAATTTCAATAGTTCCTAGGACCCTGGGCTTTTTATAGCACAGGCTTACACAGCTAGTACATATACAAGCATACACACAGTAGTAACAGGCTCAAATTTGGGCTGCCAGCAGGGTTACTTTGTTTAATATCAACAGAAAAGACAGCTGGGCAGCAGCAAAATAAAAACAATAAAGATGGCACTCATTAGCCTTGTTCTGTCGTGGGATCTTGTGGCTTGAGATATGGATGCTCTGTCCTCCCTCTTTCCCCAGTCAAGTGCCACGCCAGTGCCAAAAGGGATGAGATCTTCTCAGGGGCATGTGGCGGAGGTATGTCCCTTCCTTCAGCGGCCCTATGATGTTACTGGGGAAAGAACCAGTACTGTTAATGCTAGCGGCCCCTCTCATCCCATTGTGGAACTGCTTACTTCTCCAGCGCCAGGAAGGTGGTTCACATGTGTGAAAATATATATACATATTATATACAGTATGCACACATGCTATGTGTTAAAATACTGTAACTATGTATGGCATGGCTGGGCATGTTTGGCATATTCCAATTCAACAGTAATGTTAAATTAAGTAATTTGCTTAGTCATGTAGTGAGACGCTGAATGCTGTGCAGCCTCGTTTGTGGTTCTACTGAAGCGTGGTCAGAGTCGTCACGCAGTTTTTGTTTGTATTATATGCATGCATTTATTTTTGTATCTTCTGTAAAATTTTAATTTCCCCTCGGGGGACAAAGAAAGAATAATCTATCTATCTATCTATCTATCTATCTATCTATCTATCTATCTATCTATCTATCTATCTATCTATCTATCTATCTATCTATCTATCTATCTATCTATTATCTAGTACCTTACATATCTATCTATCTATCTGTTATATAGTACCTTACATATCTATCTATCTATCTATTATCTAGTACCTTACATATCTATCTATCTATTATATACTACCTTACATATCTATCTATCTATCTATCTATCTATCTATCTATCTATCTATCTATCTATCTATCTATCTATCTATCTATCTATCTATCTATCTATTAACTA